>NC_133383.1:31613848-31755375 GCF_049309525.1 Garra rufa
ATAATACTCCTGCCCCTTTGACAACTGTTGACAGATCAGCGAGAATTCTGGATCAATCCAGCGGCTTCATTCTGAATTCCTTAAAGTACTTATCCTTAAGTCTAAAATATTCTGCTTTTGACTCTGCTGGATACGGTCACTTTGATCACAATAAAGACATATCAAACATCTGAGGAGACGAGTAGTGAAGGAAGATCAAGGTTGTTTTTCTTTCTGAAAACAGGATTACGTGAACAGGAGGGCTTCTGTTCTCAGATCAGAACTTACACTGGAACCTTTCATGCATATTGATCCCTTATTCAGTGCAGATCAATGCTCCCAGCAGAAGCCAGACAGATCCATGCGCAAGCACTATATTTATACCCTGTTCATTAATCATCAATCCTGACATCTTAGAGTCTTCTCTTCTCGTTTGTTCTGGCTACTTCACCTCCGCACATCTGATTAAAGCTCTGAGAAATATGCCATTAATATCCTATTTATCTTTATCTGATGTGGGGATAATGATGAATGGAGCTTGATAAGGAAATCAGCAGTATTTGTAAGGAAAGTAAAATAACCACATTTAAGCTCTTTTATTATTTTGATAAGTCAATTCAGTCCTAAAAATTGTTATTTAAAAATCACTTTTATTTTAAACAGAAAAAGGAATTTTTAAATACTCTTGAAGTAAGCCTTTTATGCTCACCAAGGCTGCATTTATTTGATTAAAAATATGGGAAAAACGGGAAAATTGTGAAATATTATTACAATTTAAAATAACTATTTTCTATTTGAATATATTTTAAAATGAAATGTATTTCTTTGATTTCAAAGCTGAATTTTTAGCATCACTACTCCAGTCTTCAGTGTCACATGATCTTCATAAATCATTCTCATATGCTGTTTGCTGCCCAAGAAACGTATTTATATATTATTATGAATGTTGAAAATGTTGAAGCCGCTTAAAATTTTAGTGGAAACGGTATAACATTTAACTTTTTTCAACTTTTTGAAATTATAAAAACTATTTTTGAGCATCAAAACTTTTAACTGCTAGTGTATATTTTATGACATGCAAAAATATTGCTTTTTGGCTTCCCATTTAAGCCCTTTGCTGAAGTCTGCTGGTACAGCTCAGCCTCCATTTGCTTAAGAAAAAGCATCACGCTAAATTTTAATCATCTTCCATTATAATCAATTATTTAACAGCCTTACTTTAATACGGTCAGACTGTTGCGTACCTGTATGAAATCTCTGTTAGTCGACTGTGTCGATGTCAAAAGGACTTTCTGGATGTACAGTATATATCTAAGAATTACATATGTAATAGTGGACTTAAAATAGTACAGGAAACATATTGGCTTGGGACACTGAAATACTTAAGTCATGAATAATATAATTTGTAAAATAAGCCTTTATGAGCCTTTAATGCATTGCTGAGTTTGGTTTCACATTAATTATGTAACGTGTTTGAGGTCATTTTGAGTTCTGTCTTCATTTTCAAGAGTTATATCTGCTACTGGTTTAGTGCAGTGCTCCACAGTAACAGATACAAACACAATCAAAGTTAATTTATTGCTCGATGCTCTTTGTTTTATACTTTCGGCATTTAATTCGATTTTAGGATCATTTATACACAGCGAGTCTAAAGTTTTTGAGCAATTAGATTTTTAATGTTTGTTTTTTTACATTACATCAAGCCTGCATTTATTTGATCGAAAATACAGCAAAAAAGTTAAATATTTTTACTATTTAAAATAAATGCTTTCTATTTAAACATATATTAAAATGTAATTTATTCCTGTGATCAAAACTGAACTTTTAGCATCATTACTGCAGTCTTCAGTGTCACACAAAAAATGTATTATTATTAATATTATGTTGAAAACAGCTAGTAGAACTTTTTCAGGTTTATTTGATTATTAGAAAATTCAGAAGAACAGCATTTATCTGAAATAGAAATCTTTTGTAACATTAGAAATGTTTTTATCATCACTTTTGATCAATTTAAAGCATCCTTGCTGAATAAAACTATTAATTTCAATAATTTCTTGACCAAAAAAAATACTCTCCAAGCTTTTGAGTATTCTTTGAGTATATTTATTTCAGATAAATGTGAATCTTTCTATTCATGGACAGCAAATCAGAACATTAAAATGATTTCTGAAGAATCGTGTGACACCTGAAGATTGGAGTAATGATGCTGAAAATTCAGCTTTGAAATCACAGGAATAAATTCGATTTTAAAATATATTTAAATAGAAAGCAGTTATTTTAAATAGTAAACATATTTCACAATTTGACCATTTTTACTGTACTTCAAATCAAATAAATGAATGCTTGGTGAGCAAAAATCTATTAATTATTATTCAATAGTTATTCAAATAGCCATGTATTTGAAATAGTTGCATATGTAAATAAGATCTTTTCCAGATATAAACTATTTGTTTTATTTTCACTGTGAAAATTTTAGTTTCAAGTGTGTTTATTCACCTCACAACAGTGTACAGTGTTAAAAGTACAAACATAACAATAGCATCCAGTTACTAAATTAATTATATAATGCAATATAATACAATACTTGTACAATAAAATAATACTTATAGTATAACAGAAATATTGCAATAGAATTCAGGTTTTCTTGTGAGAATATACTGTACATTGGGAGTTATTTTCCAGAGAAGAATCATTGTGATATTCAGACCCATCACGCTGGATCAGTCTACTAAAGAACACATTTGCTGTTTAACACTGTTTAATCAACTGGCTTTCAGTCATTGAAATAGTAAGACTCCCTTCTGAACACTGGACTTTAATGAACACAGTTCATTGGTTCCTTGGATTTATTATCCATTGATATTCACAGTTTATCAAGCCAGTGGACTGGGCGCATCTTCACCAGAAGATGGCGCTGTCAGCAGCAGTCTGGTCCAGGACCAGCCCCTGCTGTGCGGATGGGTGTTTTAGCACAGGGCAGGGGGTCGATGTCACCTGGGCGGGACGTAGCCGAAAGGTATATGTAAGGTGAAGGAGTAGTTGGGCATTGAGTTGTTACTGCTGGGCAGTGGGTTGGTGTGATAGTGTTCAACTAGAGCAGATAAACTGGGGAACGTCATATCTGCCTCCAGATACACCCGCTGGTCCTGTAAAACAGAGAGGACAAAAGAGAATGAGTTCAATCTGTAGTGAACAAGTGAAGATGGTGCTATAGACCAAACTAGAGTCGACCAGGGTTTGAAATTAACACCCGCCAAATGCAGGTAAAGCCCAGCAAACACAGAATATTCTCCAACTGTTTCCATATGGTTCCCATTTGGTTATTTTTTGGGGAACAAAATAAGAACGTTCTAGGAACATTCCCTGTAGATTATTTTTAGGTTTAATTTTTATAACCTACAGAAAACGTTCCCAGAAGGTTCCCTGCAGGTTATTTTTAGGTTTTATTTTATATTCCCAGAACGTTCCCTACAGGTTATATTTAAGTTTAATTTTATAACCTAAAAAGAACCTTCCCAGAACGTTCCCTGCAGGTTATTTTTAGTTTTAATTTTTATAACCTACAGAAAATGTTCCCAGAACGTTCCCTGCAGGTTATTTTTGGGTTTAATTTTTATAACCTACAGAAAACATTCCCAGAACGTTCCCTGCATGTTATATTTAGGTTTAATTTTATAACCTAAAAAGAACCTTCCCAGAATGTTCCCAGCAGGTTATTTTTAGTTTTAATTTTTATAACCTACAGAAAATGTTCCCAGAACGTTCCCTGCAGGTTATTTTTGGGTTTAATTTTTATAACCTACAGAAAACGTTCCCAGAACGTTCCCTGCAGGTTATATTTAGGTTTAATTTTATAACCTAAAAAGAACCTTCCCAGAACGTTCCCTGCAGGTTATTTTTAGATTTAATTTTTTTAACCTACAGAGAACGTTCCCAGAATGTTCCCAGCAGGTTACTTTTAGGTTTTATTTTATATCCTACAGAGAATGTTCCCAGAACGTTCCCTGCAGGTTATTTTTGGGTTTATTTTTTATAACCTACAGAAAACGTTCCCAGAACGTTTCCTGCAGGTTATTTTTAGATATAATTATTTTAAACTACAGAGAACGTTCCCAGAATGTTCCCAGCAGGTTATTTTTAGGTTTTATTTTATATTCCCAGAACTTTCCCTGCAGGTTATTTTTTAGGTTTTATTGTATGTTCCCAGAACGTTCCCTGCAGGTTATTTTTAGGTTTAATTTTATAACCTAAAAAGAACCTTCCCAGAACATTCCCTGCAGGTTATTTTTAGATTTAATTATTTTAAACTACAGAGAGCGTTCCCAGAATGTTCCCAGCAGGTTATTTTTAGGTTTTATTTTATATCCTACAGAGAATGTTCCCAGAAAGTTCCCTGCAGGTTATTTTTAGGTTTTATTTTATATCCTACAGAGAATGTTCCCAGAAAGTTCCCTGCAGGTTATTTTTAGGTTTAATTTTTATAACCTACAGAAAATGTTCCCAGAACGTTCCCTGCAGGTTATTTTTGGGTTTAATTTTTAAAACCTACAGAAAACGTTCCCAGAACGTTCCCTGCAGGTTATATTTAGGTTTAATTTTATAACCTAAAAAGAACCTTCCCAGAACGTTCCCTGCAGGTTATTTTTAGATTTAATTTTTTTAACCTACAGAGAACGTTCCCAGAACGTTCCCTGCAGGTTATTTTTGGGTTTAATTTTTAAAACCTACAGAAAACGTTCCCAGAACGTTCCCTGCAGGTTATATTTAGGTTTAATTTTATAACCTAAAAAGAACCTTCCCAGAATGTTCCCAGCAGGTTACTTTTAGGTTTTATTTTATATCCTACAGAGAATGTTCCCAGAACGTTCCCTGCAGGTTATTTTTGGGTTTATTTTTTATAACCTACAGAAAACGTTCCCAGAACGTTTCCTGCAGGTTATTTTTAGATATAATTATTTTAAACTACAGAGAACGTTCCCAGAATGTTCCCAGCAGGTTATTTTTAGGTTTTATTTTATATCCTACAGAGAATGTTCCCAGAAAGTTCCCTGCAGGTTATTTTTAGGTTTAATTTTTACAACCTACAGAAAATGTTCCCAGAACGTTCCCTGCAGGTTATTTTTAGGTTTAATTTTTATAACCTACAGAAAATGTTCCCAGAACGTTCCCTGCAGGTTATTTTTGGGTTTAATTTTTATAACCTACAGAAAACGTTCCCTGCAGGTTATATTTAGGTTTAATTTTATAACCGAAAAAGAACCTTCCCAGAACGTTCCCTGCAGGTCATATTTAGGTTTTATTTTATATCCTACGGAGAATGTTCCCTGTAGGTTATTTTTAGGTTTCCAGGGACGGTCTGGAATTCAAAAGCTAACGTTCCCAGAGCGTTCTGGGAACCAAAAATGGTTAGCTGGGATGTGATGAAGTCTGATTAGAAGAATTTAGTGCAAGTGTGCATTTAGAGTGCGTTATCTCATTGCATGAATCAGTCTATTAATATGCATTTAGAAAGATCACATAATTCAAGATATGGGGCAGAAAATGTATATATTTATATAATTTCAAATAGATATAATATCACACAAAGAGTGCCGTTTCTTCTTTAAAAATCAGCATGATTACAAATGTGATATTGATTTTATACCTTCAATAAACAAAAAGAGACTTATGTTAAGACACCATAATGACTCACTTATTAACATTGACTTACTGCCACCTACTGGTGGTTTTGATTTCACATTTAAAGTATCTTTTCATTTTTTAAATAATTTAATATCAGTATACAACGTTTTATGTTTAAAATATCAAAACATACTAAACATACATTTAAAGCTAAACGCAGATGTATCAATGGCCATACTATGGATGAAAACTGCTATGATTACTCAATAAATAAGCACACATTTGATTTAAACCATAGGTCTACATAATATTCACAAATGCTCTTCATAGGGGATGAATTGTTTTTGAATTGTACAGTTACAGCGTGAAATATTATTTAAACCTATTACTATTAACATTTTTACATAAGATTGATATATTTTATCTCCCAACTCAGACTTTTTTCTTGCAAATGCAAGTTTATATAACTCCATTTAACTCAAAAATAGTATGTTTTCTGCCACCAGATGGGCTTCAGGCATATTAACGTCATCACAGTTTCTGATCTGTAAGACTATCTCACTATTATTGACTACGCCAATTCCGTTGAAAAACAGTGGTTATCGCTGGGTGACAAGCTCTTGTAATAAGCTGAGAACATTTTGAAAATTACATCTAATCAATATAATCTATAATCTTTTTAAATCTAACTATTTTGTGCCGTATCCATGTGATTCTCCTGAATGTTTGCAAACATATAATTGGTCTATAGCATTTCCTCAGCATTCGGTAGCATTGGAAGTGTAGTTCAATTGCCTAAGTAATATCAATTCTTGCTTTGCTAAAAGCCTCTAATGATAATAATATTACATAATTATATACACATTTTAAATTAAAAGAGCATGTAGTTCATGTACTGTAGCTTTAGTGCCCATGCAAAATACTAACCTCCTCAAAGAGTCTGTAATTTCTGGCTTTATTGATACCCGAGTCCCAAACAACCAGCACCTGTCAAATAGGAAAAAATTATAAACACACACTGATTTATAAATAAATAAATACATATATATAGTTGAGGTCAAAAGTTTGCATACATACAAATTGCATATTATTTTTTATTTAGTACTGACCTGAATAAGACACATAAATGCAGTTTACATGTAGTTGAATTTATAAAAATGACCCTGTTCAAAAGTTTACATACACTTGATTCTTAACACTGTGTTGTTCCTGAATGATCCACAGCTGTGTTTGTTTTGTTTAGTGATAGTTGTTCATGAGTCCCTTGTTTGTCCTGAACAGTTAAACTGTCCGCTGTTCTTCAGAAAAGTCACTCAGGTCCCACAAATTCTTTGGTTTTCCAGCATTTTTGTATATTTGAACCCTTTCCAACAATGACTGAATATTTTTGAGATTGATCTTTCCACACAGAGGACAACTGAGGGACTCGTATGCAACTATTACAGAAGGTTCAAACGCTCATTGATGCTTCAGAAGGAAAAATTATGCATTAAGAGCCGGGGGTGAAAACTTTTGAACAGAATAAAGATGTGTACATTTTTCTTATTTTATCTAAATATCATATTTTTTTTTTTTTTTATTTAGTACCACCTCTCAGAAGCCACAGAAGATACTTACATGTTTCCCAGAGGACAAAATAAGTTAAATTTACCCTGATCTTCAAATTCAAAAGTTTTCACCCCCGTCTTATAATGCATTGTTTTTCCTTCTGAAGCATCAGTGAGCGTTTGAACCTTCTGTAATAGTTGCATATGAGTCCCTCAGTTGTCCTCAGTGTGAAAAGATGGATCTCAAAATCATACAGTCATTGCTGGAAAGAGTTCAAATACACAAAAATGCTGAAAAACCAAAGAATTTGTGGAACCTGAATGACTTTTCTGAAGAACAGCAGGCAGTTTAACTGTTCAGGACAAACAAGGGACAAAAAAAAAAAAAAAAAAAAAAAAACACAGCTGTGGATCATTCATGTAACAACACAGTATTAAAAATCTTTTGAACAGGGTAATTTCTATAAATTCAACTATTATTTTCTCTTGTGGACTATATGTAAACATCTTTAATGTGAAATATCTTTATTCAGGTCAGTACTAAATAAAAACCATCCCTCTTATTTTGGTCAAATAGTTAACATTTTGCAGCTTCTGCAAGGTGTATGTAAACTTTTGACTTCAACTGTAGGTATATTGCGTTGTCTGTACCTGTGAGGTTTTTCCTGTCCCTGATTTGCGGATGCAATACAGACCGTTCTGTGGGTAGGTGTATGAATCCCTAAATAACCTGTAATCAGTAAGTGAAGACACAGTTAACAGTGGAATTGAAAACAGTGACACATGAACTAGATGAGTGGCAACTCTTTTACACTAGAGGGCAGCAATACAAAGCAAAATACAACTATTACACTCAGATACATGCCTTCAAATAGGTTGTCTTGGACAAAGACACAAGTTTTAGAATCCCTGTACTAAAGGATTTGGTTTCTTGAACTACTAAAAAACAATGCATCAAGCCATTAATTACTACGATTAACCAAACTTCGCAAAATAAAGTGGTATACACAAAAATTTTTGATTTACCTTTCAACATTACTGGTTTCCATTGTGTCCACGAAGACAGACGGAGGCAGATTCACCTGATGAGAAAAAAAAACATGTGTTAAAGGCATTATTTGTTATAGCAAAATCAGGTCAAATGTTAGGTGACCCTATGGTTTAAAAAAATGACTTATCTTGATAGATGTTTCAACAGCAACACAAAATAGATCGTTTTTAGTAGATAGTAAATAGAAATGGTCAAATCCTACGCAATCTATTTTGATTCAACGTGTCATTGAGGAAGTGACTCATTGTTTCTGCTTCAACAGATAAAGGAAAGTTTATAAAATTGTGCATTTCTCCTTAAACGCTCACAAACAAGCCTGAGCTCAAAGAATTAAGATGTAGGCCTACGTGGCACATCCTACAACGTCCTAAAAGCTCTTTAGCTGCATCTAGACCACTTACAAGTTTTTTTTTTTTAATTAAAAATATGCCTTTTAAAAATGAAATGGAATTTGTTTCTACAAAATCAGTGTGTTCAATGACAAACAAATGAAGTAAACTTACATTTTCATAGTCCTCATCGTCTGAGTCTTCTTCAATTTTGTGTGGCACTCGTTTTTTTAAAGGATTTTCTTCAATAGAAGAACGAAAACTCTGTCCGTCTGGTGATGCTCTTCTGGCACAAAAAAAAAAAAAGACAAACAATTTGTATAAATAATCTCCTTGAGTCTAACCAATACCCGAACAAGCTAAATGTTAAAGATGAGATTTGACATTTGGTGTTTCATAAAGTAACTAGTGGAAAGAAAACACCCAAAAGACACTGTTAAGTCTTTCTTTTATAGCACTTTATCTATTTGTGTCAATAGATTTCAAATACAATCCATATTTTTAAAGGCCGTTTTCTCAAAAAGGAGTTTTTTTCTCCTACACGGAGCCAGAAATCTCCACTTCAGTAGCACTTACACACACCAAACTTGACATTTTTATTCCTGTCTATATCCTAAAGGTATTTACAGAGTGATTTGTTCATATATAATTTTTTTGATTTTATACATTTTATTCCCCCCAAAATGATAAAATAAATGATAAAAATTAATTGATTGTTCTCTAATATATGTGACCATGGACCACAAAACCAGTCTTAAGTCGCTGGGGTATATTTGTAGCAATAGCCAAAAATACATTGTATGGGTCAAAATTTTAGATTTTTCTTTTATGCCAAAAATCATTAAGAAATTAAGTAAAGTTCATGTTCCATGGAGATTTTTTGTAAAATTCCTACTGTAAACATATCAAAATGTAATTTTTGATTTGTAATATGCATTGTTAAGAACCTAATTTGGACAACTTTAAAGGTGATTATCTCAGTATTTTGATTTTTTTGCACCCTCAGATTTCTGATTTCAAATAGTTGTATCTCGGCCAAATATTGTCCTATCCTAACAAACCATACATCAATAGAAAGCTTATTTATTCAGCTTTCATATGATGTATAAATCTCAGTTTTGTCAAATTTAACCTTATGACTGGTTTTGTGGTCCAGGGTCACATATGTAAAAAAATATATACTCTAATATACGTCCAAAAAATTTTACAAGAATTTTGAAACTTCATCCAGTGTTTAGATTTTTGTATTTAACCCTAAGATTTTAGAAAACGTGTAATACAAAAAATGTTTGCAATTATCAATGTAATCAATTAACTCGGTAAATAAGGTGATAACTATTAGTTTATTTTTGTACCCTATTCACCTTCAGTGTCTCGTCTTAATTATTTTACTTTTCCTAAGAGGTGCTGGGGAGAAATGACCGCTTTTATTCCAACAGAGGGTGAAATGTATAAATGTGTTGCACTTTAGAGCAGGGGTCCCCAAACTAAGGCCCGCGGGCCAAATATGGCCCTCCCCCACATTTGGACCGGCCCTCTGAACAATGCCAGAGACATATTTTGAAAATGTAATTTTAAATATATGTTTTACTTATATCATGTCGGTATTTGATAAAAAAGGTTGGCTTTCAAACTTAAATTTCCCTTAGTTATTAACCTAATTATTTGTTAAATTCACCAACTGAATGGTACATTCAACATAACGTGTCATCGCGATCAAACAGGTAATGCGCGAGCCAGCTAGAAAATTCAGAGCGATTACAAAATGACTCAATAGCATTTTGAGGTGAAACTAGCACTGCTTGAGGGACAAGTGCAAAAGCAAGACTCAACTCCCAGTTACCCAAAGGTTTTCAGCTGAGAAACCAGTGGCCCCATTCCCAGTTGAAAAGTCTGTGTAAGCGCTGAAAATGCTGAAGGCGGAGTTTGACGTGTGATTCAAAAAACACAGTGGACCAACACCAGCAGATAACATTGCACCCCAAAATCATCACAGACTCTGGAAACTTAACACTAGACTTCAAGCAACTTGAGCTATGAGCTTCTCCACCCTTCCTCCAGACTCCAGGACCTTGGTTTCCAAATTAAAAATGCAAAACTTGCTCTCATCTGAAAAGAAGACTTTGGACCACTGGGCAACAGTCCATTTCTTCTTCTCCTTAGCCCAGATGCCTCTGAAGTTGTCTGTGGTTCAGGAGTGGCTTAACAAGGGGAATACAACAACTGTAGCCAAATTCCTGACACGTCTGTGTGTGGTGGCTCTTGATGCCTTGACCCCAGCCTCAGTCCATTCCTTGTGAAGTTCACCCAAATTCTTGAATTGATTTTGCTTGACAAGCCTCTCAAGGTTGTGGTTTTCTCGGTTGGTTGTGCATCTTTTTCTTCCACTTAACATGCTTGGATACAGCACTCTGTGAACAGCCAGCTTCTTTGGCAAATAATGTTTGTGGCTTACCCTCCTTGTGAAGGGTGTCAGTGATTGTCTTCTGGACAACTGTCAGATCAGCAGTCTTCCTCATGATTGTGTAGCCTAGTGAACCAAACTGAGAGAACTTTTTGAAGGCTTGGTTGAGATAGTGAATTGGTGGGTTTTTGTTAAATGTGAGGCAAATCATCACAATTAAAAGAACCAAAGACTTAAACTACTTCAATCTGTGTGCATTAAATGTATTTAATACACAAGTTTCACAATTTGAGTTGAATTACTGCAAACAAATGAACTTTTCCATTACATTATAATTTATTAAAGTGCACCTTTATATCTTTTGAAAAGAAATGATCATGTGTCTGTGTGGTGCATAACAAAATAACTATTCTAGCATTAAAAGGTATAATAAATACAGGTAAAATCATAATAAAATAATAATAATAATACTAGTAGTCAGTCCGGCCCATGGAATTTTCTTTTATAAACCAACCCGGCCCCCCATTAAAGAAAAGAATTATGTTGGCCCTCTCAGAAAAAAGTTTGGGGACCCCTGCTTTAGAGGAACACTCCACTTTTTTTGGAAATAGGCTCATTCTCCAACTCCTCCCAAGTTAATAAGTTGAGTTTTACTGTTTTGAAATCCATTCAGCCGTTCTCCTGTTGTGGCGATATCACTTTTAGCATAGCTTAGCATAGATCATTGAATCCTATGAGACCAATAGCATCACGTTCAAAAATGACCAATGAGTTTCGGTATTTGTCCTATTTAAAACTAGACTCTTCTGTAGTTATATCGTGTACTAAGACCGGCGGAAAATGTAAAGCTGCAATTTTCTAGGCCGATAAGATTAGGAACTACACTCCCATTCCGGCGTAATAGTCAAGGAAGTTTGCTGCTTTAATATGGACAAAACAGGCGCAGTAATATCACGCAACACATGTACAAATGCTGACCTAGCTGGGAACTAATTTCAGGTGCTGCGTGATATTACTGCGCCTGCTTCGGCCATATTACGTCAGCAAACTTCCTTGACTATTACGCCGTAATGAAAGTGTAGTTCATCTAAAATGTAAAATTAGTTTTGCCGGGAAAACATGACTAAAACGGTTTGCAAAGTAACATAGCACTTCATTTTATTTCAGAAAGTATTTTTTCTACTCATTTTGATTACATTGATAATTGCAAACATTTTTTGTATCACAAGGTTTTAAATGTTAGGTTTAAATATGCAAATGCATTTGCTAATTTGCATACATTTCTAGTACAAAAATCACTAATGATAAACACAAAAAACACTGGATAAAGTCAGTTTCAGAATTCTTGTTTAATTTTTTTTGACATGTTAGTTTTTACTCATTTTGTCACGTCATTATTCAGAAAAAAACTTAGACAGGAACCTTTTTTTTTTTTTTTTTTTTTTTTTTTTACAATTTTAGGGGAATAAAATGTTGGATATGTTATATATCAACAAATGCCTCTGTAAAAACCTTCAGGATATAGACAGGAATAAAAATGTGAAGTTTAGTGTGTGCAAGTGCTACTGAAGTGGAGATTTAAGGCTCAGTGTAGGAGAAAAAAATAATTTTGAGAAAACTGCCTTTAAAATATGCATTGTAATTGAAATCTATTGACACAAATAGATAAAGCACTATAAAAATAAACACTTAACAGTGTTTTTTGGATGTTTTCTTTCCACTAGACTGAAAAAAAAAATGTTATGAAAAACCAAAAAGCTGGATAGGTGAATGAAAAAACAGCATTTTTGCCTGCAGTGTCTCCCCTTAAAAAAAGAAAATCGCAATACATATCATATCGGCACCCAAGTATTGAATCAGGAGGTAGGTTAATCATCCCATCCCTAATAAATAACGGTTTTAAAACTGATTAAGATTTATATGCTCACATTGCATTGTATTCAAATTGTAAAGTTATTTAACCAATTCTTATTTGACGGTTACACTCTGAATTATTGCATTTTCTGTTTAAAACAATGTGAAATCAACATGCATACAAAGATATTAAATGTAAAAACACTCTTTTGTGCACAAACACTTTATTATAAGATTCTTACTATATGTAACCCTGCACCACAAAACCAGTCATAAGCGTCATTATTTTTTAAATTAAGATGTAAACATCATCCGAAAGCTGATTATGGTTTGTTAGGATAGGACAATATCTGGCTAAAATACAGCTCTATGAAAATCTGCAATCTGAGGGTGCAAACAAATCTAAATATTGAGAAAATCACCTTTAATGCTGTCCAAATGAAGTTCTTAGCAATGCCTATTACTAATCAAAAATAATTTTTCAATATATTTACTGTACGAAATTTACAAAATATCTTCATGGAACATGATCTTTACTTAATATCTTAATCATTTTTGTCATAAAAGAAAAAGCTATACTTTGGACCCATACAGTGTACTTTTGGCTATTACTACAATGTTACTTGTGCTACTTAAGACTGGTTTTGTGGTCCACAGTCACATATAAGAAGTTTTATTCTAAACCATGAAGTGTTTTGCAACATGCTGCTACTTTGGTCCTCTCACGCGTGTGGTTTGACACTCTCACATGTGTGTGTAAAAAGTCAGTCTAGTTGAAGAATGCAGTTGTTATTCTGTCTTTATAACAAGACTGAGCATGTATGTATTTAAGAACAGCAGCCCTAAATACATTTGCAGCCTTAAAAGTCTCTGCAGCACAACTCAACAAAACCCCAAACCAGACACGGAAGATCTCCGTGAGGAGAATGAAAGACACTTACTGGAACGAGGGTCTGTTGGGTTTCGGTTTGGTTGGTAATGGAGGCTTGGGTATCTGACCCAGCGACCTGTTACTGGAGAGGTGAGGCGAGACGGGCCGTGGGTCAGGAGTGGGCTTCACCCCCAGGTGCTGGCTAGAAATGGGTGGTTTAATTCCAGAGTTCAGAAGCACTTTCTGCAAGTTCTCAACGATGGGTAAAGTAGCCGCCGAATTCCCAATGAGAGAGACATGCGGCTTCTTTTCGCAAGCAGGCATTGTGGAAAACGGGCCTGACGTGGGCTTCACGCTGTTTGGTGGGGGTAAAGGAGGCACGGGGCCAGCAGGGCCTCTGTTTGACTGGTGTAAGTCTGGTTTCTGTAGATGAGGGGCGTACGGCAGCGGCGGAGGAGGACCTTTGGCTGAACAGGAAGGTTTTTTGAATGGAGGTGGCAGTGGAGGCGGTGGTCCTTTCGTGAGACGGCTTTCTTTCGACTGAACAGGAACAGGAGGTGGAGGATAAGGTGGAGGTGGAACCGTGGGTTGACCTGGAAAAAACATCAAAGAGTTATTCCACTGTGTGGGTAAATGTTCTCAGACAATCTGAATATGGCCACAATGGTGTATCACAATGTGAATAGCACTATTTCAAGCACATCCACTTTCGGAAAACAGGTGCGAAACTATCACTGCATGGGTTCAAAACTATCACCCTTTTAAAAGTTATAGTTTTCACTTTAGGTACTAATTTGTACATTTTAGGGCATGAAAAGATTTACCTTTTGTACCTTTTAATGTTACCTTGTAACAGCTTTGCAGTGTTGGGGAAAGGTATTTTAAAAAGTAATGCATTACAATATTGCATTTCTATGTAAAAAGTAACTGATTGCATTACTTAGTTACTTTTTATGCAAACTAATGCATTACAATAGTGCATTTCTCTATATAAAGGTAACTAATTGCATTACTTAGTTCATTTTTATGGAAAGTAATGCATTGCAATATTGCGTTTCTCTATAAAAAAGTGACTTATATTAAAAGTAAATTTTTGTGTTTGCATAAAAAATTAAAACAAGTTACTAATTGCTTTACTTAGTTACTTTTAATGTAAAGTAATGCATTACAATATTGTGTTTCTCTATAAAAAAGTGACTTATATTAAAAGTCTTAAAGAGTCTTAATATAAACAATTTTTGTGTTTGCATAAAAGATTAAAACAAGTTACTAATAGCTTTACTTAGTTACTTTTTATGAAAAGTAATGCATTACGATATCATGTTTCACTTTAAAAAAGTAACTAATTGCATTATTTAATTACTTTTTATGGAAGGTAATGCATTACAATATTGTGTTTTGCTATAAAAAGTTACTAATGGCATTACTTAATTACTTTTAAAGAAAAGAAATGCATTACAATATTGTCTCTCTATAAAAAAGTGACTTATATTAAAAGTCTTCAAGAGTCTTGAAATAAACAATTTTTGTGTTTGCATAAAAGATTAAAACAAGCTACTAATTGCAGTACTTAGTTACTTTTTATGAAAAGTAATGCATTACGATATCACGTTTCACTATAAAAAAAGTAACTAATTGCGATAATTACTTTTTACGGAAGGTAATGCATTACAATTAAGATATTAGTTACTTTTTATGGAAAGTAATGCATTTCAATATTGCGTTTCTCTATAAAAAAGTGACTTATATTAAAAGTAAATTTTTGTGTTTGCATAAAAGATTAAAACAAGTTACTAATTGCTTTACTTTGATACTTTTTATGAAAAGTAATGCATTATGATATCAGGTTTCACTATAAAAAATTAACTAATTGAGTTACTTAGTTACATTTTATGGAAAGTAATGCATTACAATATTGTGTTTCTCTATAAAAAAGTGACTTATATTAAAAGTCTTAAAGAGTCTTGAAATAAACAATTTTTGTGTTTGCATTAAAGATTAAAACAAGTTACTAATTGCGTTACTTTGATACTTTTTTAAGCAAAGTAATGCGTTAAGATATTGTGTTTCTCTATAAAAAAAGTAACTAATTGTGTTACTTAGTTACTTTTTACGTAAAGTAATGCATTACAATATTGTGTTTCTCTATAAAAAGTAACTGATTGCATTACTTAGTTACTAAGTTTTTTTTATGGAAAGTAATGCATTACAATATTGTGTTTCTCTATAAAAAACTCACGGTACTGGTAATGTATAACCCTCAACACTGCAGCTTTTTCATTTATTTTTTATTTTTTTCTGAGAGTAAAGAAATGAAAGAAAAAGCAAGCATCTACCTGCTGACACTGGTAATCCATCCTCTCCATCACTGTCTTCATCTTGCGTCATATAATCTATATGAAAATACACAAGTTAAATAATTTTTGCAATTTATTTATTACAAATATTAGTATAATTTAATTTGATAATTATTTATATTATAATATATAATATATATTCTTTATATTAATAATATATTATATATTTTATTATACATTTTGTAACACCACAATAATCAGTTTAAATAAACATTTTTGTAGACATAATTTGCTACATGAAATTAAACTATTAAGTATTACATTTTTAGAATTTTTTTAAAATTGAATTTTTTTTTTTAAAAATGTAATAAATGTATTTATTTTTAGATAACAATTTAAAGACATTTATAATTTGTTCCACAGCATAAAAGCATAGTCAATCGGTATACCTGCTTCAGGGTCTTCTTCAATAGGACTGATGTCCAGCGGCTCCTCTAACTGGCCATATATGCTCTCAGAATCTAAATCATCACTATTAAAACAAGAAATGTGGTAAAACAGAAGCATTTAAAAAAACTCAATGAATTCCATTAACAAGCAGAGATTACAAGAAAGAGGAAGAGGTTACAGCTGCTTTGTAAAAAAATTCCCGAGAAATTAAAGATAAAAGGTGAATTTAAAAACCATATTGTGTAAGAATAATATAAATAGACTTCACGAATCATGCGTCATAAATGCAATGTGAGCTAACATCTGACTTATTGATAGAATGATTTAATGAAAGCAGACTGTAAGTATTACCTTGGAAGAGGCAAATCTCTTTTATCATTATAATAGCCGATTTCTTTTCTTAAGTGCCGCATCCATTTCTGTCAGAGATAAAAATACACATTTTATTTTATTTCTGCATTTTATTTTTAATCAAACATGAAAACCCCCCAAATGTTCATAGTTGTGCAATGCTATCTGTCATGTCTACAGCGCGATCTCACCCTTCTCTCATCCTCACTCGCCGCTGAGAAATACCACGTACGGTGTCTCTTACTGAAGTGGACGATCTTAAAAGGAAAAACGTTGCTAGATGTTGTTTCCTCTGCTGCCCGTAAGACTCTGCCAAGCAATAAAAGCAATGGTCATTAAAATATATATTATTTCTGAAGGATCATGTGACACTGAAGACTGGAGTAAATGATGCTGAAAATTCAGCTTTGCATCACAGAAATGAATTTAATTTTAAAATGCATTAAATTAGAAAACTGTTATTTGATATTTCAGAATATTACAGTTTTTACTGTATTTTTGGTGAACATAAGAGATATTTAGCCACCCCAAACTTCATGTAATACTCAGTGGTCACTATTGGTTTAATATTTATAAATTATTTATATTTAAGGATAATGGTTTGGACAAATCCCACTGTTCAAAGATTTTAAAATGTACTTTAAGCAACAGTTTTCCTGCGAATTATAAAGTCTGAATTGTGAGATAAAAACTTGCGGTTGACTTTTTCTCAGAATGGCATCAAATAAACTCGCTGTTGTGAATTATAAAGTCAGAATTGTGAAATAAAAACTAGCATTTCTGACTTTTTTCTTAAAATTGCATAAGATATACTTGCAATTGCTAGTTATAAAGTCAGAATTGTGAGATAAATACTCTCAGTTTTGGCTTTTTCTCAGAATTGCATGACATAGACTCGCAATTGCTAATTATAAATTCAGAATTGTGAGATAAATACTCTCAGTTTTGACGTTTTCTCAGAATTGCATGACATAAACTCGCAATTGCTAATTATAAATTCAGAATTGTGAGATAAATACTCTCAGTTTTGACGTTTTCTCAGAATTGCATGACATAAACTCGCAATTGCTAATTATAAATTCAGAATTGTGAAATAAATACTCTCAGTTTTGACGTTTTTCTCAGAATTGCATGACATAAACTCACAATTGCTAATTATAAATTCAGAATTGTGAGATAAATACTCTCAGTTTTGACGTTTTTCTCAGAATTGCATGACATAAACTCGCAATTGCTAATTATAAATTCAGAATTGTGAGATAAATACTCTCAGTTTTGACGTTTTCTCAGAATTGCATGACATAAACTCGCAATTGCTAATTATAAATTCAGAATTGTGAAATAAATACTCTCAGTTTTGACGTTTTTCTCAGAATTGCATGACATAAACTCGCAATTGCTAATTATAAATTCAGAATTGTGAGATAAATACTCTCAGTTTTGACGTTTTTCTCAGAATTGCATGACATAAACTCGCAATTGCTAATTATAAATTCAGAATTGTGAGATAAATACTCTCAGTTTTGACGTTTTCTCAGAATTGCATGACATAAACTCGCAATTGCTAATTATAAATTCAGAATTGTGAGATAAATACTCTCAGTTTTGACGTTTTCTCAGAATTGCATGACATAAACTCGCAATTGCTAATTATAAATTCAGAATTGTGAGATAAATACTCTCAGTTTTGACGTTTTCTCAGAATTGCATGACATAAACTCGCAATTGCTAATTATAAATTCAGAATTGTGAAATAAATACTCTCAGTTTTGACGTTTTTCTCAGAATTGCATGACATAAACTCGCAATTGCTAATTATAAATTCAGAATTGTGAAATAAATACTCTCAGTTTTGACGTTTTTCTCAGAATTGCATGACATAAACTCGCAATTGCTAATTATAAATTCAGAATTGTGAGATAAATACTCTCAGTTTTGACGTTTTTCTCAGAATTGCATGACATAAACTCGCAATTGCTAATTATAAATTCAGAATTGTGAGATAAATACTCTCAGTTTTGACGTTTTCTCAGAATTGCATGACATAAACTCGCAATTGCTAATTATAAATTCAGAATTGTGAGATAAATACTCTCAGTTTTGACGTTTTCTCAGAATTGCATGACATAAACTCGCAATTGCTAATTATAAATTCAGAATTGTGAAATAAATACTCTCAGTTTTGACGTTTTTCTCAGAATTGCATGACATAAACTCGCAATTGCTAATTATAAATTCAGAATTGTGAGATAAATACTCTCAGTTTTGACGTTTTTCTCAGAATTGCATGACATAAACTCGCAATTGCTAATTATAAATTCAGAATTGTGAGATAAATACTCTCAGTTTTGACGTTTTCTCAGAATTGCATGACATAAACTCGCAATTGCTAATTATAAATTCAGAATTGTGAGATAAATACTCTCAGTTTTGACGTTTTCTCAGAATTGCATGACATAAACTCGCAATTGCTAATTATAAATTCAGAATTGTGAAATAAATACTCTCAGTTTTGACGTTTTTCTCAGAATTGCATGACATAAACTCGCAATTGCTAATTATAAATTCAGAATTGTGAGATAAATACTCTCAGTTTTGACGTTTTTCTCAGAATTGCATGACATAAACTCGCAATTGCTAATTATAAATTCAGAATTGTGAGATAAATACTCTCAGTTTTGACGTTTTCTCAGAATTGCATGACATAAACTCGCAATTGCTAATTATAAATTCAGAATTGTGAGATAAATACTCTCAGTTTTGACGTTTTCTCAGAATTGCATGACATAAACTCGCAATTGCTAATTATAAATTCAGAATTGTGAAATAAATACTCTCAGTTTTGACGTTTTTCTCAGAATTGCATGACATAAACTCGCAATTGCTAATTATAAATTCAGAATTGTGAAATAAATACTCTCAGTTTTGACGTTTTTCTCAGAATTGCATGACATAAACTCGCAATTGCTAATTATAAATTCAGAATTGTGAGATAAATACTCTCAGTTTTGACGTTTTTCTCAGAATTGCATGACATAAACTCGCAATTGCTAATTATAAATTCAGAATTGTGAGATAAATACTCTCAGTTTTGACGTTTTCTCAGAATTGCATGACATAAACTCGCAATTGCTAATTATAAATTCAGAATTGTGAGATAAATACTCTCAGTTTTGACGTTTTCTCAGAATTGCATGACATAAACTCGCAATTGCTAATTATAAATTCAGAATTGTGAAATAAATACTCTCAGTTTTGACGTTTTTCTCAGAATTGCATGACATAAACTCGCAATTGCTAATTATAAATTCAGAATTGTGAGATAAATACTCTCAGTTTTGACGTTTTCTCAGAATTGCATGACATAAACTCTCAATTGCTAATTATAAATTCAGAATTGTGAGATAAAAACTTGCCATTCTGATGTTTTTCCTCAGAATTGCATGAAATAAACTTGCAATTGCTAAGTCAGAACTGTGAGATAAAAACTTGCATTTCTAATTTCTGATTGCATTGCATTTCTTAAAATTGCATAATATATACTTGCAATTGCTAGTTATAAAGTCAGAATTGTGAGATAAAAACTTGCAATTCTGAGCTTTTTCTCAGAATTGCCTGAAATAAACTCGCAATTGCTAAGTCAGAACTGTAAGATGAAAACTTGCATTTCTGACTTTTTTCTTAAAATTGCATAAGATATACTTGCAATTGCTAGTTATAAAGTCAGAATTGTGAGATAAATACTCTCAGTTTTGGCTTTTTCTCAGAATTGCATGACATAAACTCGCAATTGCCAATTATAAAGTCAGAACTGTATGATAAAAACTTGCCATTCTGACGTTTTTCCTCAGAATTGCATGAAATAAACTTGCAATTGCTAATTATAAAGTCAGAACTGTAAGATAAAAACTTGCATTTCTGACTTTTTTCTTAAAATTGCATAATATATACTTGCAATTGCTAGTTATAAAGTCAGAATTGTGAGATAAAAACTTGCAAATCTGACCTTTTTCTTTAGAATTGTGCGACAAACTCACAATTGCTAATTATAAAGTCATAATTGTGAGATATAAACTCACAGATTTTCTCATTTAATTTTAAAATGCATTAAATTAGAACATTATTGTTATTTGAAATTATAATAATATTTCACAATATTACTGTTTTTACTCAAATAAAAGCAGCCTTGGTGAACATAAGAGATATTTAGCAACTTCAAACTTCATGTATTACTCAGTGGTCACTATTGGTTTAATATTTTATTAATCATTTATATTTAAGGATAATGGTTTGTACAAATCCCACTGTTCAAAGATTTTTAAATTAACTTTAAGCAACAGTTTTCCTGCATCCTCAGTGTCAAATACTTTTCTTACTTACTGTAGATTTTCTGTCTTGTTTCTTGAATCAAGAAGGATTTTCTAGACGAGTGAAAATTATTGTCTTGTTTTCAGAAAAAACAAGTCACAATTAAGTGCATTTTAGCTTGAAACAAGCTAAATAATCTGCCAATGGGGTAAGAAAAAAAATCTTGTTTTCTGTTTGAAATAAGATTTTTGTGGCAGATTATTTAGCTTGTTCTAAGCAAAAACACACTTAATTTTGACTTGTTTTTTCTGAAAACAAGAAAATAATTTGACTTGTCTAGAAAATCCTTCTCGATTTAAGAATTTTAGATATTTTGGCTGGAAACAAGACAAAAAATCAAAGTAAGAAAAGCATTTTTTGCAGGGTCCGTGTATGTCTTGCTCATCCGTGGACACTCCCTGTGCTCTGCTGTATTAATTTAGAGGGCTATTTTTACTCAACCAGAGCTGGAAAAAGTTATGCACAATAATTACATGTTCTCCATATGGCGCAGAGAACCTGCTGAGGAAGAATACTGCAGGATTCTAAACACTTTCCACCAGAACTTCGCGGAAAGCATGAGATGACACCGAACATAGGATAGACACGCGATCGTTGCATACAGGAAACACGTATAAAGGCCAGTTCGGTGCAGAATCGAAACCCTTGCACTTAAAAAAGGCTGTGGACAGGATGTGGCCTGCGATCGTGCCGAGATGGTCACTGGTAACTTAACATACAGCAGGCGGGTCACTGACACTTTCTTTTGCCGCAGTGATCACAGATGCATGAGAAGTCCCGTCATATGAACAAATGCAGCATTGAAATAAGCAGATAATAACTAACCTGTTGTAGCCGTTGAGTGAAAACGCTCCTTGAGGTGCGGCAGATGTACTGCTCTTGAAATAGTAGATGCAGCCTTTGTGGATTATGATGAAGCGAAGAGGCCCTGTGGAATCGGCAGACACTCAATATATGTTTTCTCAAACCACATTAAACACAATTTCAAAACATAAAAAAACATTCTTAGAGGACAACACTTTACTATAAGTTTCAATTTGTTAGCATAAGTTTGTACATGTCATGAACTAATAATGAACAACTTCTTACAGAATTTATTAGGCTATGCTAATGTTAATTTATAGAAATTTTACGTTTAAAAGTTTACATACACTTGATTCTTAATACTGTGTTGTGTTTGGTAACAATTGCTACTCAAAACTAGCCCAAAAGTAGGGTAAAATAAGTTTTTTTTTGTCGGGATTCCCTGGGTAAATTAAGAATTAGCATTCTTGGGGCTAAATATCACATTATTGGGGTCGCTTCAAACTGCGGACTTGGCAACACTGTTTAAAAGCTCACTGTTGCATTAAGCGCCAGGGGTGAAAACTTTTGAAAAGAAGGAAGACGTGTACATTTTTCTTATTTTGCCTAAATCTAAATAATCTAAATAATATATATATATATATATTCATTTAGAACTGTCCTTCAGAAGCTCCAGAAGATACTTACAAGTTTCCCAGAAGGCAAAATAAGTTACATTTACCCTAATCTTCAAATTCCAAAAGTTTTCACCCCCGGCTCTTAATGCATCGTGTTTTCTTCTGGAGCATCGGTGAGTGTTTGAATCTTCTGTAATAGTTGCATATGAGCCCCTCAGTTGTCCTCAGTGTGGAAAGATGGATCTCAAAATCATACAGTCATTGTTGGAAAGAGTTCAAATACACAAAAATGCTGAAAAACCACAGAATTTGTGGGACCTGAAGGATTTTTCTGAAGAACAGCAGGCAGTTGAACTGTTCAGGACAAACAAGGGATTCATGAACAACTATCACTAAACAAAAATAAATAAATAAATAAAAACACAGCTGTGAGTCATTCAGGTCACAACACAGTGTTACGAATCAAGTGTGTAAACTTTTGAACGGGGTCATTTTTAAATTCAACTATTATTTTCTCTTGTGAACTATATGTAAGCATATTTTATGTGAAATATCTGATTCAGGTCAGTATTAAAAAAAAAAATTAACAAGCATTTTGTATGATTCCATGAACTAACAATTAACAGTTGCTTTTTTGTTAACCAATGGTAACGGAATCCTATTATTTACATTTACATGAATGTTTATGCATTTAGCAGACGCTTCTATTCAAAGCAACTTGCAAAAGACTCAAGTGTTTTTTATGCTAATTTATGACACCTAATGCAACTAATGTTAAAAAAGGAAACCTTATAATAAGTGTTACAGAATATTCCAGCTGTCAACATGAAACAACATGTGCAACCTATTTAACTTTTGGAATAACCTGTGCTGTGTTTACTAAGCGCATAATAAGTAGATCGTGACCATTTTAACCAATGGTCTTTACGATCAACTTAGCTCACAATGCTTTTGAGAAATGCAGCCCTGAATCTGCATTAAATTACAGAATTTAGCTTACAATTTTACAATTATGTTTAACACATTAGCTTCTGGTTAACAGTGATCTATATAGCTGTATAAAACTTTATAGAGTTGGTACTACTAAAACAAAACTAGGATGAACTTCTGTTTATGCATTATTTTCATAATTCCTGACAATAATCCTTTAAAAGGACAGTTCACCCCTAAATAAAAATGCACTTATTCACCATCATGTTATTATGGAAGCCTGTTTCCACCACTGAATTAAAAAAAAAAGGTAATCACGACTTTTTATCTGACGTTTTTGTCTCAGAATTGTATGACAAACTCACAATTGCGAATTATAGTCAAAATTGTGAGATATAAACTCGCAATTTTGACTTTTTTTCTCAGAATTGTATGTCATAATCTCACAATTGCCAATTATAAAGTCAGAATTTTGAGATAAATACTTGCAGTTTTGACTTTTTCTCAGAATTGTGTGTCATAAACTCACAATTGCGAACTGTAGTCAGAATTGAGAGATATAAACTCGCAGTTTTTACTTTTTTTTCTCAAAACTGCATGACATTAACTCGCAATTGCAAATTATAAAGTCAGAATTGAGATATAAACTCACAAATTTAGATTTTTTTTTTCTCAGAATTGCATGACATGAACTCAGAATTGCAAGTTATAAAGCCAGAAGTGTGAGATATGAACTCGCAGTTTGAACTTTTTTCTCAGAATTGCATGACAAACTCGCAGTTGAGTTATAAAGTCAGTATTGTAAAATACAAACTCACAGATCTGACTTTTTTCTCAGGATTGCATGACAAACCCACAATTGCAAATTATAAAGTCAGAATTGTGAGATATAAACTCGCAATTTTGACTTTTTTCTCAGAATTTTATGACATAAACTCGCAGTTGCGAATTACAGTCAAAATTGTGAGATATAAACTCGCAATTTTGACTTTTTTTCTCAGAATTGTATGTCATAATCTCACAATTGCCAATTATAAAGGCAGAATTTTGAGATAAAAGCTTGCAGTTTTGACTTTTTCTCAGAATTGTGTGTCATAAACTCACAATTGCGAACTGTAGTCAGAATTGTGAGATATAAACTCGCAGTTTTTACTTTTTTCTCAAAACTGCATGACATTAACTCGCAATTGCAAATTATAAAGTCAGAATTGAGATATAAACTCACAAATTTTGATTTTTTTTTCCACATAATTGCATGACATGAACTCAGAATTGCAAGTTATAAAGCCAGAAGTGTGAGATATGAACTCGCAGTTTGAACTTTTTTTCTCAGAATTGCATGACAAACCCACAATTGCGAACTGTAAAGTCAGAATTGTGAGATAAAAACGTGCAATTCTGACTTTTTTCTCAGGATTGCATGACAAACTCACAATTGCGAACTGTAAAGTCAGAATTGTGAGATAAAAACGTGCAATTCTGACTTTTTCCTCAGAATTGAGTGACAAACTCGCAGTTGCAAGTTATAAAATCAGAATTGTGAGATATAAACTTGCAATTCAGATTTTTTTAATCAAAATTGCACAACATGAACTCGTTATAGGGTCAGTTATAAGGTTAGAATTGCAAGACACAAACAATTCTGAGAGTTTAATTGTGAGTTTATATCACGCAATTTTGAATATATAACTTGCAGTCACACTCACACTTCTAAAGAAAAATGTCACAATTGTGAGATTTAAAAAATCGCAATAACAGTTGATCATTTTTACTTAGTTGCGGAAATATAGGCATGAATTTATGTTTCGAGAAGAACACAAACAAGAATTATCTACAGAATGTTTCTGTTTTAGGAACTGTTTGCACTTACAATGAAAGCCAATGGGGTCCAACCAACACTGAATCCCATTTACCATTGTATGGACAAACATTTTTCAAAAATATCTTCTTTTATGTTCCACAAAAGAAAGTCTTACAGGTTTTGAACGAAAGAGAAGACAAAACTGAACACTCTTTAACTAATGTTAATGCATGTTTGATGTTTTGTCTGTTGACTGATGGATTCCAATGAGCCGTGTGAAACTCACATTTCATCAGGCTGAACTGGCTGCCCCCTTTCTTGTGCAGATATCCAGATGTGGTGACTCCTCCCGGCATGGTGAGCAGATTCTGAGCTCCGATAGCCTTCATGGGAATGGGCCAGGAGACCGGCGTAGCAGCCATGTTTCTGTAAGCAACAAGGAATGGTTTGTTTTTGATTAGCAATGTTAGACTCATACTTAACAATAACCTTGCTAGGGGAAGTTCTGGGTAGAAACATTTGGAAACATACAGCCATGCAGAACACTCTAGTAACCACCTAACAACATCCCAGCAACCACCCAGAACACACTAGCCCTGCTGTAACAACTACCAGAACACTTACAGAATAAAGCCGAATCACAGCTGTGCTAATATTCAGATTATACCACTGTAATATTGGTATTAAACACTATTTAACACTCTATAAAGGTTCCAAAAGAGTGATGCCCAAAGAAGCTTTCAGTCAACAGTTCTTAAAGGAAGCTTTTTTCCTTAGTGTGAAGAAAATCATTCTTAAACTATTTAAAAATTCTAATTAAAAATTCTTTCCACTAAAGAACCTTTTGTGTGTTCTTCATGGAACCATAGATGGTAATAAAGAATCTTGATATTTAAAAATAGAACTTTCAAAATCAAACCTTTCTCTTTCAAATCTCCAATCAAACATTTAAACTCTATAATCGACATTAGCTTATAAACTGTTCACACCAACACTCATAGTTTGTCTCTTATTAAGATCTTTCTGTACCTACATTTCAGTGGATTTCTTATTAAATTTTTTTATTAGAAAGCCAGTACATAAAAAAAAAATGCTTTGTTCCAGTTCACTAAACCTACAGCTACTGCATGTAAAGAAAAGTAGGTCGGGCTACAATGGCAGCAGATATGCATAGAAGCTCAGACAACATATTTTTTCGATAAACATCTTGTAGACGTTTCTTATTATCAGATATCTTGGTGACGTTAATCTTATTCATGTATGAGATGATGTTCATGGGCAACCATGGGTAAACCTCAAACCATCAGACTCATTCGTGGAGAAAGTAGAGCAAGTAACGTATAGTTATATATTTCTAACACTAATTCTTATTCTGTAGTGTACCTTTATTAACGTACTGCAGGAATGACAAAACCCAGAGTTTGCATTTTAGCACTTTTGGGTTCCATCGTCCCGAGGTCAGTGGGTTTTTAAAAGTATTTTCATGATTTACTTTACAGCATATAAACCATTATAAATACCCTCTCGTGATTTCTTTTAAAGCTTTTACTTGTCTTAAATAAAGACCATTGCTAACAAGTGTCTAAATGGGACTACAGAGGCTGTGGGCATGTTAAATGTCATCATACTAAACAGATAAACTCATTTACTCACTCATCGCTTTCACATCCTCATTGTGTGTAAAATCAGGCTTTATTCTAAAATATTTTCTGAAAAACTGTGGGAAGCTTATTGATGGTGACACTGAAGTCATGGGACCAGTTCATTTATAGCTTACATTTAGCTTTGTTACTTATGGCGGTTGTATTTAGGCTTCAACATTCATGAATGTTGTGTAAAAATCTGGTTTTGCAAAAAAAAAAAAAAAAAAAAAAAAAAAAAAATTTATCATTGGAGTACTCTATTTAAGGGTTAATGTTGAAAATGCCAGACCATTTCTATATGTCTGGCTATATTTATAGAAATTATGGAAGCCTGTTTATGCCAGTAAATAAAAAAAAAAGGTTATTGTGACTTTTTGTCTTACAATTCTGACTTGTTTTCTCACAATTGTGAGTTATAAAATGCTAATTTTGAGGGTCAGAATTGTGAGTTTATATCTTGCAATTCTGACTTTATTTCTCAGAATTGCGAGTTCTATTTTTTTAATTACTATATTTCTTGCTTAAAATGAATAAAATATTCAATTTGAAAATATTTAATCATAAGTTGAGGAAATAATAAATATAGTTGCAAGTAGAAATTACCATGGTTAAAGCACATTTTGAGGGGAAATGCAACGTTATAAATTCGCAATTTAGATTTTATTTCTCAGAATTGTGACTTAATTTCTCAGAATTACAAGTTTATATCTCAGAATTGTGAGAAAAAAAGTCAGAATTGTGAAATAAAAAAATTGCAACTACCTTTTCAAAAAATTGTATTCAGTGGCAGAAAGAGGCAGGAAATAGATCACAAAAAAAATCTTATCTACTAATGAGCTTCTAAATGTTTCATTGCATAGAAATTGTGAAAAAAAAAATATATATATATATATACTGTATATAAAATATCCTTAATACTTATCCAGAAAATCATAAAAGACAGGAGAAGTCAAGGGGCCTATTTTGTGGTCGTTTTAGGGCCTTTGAGTCAAAAAGGTTGAGCACCACTGTGCATAACTAAACAATAAAAGAAAACTTTTAACTTATAAAGAGATATTATTAAAACCATACTCTAAATGTTTAACCCAACCTTCTGGGTAGTTGTATTTAACTCAATTATTGTTTAAGAATGACTATATTTCTTGCTTAAAATGTATCCAAAAATAGGTTGGAAATTAACATTTATTAATATGTTCAATTTGAGAATATTTAATAAAACGTTAAATAAAATTGATTTAAAAAAGCATTTTTGGCCAATCCAGGTCATTTACTTTAAAAATATTACGTATTTTATTGGTTATTACTGTTATCGCTCCAGCTGTGGCCCGATCTCCTTAAAACTTTGCGTGCTTGTTTAGAATCACCATTTGCATGTGTTCACCAAGTTTTGTGAAGTTTTGAGTTTTCCTTTAGACTTAATAGGATTTCGGATCAATTCTGACAGGCCCC
The DNA here is from genome assembly GCF_049309525.1 of Garra rufa. Lineage (NCBI taxonomy): Eukaryota > Metazoa > Chordata > Actinopteri > Cypriniformes > Cyprinidae > Garra > Garra rufa. Next base: position 31,642,216 of record NC_133383.1, read on the forward strand.
TTTTATAAACGACCCCATTATACAAGGATGCAAGGAACAAGGAGACGAAGGGTAAACTCAAAATAACTGTTTTTAAAAGGTAGCATAACTCAGTAGACATTCGCCAGGATGACGAAAGAGACTGGGCGGAGAAACTAGGAACTGAGCATTCTCTAAATACACAACTAAACAAGGGGATGACGAGACACAGCTGAAACCAATAGAACATAATGACAACAGGAACAGGAACAACCAAATATGGGCATGAGAGAACATTAGGGTAATGTAGGACAGGGAGCACACAGGAACCAAAACAAAAACACAGAGCAGTTCAATGATAATTATTGACCTAGAGAGTCCAGAGAATTGCACTTCAGTGGATGTTTTTCAGATTGAATAAAAAACCTAGGAGTAATTCGCATAAGTATTTTTTTTAACATTTTCTCAGTCATTTAACAAACGATTTGATTGACAGCAGTGGTTCTAGAAGCAAATATAATGCATATGTGCGAAAAAACCAAGTAATGTACAATCGGTTTACACCCTTGAAAACCACGATATCGCCCCCTAGTGGCTGATTTCCTTCAAATTTCTCACAGACCTTTGGGGTTGTGAGTCAAACAGGCCCACGAAGTTTAGGTCCAATTGGCCTCTGTTAAGCTTGTTTAGTAGGTGCTTAAACTTCATTGGCCAATGGAGGCCTTGTTTTTTGAGATACGCAAATGTCCTTATATACACTTTTGGCACTTTGGACCAAGACGGATTTTTATGTTGATATAGGACAAATTGTTGTTTTGGTATAGCCATTTTAATGTCCCCCCTCCCCCACCCCACTTAGAGTGCCACCAAGTGTCCAAGCTCTGTGATTTTCATTTTGCAAACTCAGATTGATCTCTTACATAAGTGTTCTGAGTTTGGCTAAGATATCTCATTCCATTTAGAAGTTATAGGCATTTTACTAAAAGTGGCCCCGAACGTCTTTGCGTTCCTTTGTGACAATGAGTCAAAAGTTCAACTTTTTTTTTTGATGATTATTGATATTCGTTCTCCAGAGTATATTTCTGCACTGGTTTGGTTGTGACCGAGTGAAAAACCTAGAACTAGTTTACAAAAGTATGTTTTTCAAAAATCCAAAATACCTGAAAATATCACGATCGAATCCTGAATTCCAGCAACATAAAACAATGAGCCGGTGACTGACAGTTTTTGTACATTTTCGACCACTGTACCACCCCCGTCAAGCCGATTGGGGTGAGCCTTGGTGACGTTGTCAGCAGTGTGAGTACTACCATCCAAGTTTCAAGTCTCTATGACTTCTGGTTTGGTCTGCACGATCAGTTTTATGTAGAGATGACGAGACAGCTGAAACCAATAGAACCGGAACAGGAACAGGAACAACCAAATATGGGCCTCAGAGAACATCAGGGAAAACTAGGACAAGGAGCACACGGGAACCAAAACAAAAACACAGAGCAGTCCAATGGCATGACAGTGATAGCATCCCAAAGGGTAAACTTCAAAATTTTTTTTTTTGATAATTATTGACCTAGAGAGTCCAGAGAATTGTACTTCAGTGGATTTTTTCAGATTGAATAAAAAATCTAGGACTAGTTGACAAAAGTAGTTTTTTTTTTTTTACATCTTCTCGAACATTTAACAAACGATTTGATTGACAGCAGTGGTTCTAGAAGCAAAGTTGTCCAGAATGAGGAGTTCTGTCATATGAGATGAATATTGTGCATATGTGCGAAAAGCCAAGCAACGTACAATAGTTTACGCCCTTCAAAAAAGCAATATCGCCCCGCCAAGTGGCTGATTTCTTTCAAATTTCTCACAGACCTTTAGGGCCATAAGTCAAACAGGCCCACCAAGTTTTGCTCTAATCGGCCTCTGTTAAGCTTGTCTAGTAGGTGCTCAAACTTCATCAGTCAATGGCAGCCATGTTTTTTTGAGATACGCAAATGTCCTTATGGTGGCATTTCGGTCCAAGACACAGCGATTTTCTGTGTTGATAGGACAGATGGTTGAGTTGGTATAGCCATTTTTATGTTTTTTTTTCCCTCCTATAGCACCACCAAGTGGCCAAGCTCTGCGATTTTCGTCCTGCGACCTCAGATTGAGCTTTTACAAAAGTGTTCTAAGTTTGGTGAATATATCTCATTCGTTCAGGAGTTATAGGCATTTTACTTTGCAACAATGAGTCGAAAAGTTTAACTTTTTTTCTAATCAGGTGAAAAACCTAAGACTAGTTCGCAAAAGTAGATTTTCCAAAAATCCAAAATACCTGAAAATTTTGCCAGGCTCACTAAAGAATCTGAGGCATGCGCTTTGTCTGACATTAGCCAAGGAATCCAACGACATAAGGAGTTATGAACAATTACGTACTTTTGATCGCTGTAGCGCCCCCGTCAGGCCGATTGGGATGAGCCTTGGTGACAATGTCAGCGGTGTGAGTACTACCATCCCTCCAAGTTTCAAGTCTCTATGACTTACGGTTTGGTCTGCACGATCAGTTTTATGTGGAGATTGCTGACCCTTGGCCATTCTAACAATTACAATAGGGTTTTGGCACGATGCGCTGGAACCTCTAATAAATGTTCACCTTTTGATTATTGCTGATGTAATTATGTGTCTGATTTTCAATTTACAACCTATGGTGGGGGCTCATTTCTAAGACAGTCAGTAATTTTTAAACAATAGTTAAATAAATCTACCCAACATTTAACCCAACTGCTTGGTCAAAACAACCAAATCACTGGGTTTGTCCAAATTTCACCCAGCGCTGGGTTGTTTTTAGAGTGCAGACATAACAAATCACAGACCAAACAAATTAAAATACATCTTTTTAAACAAAGTAAGCAAACCTAGTCAAAACACAAAGATGAGACAATCACAGGAAGCAGAACAAAACTCCTGCTACACATACAGTGTCCACGTAGCATATTAGTAATATCAAGCGAATTCCCAGAAAAATGACAACAGTATTTTGTGCTCATAAACACCACATAATTGTACTTCTCCTAAACAACCACCCATGCGTCCCATGATCCCACACGCTTACCTTCTGCTGACACATCTTCTGATGCTCTGCACTGCTTTGCTCTCTCTCAACATACTGCCAGACCAGAGACCATCAAGAGTTTGAGAACATGCTCGTCTCACCACAGAGTTTACAGCTATCTCCAAACCTCCAGCACAAACCTTGAATCTGACCAGGACAAAGAAAGGACAGGAAACCCTACATTTCCTTTGGAAAGTTCAAGCCCCTCCTGGGCTGTCGAGCACACAGTGGAATTTGCTATTGCTTATCCGTAATTCGGGACGTCTGAGTGCCAGTCAGCAGATACAGATGAGAACGGAGGGGAATGTCCATCTAATGCTGGGTGGAGTGGGGAGATTAGAATCCCACGGGACAATCACGACCTAAATGAGAAGTGTAATGGCAACGTAGTACATCTCATCATGACATTATAATATCCAACCAAAGAATTATGGTCCAGGAGCGTGCTTGTGGCAAAGGGATGGTATTTTTAGGAGTTAAGTAGAAGTTTAGTGCGGCACTGTCAGCAAAATGCTCTTGACCTTCTTACAGACTTCACTTCAAGGAAATTAAAAGGCCAGGAACAGCAGTTTAATTCCATTGCAGCTTGTTTCTGGTAGTGACTCGACTTCTTATGGAAGTTCTTCTTTCTCTTGAGGTTTTGATGTTGAGGTAATGAGGTTAAAACGTGTCTGCGCTACATCTCTGCAAGCAGACTGTCTGCTCATCTCTGTTGCTCAATGTTTCCAACCATGATTGACATCAGGTGTCATTAGACACAAGGTTTTTGTTGACACTTTTTCTTTTCTTTTTTTAGTAGTGTTTAATAAGCTAGTAACACTATTACTGTTTGAACATAGTCCTGAACCAAGTAGGTCATCTTACACCATAAGCACTACAAAATAAAAACTAAAAAATGATTTTGTCTTTTTACTCAATGTTGGTTTCATATTGTTTTCATTTTCAGCAAAAGTTTGATACCTGAATGTTCCACAGCTGTGTTTTTTGTTTAGTGATAGTTGTTAATGAGTCCCTTGTTTGTTAGTTAAACTGCCCACTTTTCTTCAGAAAAATCCCTTTTTCTGCACTTTTGTGTATTTGAACCCTTTCCAACAATGACTGTATGATTTTGAGATCCATCTTTTCACACTGAGGACAACTGAAAGACTTGTATGCAACTATTCCCAAAGAGAATTTTCATTTAGTTCTGCCCTTCAAAAGCTACAGTAAATACTTACGTTTCCCAGAAAACAAGATAAGTTAAATTTACCCTGATCTTCAAATTCCAAAAGTTTTCACCCCCAGCTCTTAATGCATTGTGTTTCCTTCTAAATCATCAGTAAGCGTTTGAACCTTCTGTAATAGTTGCATATGAGTCCCTCAGTTGTCCTGAGTGTGAAAAGATGGATCTCAAAATCATACAGTCATTGTTGGAAAGGGTTCAAATACATGCTGAAAAAACATGCTGAAAAACCAAAGAATTTGCGGGACCTGAAGGATTTTTCTGAAGAACAGTGGACAGTTTAATTGTTCAGAACTATCACTAAACAAAAAAACACAGCTATGGATCATTCAGGTAACAACACAATATTAAGAATCAAGTGTATGTAAACTTTTGAACTTTTACAAATTCAACTATTATTTTCTCTTGTGGACTATATATAAACATCTTTCACATGAAATATCTTACTCAAGTCAGTACTAAATAAAAAATTACATGCATTTTGTATGATCCCTGCATTTTGCAGATTCTGCAAGTTGTATGTAACCTATCGACTTCAACTTTAATCTTACTATAACAAGGGAACCTTAAAATAAAGTGTACCAAGAAACTAAGCAACTCCACTTTCCCAAGTATTACTCAGAACGACCCAGCAGCACTCTGCAATTGCAAACAAACACATGGGTTACTATAAGCTATGAAGTAATAATCTTAAAACTCCAGAAGAACATAAACACAGACGATAATCAGACACAGGGTGGTCATGCGCTATAGAAACTGCAACAAAAAAACAGGGTGGGGTGGGGACGATTTCAGACTTGTTCAAACAACTTCCTGATCTTGTTTTTAAAAATGTAACTCCATGTGTTGATAAGCATGAAGCGCTAAGAGGTCAAACGTAGTTTAGAGTCAAATGTTTTTTTTTTTTGGAAAATTAGGCATTTCAGAGGGTAAAATTCAGCACAGACCTTAATTATCCATTGGGAATGAACTGGATCATAAAAAGTGGGTTTAATGTACCGGAATGGAGGGGGCGCTAATGTAAACACTGATAATAGCTGTGAAAATTTTCTTGTGTATTTGTGTGCATGTGTAGAATAACATACGCATATAATCAGAAGAAGTAAATTTGAAAGAAGTAGCCTAAATATGGTTGTCTTGGATGCATTCACTTAAACAAACACAACCACAGTGTTCACTGTAATGTTCCCCCTTCTTGAAAGTACAAGAGTTCAAGTCAGCCAGTCCACCAGAAGAAGAACAAGAAGGGAACTTAAACACATTTTGGCTATTTTCCCCACCCACATTATTATGATGACATTAGTGGAAATGTAAAGTTGTTTCAGAGGCAATGAAAGTTATTACAATTAAAGATAACTACAAGTTTAACCTTAACCTTATGAATTCAACACTTCTCAGAATAAGACCAGAAATTTGCATTCACAAAGTGAACAGCATCAATTTCCAATATAAAAAAGAAATGATATATTGTACCTTAGTGGCATCTCATTGTTTCCACACAAGACGGTTTACTGAGTAACATTTGAATGTTTCCAACCATGAGTTAGTGACCAGAACTTGACCTGCGCTTAAGGGGTGAATAACTATAATATGGTGACCATATGTTGGGGGGTATGGGGGTCCTAGTTTTGGCATCAAAATATGTAATTTCCACACCAAAACTACATATTTTAAAGTCACCGTTATGCAAATTGATTATAAACAAAGCTAAAAAGCTTCCTACCACAGTGGCCATCCTTCACAAAACTAATATCTTCCACAGTTTTATCACAGGTAGAATGCAAAATGTTTCAATACAAGCATTTTCAGTCAAATGGAGTTTATGCAATATTTAAAACCTTTAACCCACGGGAGAAAATCAACCCGCCGCAACCGTTTAAAATTAGCCCAATTACGTGGGGAAAATGCAGATTTGGCAACCCTACATCCAACACGAGCTTAAATACTCTGCATATTAATAGTGACTCCGTGGTGCGCGAAAATTATATTCAATATTAGAATGTTTGCGGGAGTGGGATTAAAAAAATTTAAGGCAAGCGCAAGGCTTTAATACAAAAACGCACACAATGAATGGAAAATGTAGAAAGCAATAGATGAATCCCGGACATTTTGGGCGATTTAGGAATCCCGGATGCCAAAAAGAGGACGTATGGTCACTCTAGTGTATAATAATATACTGTGTTGTGTTAGCATACAATTCAGGGGCAGATCATCTGGGTATGCAGGGTATGCAGGTTCATATGGGCCCGGGGAGATTGGGGGCCTGCCGAGCCGAGGGGGAACTTTTAATTAAAATGAGGGAACGAATAGAGTCCTGTAAGGGCCCAGCCCAGGCCCGAGACACTCAGGCCCGAGCCCTGTCCTTGTCCGACAACTTATCAGAACAGAGCCTGTGTTGCAGCAATTAAACTAGTTAAGTTTGGGATTTTAATTGCAAAGTGACTGGATTTCTTTTCTTTTGTTTTTTAAAGTAACGACCAAGCGGCTATCGGCAATGAGCTGCGCATGTTTGATCAATTTAGCCTTGCCTAAAATAAAATCTATAGACATAAAACACTAGATGCATTTCACAATATTAATTTAAACATTTAAACTAGATAAATGTGCGCTGTTAGACGCATATCCAATCATTTGTGCGGAGAGTGAAAGCTAAAGCGCGCATTGAAGGACATGAAATCGCCAGCCCGATCACTTACATTTTTTTCTTAATAACGGTGGGAACCTAAAATACGCCATCATTTTTTGCTCATAAAGGTACAAGTAATACATCATTCGGAACTGCAAAAAGTCTCTTTTTTTATTTTATTATATTTTATTTGTGTGCACTCACAAAATCAACAAAACATCATGCTTAAGTAACAGCTGTCTTGTTTTCTTTTTGTCTCTTGTCTTGAGGAGGAGCGCTTCACAAAAATGATGTGAAACTCAGCGAATATTTGCCTCACAGACATGATAAATGTATTTATAGAACGCTTTAAATTACTATAGTTTACTAAAATGAAAAAATGCATGTAATAAAATCATGTTAGCCTATATTGCATAAAGTTAATGTGAACATTTTGCCTACTCCGCCCAAAAAAAAAGTCCATGGCATCCAACCTGTCTTCACATTTAACATGAAAAACAGCAATAAAACGAAGGCTTTAACTCAGTAACTGGTTGGTTTATGAGAAAAATAAAACAATGTTGGCAAAGCTATAGGCTTGTTGGTTTGTTATGTTAGTATTATTATGACTTATTCACTTTTAAACTCTGATTGATTGATTTAATGAGACATCGTGTTTATTAATTTTGTTTAACATGCATTCAAATATTTTTTCATGTTTATTTCGTGCTGCAAATATTCAAAAGGAAAAGATCATTGATTCACATGCCGCTTGATCTGAGGCAAATATAGTCATCTCACTACAAATTTAAGAGCGTAAAAACACATTTATTGATTGTATTTTATCATAAAATTGACAGAAGCCTGAGACTTGCGTGCTACAAATAATGAATGGACTTGAAAATGTTAAATAAAGAAAACAGCTTGCAACAGCAAATACTCACATAACGTTATGTACTTAAGAAAAATCAACAGGTTAACCCAGTTGGAGCCCATGATTACAAATTTTTTTTGGGCCTGAGGGCTGACTTGCTACGCCACTGATACAATCAGATAATATATTATAAAGGTGTTGCTGGTGTATTACACCGGGTTACTGGCAAACCACAGAAGCTCAGACCTTTATAAAAGTACTTTATTAACTGCAAATCAACAGATAAAACCATTCAATCAAACTGTAAATAGAAATAATTTCCAGTTAGCATTATTAGCTTTTTAGCCTCTATCCAACATCCAAAGCCTAAACCAAATGCTGAAAGTCGGTTTAAACTGACTGGATAACAATACATAATCTATCAACCAGACAATTTGACTAAAATAAGTGACAGTTGAAAGTCAATTTGATTTTATAGTAAATATTAGATGTCATCTGTCCAGAAGGTTCACAAGAGTTAGTTATCATATTGATCTTAACTTTGACTGGTGTTTCACTTGAAATTTCTTACTCAGGCAAAGGTTGTGACAGCTAATAACCGGCATCTGGTCGTCTAGTCTGGTTAAGTCTTTAGTCAATGTGTAAGTCCCCTGTAAAAACTAGAACAAGAGTTTAAATGTCACACTAAAACACCTGTTAAAACTAGTTCAAATATTGTATGGTTAACCATATGGGAAAAGTCAGGTTTATAAGGTAAAACAATACAATGAGTGCTTCTGAGGATGAACTTACCAGAATATGTAAGGTAGTTTTTGACATAATTGTTCTTGTCTGCTAATTCTTTCTGGTGTTTTCTGTACAGCTGTTCATGGATGGCTAAGGTTCATGCTGGCTTTTCAAGGTAATATCAATAATTTTACATTTAGCCATCCTAAATGATACACTGAAGCAAACAAACTCTTGTCGGTCAGTGAACATGTCGATCAGACAGCGTCTTCCTGTCTAAATGTGTGGTCACTTTAGCCAAATGTTGCGGGGAGAAGAGTGTTATTAATATTGTGGTGATGTATGAACAGTGTGTTTATTAATATTGTAGCGATGTATGAAGCACAGTTCACACACTGATCAAATTTGGCGATGTTTTGCTAGTAAATTTCACTATTAATTGCAATGAAATGGCAAGTAACGCTGAATTAAATTTTGAAGTAGAAAGACTGAAATTGTTGTAATGTTTTCGAAAGTCTCTTTTGCTCATCAAAGCTGCATTTATTTGATCAAAAATACAGGCAAACACAGTAATATTGTGAAATGTTATTACAATATGAAATAATGATTTCTAACTTAAAATATAATTTATTCCTGTGATACAAAGCTGAATTTTCCTCAGCCATTACTCCAGTCTTAAGTGTCACATGGTCCTTCAGAAATCATTCTAATATGCTGATTTATTACTTTTATTATCAGTGTTTGCAACAGTTGTGCTGTTATATTTTTATGGAATCTGTGATACGTTTTTTCAGGATTCTTTGATGAATAAAACGTTAAGAACAGCATTTATTAAAAATAAAAATCTTTCTTTGCTAGCACTTTTTTTTTAATCAATTTAACACAGCCTTGGTAAATAAAAGTATTAATTTATAAAAAAAAAAAAAAGAAAGAAAAATTTACTGAACACAAACCTTTGAATTATAGTGTATATTGTTAGAAAAGATTTCTGCTTTAAATAAATGCTTTCTGTTTAACATTTTATACATCAATGAATCCTGAAAAAAGTATCACAGGTTCCAAAAAAAAAAGAATTAATCAGCATATTAGAATAATTTCTGAAGGATCATGCGACACTGAAGACTGGAGTAGTGATGCTTTCATGAAAATTCAGATTTGATCACAGAAACAAATTAGATTTGAACATATATTAAAATAGAAAATGTTATTTTACATTATAATAACATTTACATGATTTACATTATAATAAGGAGACAGAAGTCGCTTTTAAACCATGCAGTAGTTGTCTTGTGAATGAATTTCACCTAATTGCAAAATTTGTGTTGGGAAATCCTTCAAACCTCGCTTAAAATTCCTGATGGTGTGCGTTTCTGTTGAAATGGCACAATTTCGCTTGTAAATTTCTTACCGTAAATATATCAAAAGGCAATTTTTGATTTGTAATATGCATTGCTAAGAAATTCATTTGCACAACTTTAAAGGTGATTTTCTCAATATCTATTTTTTTTTTTTTTTGCACCCTTAGACTTTCAAATAGTTGTCCAAATATTGTCCCATCTTAACAAACCATAAATCAATGGAAATTTTTTGTATTCAGCTTTCAGGGGATGTATAAAGACATGTAAGGTACATAATGTACCTTACAAACCAAAGGTAAGAAAAGAGTCTGTGGGCAGCTGTTAGAGTTATTATTTTTGCTCTGCATGCACATTCTTCCTCCATTTCCTACCTCCTAATACGGCTTTAAAGTAAAACAGGAGATGATGAACAAGCCTAACATAGCCTCCATCAATGGCACATGATGTTCGTGTCAAACATCAGCCCACACAGGTTAGTTATAAAACATAGTTTCATAGTCTGTCGGATGCGCCCCCATATTCTAATGTGTACAATCGCAAGTGCATCCAGTCTGAAAAGGTCATGTAAACACATTTTACAGGAGGTAGGAGTTTAGTGGTAAAGGTGTAATGTAAAGTACATTTTGCGGCCTTGAGTATGGCAGGGGCTTTCCCTGCAATTAACTGCAAAAAACAGCATGAATGAAAAACAAGGAAATTTTCATTTTTTTGTATTAAATCTTCATCTTATCTCAAGTCAAACTACAGATTATTTGTGGGCAACACTCATAAGCAGCACTGTATTTTGTGGGCACCATGGGTGCGCTTCAGTCAATCACCACAAACTACCCACGGTTTTACTGTACGTCGACAAGAAATCACAATGCATCCCATTTACTTTTCGGACTAGTTCATAAAACTTAGAAACAACGTTGACAGCAAGTAATCAAAACCCCTTTATAGATTCATTAATATAGTTATCAGACAGATTTCTAGAAGGACTAAGCACCAAGGTGAAGAAACCTTACTTACTTGTTACAGAAATCCTGGATGCACATCTTCGCATGCGAGTGTTGCAAATGACCAAAGGAGCGCTTATTTTTCATAGAAAGAGCCATTCGTATTGGCTGATGTTTGTCACCATGTTCTCTGCTTGATGCTTGGAGTGCAGTTGGAAGTTCAACGAGTTAGTCGAGGGTTCATGCACGACTGATAGAGCGGAGGCGAGTGGAGACGGCCTGTGATCTCAGGCTCATGCACTGTGCAAGTCATTTCCTCTCAGGGCCCACATTGGCGTACTCTTTTTCTGTGTCACGAAGTCACTTCCTTCTGGCGGTTGTATGGACAAACTGATTGGCCAAAGTTCTTAGGACTTGAATTCACTGGCAGGGACTTTCCACCTCTTTTAACATGAAATTACGTCGTTCAGACGGCTAGTCTGCCACGCTCGCAATAGCATTTGTTGACTCTTAGAAATTTGTGAAAGATTGGCCTCTAGGTTCATTCATGTGACTTAAGACTAGCAGACTACTCTGAAAACAGCTGTACCCTGTGTGAAACTTCATAGTGTCATGGTTGAGTGCAACTAGGCAGACATCCGTTAGTGGTTAGTATCACTAGTATTCAAGGTTAATGATTTGAAAAAACCCTAATCCTAAATACTGAATTTTGACATGTAATCAGTGTTGCCAAGTCCATTTGTTTTCTAAAGAATCGGGCTATTTCAGTTGCTGTGGTTTGAAGCAATCACAATAACGTGATATTCATCTCCTGGAATGTGGATTTCATCAGGGGACCGCATTCGAAACACGATTGGTCTAGTTTTGGGTTAGTTTAAATTTTTACACGTAATCAGTGTTGCCAAGTCCACGTTTTTTCTGTGGAATTGGGCTATTTTAGACCTGTTGCTGCGGGTTGAAACGATCACAATAATGTGATATTCATCTCCTGGAATGTGGATTTTATCAGGGGACCCCCTTCGAAATGCGATTGGTCTAGTTTTGGGTTAGTTTAAATGTTTACACTTAACCAGTGTTGCCAAGTCCACATTTTTCCTGTGGAATTGGGCTATTTTAGACCTGTTGTTGCGGGTTGAAGCGATCACAATAACGTGATATTCATCTGAAGGAATGTGGATTTTATCAGGGGACCCCCTTCGAAACACGATTGGTCTAGTTTTGGGTTAGTTTAAATTTTTACACTTAACCAGTGTTGCCAAGTCAACATTTTTTCCTGTGTAATTGGGCTATTTTAGACCTGTTGCTGCGGGTTGAAGCGATCACAATAACGTGATATTCATCTGAAGGAATGCGGATTTTATCAGGGGACCCCCTTCGAAACACGATTGGTCTAGTTTTGGGATAGTTTAAATTTTGACACGTAATCAGTGTTGCCAAGTCCACGTTTTTCCTGTGGAATTGGGCTATTTTAGACCTGTTGCTGCGGGTTGAAGCGATCACAATAACGTGATATTCATCTGAAGGAATGTGGATTTTATCAGGGGACCCCCTTCGAAACACGATTGGTCTAGTTTTGGGTTAGTTTAAATTTTGACATGTAATCAGTGTTGCCAAGTCCACGTTTTCCTGTGGAATTGGGCTATTTTAGACCTGTTGCTGCGGGTTGAAGCGATCACAATAACGTGATATTCATCTGAAGGAATGTGGATTTCATCAGGGGTCCCCCTTCGAAACACGATTGGTCTAGTTTTGGGTTAGTTTAAATTTTTACACTTAACCAGTGTTGCCAAGTCAACATTTTTTCCTGTGTAATTGGGCTATTTTAGACCTGTTGCTGCGGGTTGAAGCGATCACAATAACGTGATATTCATCTGAAGGAATGCGGATTTTATCAGGGGACCCCCTTCGAAACGCGATTGGTCTAGTTTTGGGTTAGTTTAAATTTTTACACTTAACCAGTGTTGCCAAGTCCACATTTTTCCCGTGGAATTGGGCTATTTTAGACCTGTTGCTGCAGTTTGAAGGGATCACAATAACGTGATATTCATCCCATGGAATGTGGATTTTATGAGGGGACCCCTTCAAAACACGATTAGTCTAGTTTTGGGTTCGTTTAAATTCTGAAACATAATCAGTGTTGCCAAGTCCACGTTTTTCCTGTGGAATTGGGCTATTTTAGACCTGTTGCTGCGTGTTGAAGCGATCACAATAACGTGATATTAATCTCCTGGAATGTGGATTTTATCAGGGGACCCCCTTCGAAACACGATTGGTCTAGTTTTGGGTTAGTTTAAATTTTTACACTTAACCAGTGTTGCCAAGTCCACATTTTTACTGTGGAATTGGGCTATTTTAGACCTGTTGCTGCGGGTTGAAGCGATCACAATAACGTGATATTCATCTGAAGGAATGTGGATTTTATCAGGGGACCCCCTTCGAAACGCGATTGGTCTAGTTTTGGGTTAGTTTACATTTTTACACTTAACCAGTGTTGCCAAGTCCACATTTTTACTGTGGAATTGGGCTATTTTAGACCTGTTGCTGCGGGTTGAAGCGATCACAATAACGTGATATTCATCTGAAGGAATGTGGATTTTATCAGGGGACCCCCTTCGAAAAGCAATTGGTCTAGTTTTGGGTTAGTTTAAATTTTGACACGTAATCAGTGTTGCCAAGTCCACATTTTTCCCACGGAATTGGGCTATTTTAGACCTGTTGCTGCAGTTTGAAGCGATCACAATAACGTGATATTCATCTGAAGGAATGTGGATTTTATCAGGGGACCCCTTCGAAACACGATTGGTCTAGTTTTGGGTTAGTTTAAATTTTTACATGTAATCAGTGTTGCCAAGTCCACGTTTTTCCTGTGGAATTGGGCTATTTTAGACCTGTTGCTGCGGGTTGAAGTGATCACAATAACGTGATATTCATCTGAAGGAATGTGGATTTTATCAAGGGACCCCTTCGAAACACGATTGGTCTAGTTTTGGGTTAGTTTAAATTTTTACACGTAATCAGTGTTGACAAGTCCACGTTTTTCCTGTGGAATTGGGCTATTTTAGACCTGTTGCTGCGGGTTGAAGCGATCACAATAATGTGATATTCATCTGAAGGAATGTGGATTTTATCAAGGGACCCCTTCGAAACACGATTGGTCTAGTTTTGGGTTAGTTTACATTTTTACACTTAACCAGTGTTGCCAAGTCCACATTTTTACTGTGGAATTGGGCTATTTTAGACCTGTTGCTGCAGGTTGAAGCGATCACAATAACGTGATATTCATCTGAAGGAATGTGGATTTTATCAGGGGACCCCCTTCGAAAAGCAATTGGTCTAGTTTTGGGTTAGTTTAAATTTTGACACGTAATCAGTGTTGCCAAGTCCACATTTTTCCCACGGAATTGGGCTATTTTAGACCTGTTGCTGCAGTTTGAAGCGATCACAATAACGTGATATTCATCTGAAGGAATGTGGATTTTATCAGGGGACCCCTTCGAAACACGATTGGTCTAGTTTTGGGTTAGTTTAAATTTTGACACGTAATCAGTGTTGCCAAGTCCACGTTTTTCCTGTGGAATTGGGCTATTTTAGACCTGTTGCTGCGTGTTGAAGCGATCACAATAATGTGATATTCATCTCCTGGAATGTGGATTTTATCAGGGGACCCCCTTCGAAATGCGATTGGTCTAGTTTTGGGTTAGTTTAAATTTTTACACTTAACCAGTGTTGCCAAGTCCACATTTTTCCTGTGGAACTGGGCTATTTTAGACCTGTTGCTGCAGGTTGAAGCGATCACAATAACGTGATATTCATCTGAAGGAATGTGGATTTTATCAGGGGACCCCCTTCGAAAAGCAATTGGTCTAGTTTTGGGTTAGTTTAAATTTTGACACGTAATCAGTGTTGCCAAGTCCACATTTTCCCACGGAATTGGGCTATTTTAGACCTGTTGCTGCAGTTTGAAGCGATCACAATAACGTGATATTCATCTGAAGGAATGTGGATTTTATCAGGGGACCCCTTCGAAACACGATTGGTCTAGTTTTGGGTTAGTTTAAATTTTTACACGTAATCAGTGTTGCCAAGTCCACGTTTTTCCTGTGGAATTGGGCTATTTTAGACCTGTTGCTGCGGGTTGAAGTGATCACAATAACGTGATATTCATCTGAAGGAATGTGGATTTTATCAGGGGACCCCTTCGAAACACGATTGGTCTAGTTTTGGGTTAGTTTAAGTTTTTACACGTAATCAGTGTTGCCAAGTCCACGTTTTTCCTGTGGAATTGGGCTATTTTAGACCTGTTGCTGCGTGTTGAAGCAATCACAATAATGTGATATTCATCTCCTGGAATGTGGATTTTATCAGGGGACCCCCTTCGAAACGCGATTGGTCTAGTTTTGGGTTAGTTAAAATTTTTACACTTAACCAGTGTTGCCAAGTCCACATTTTTCCCGTGGAATTGGGCTATTTTAGACCTGCTGCTGAAGTTTGAAGCGATCATAATAAAGTGATATTCATCCCATGGAATGTGGATTTCATGAGGGGACCCCCTTCGAAACACGATTGGTCTAGTTTTGGGTTAGTTTAAATTTTGACACGTAATTAATGTTGCCGAGTCCACATTTTTCCTGCAGATTTAGGCTTTTTTAGACCTGTTGCTGCAGTTTGAAGTGATCACCATAATGTGATATTCATCCATGGAATGTGAATTTTATCAGGGGACCCCCTTCGAAACACGATTGGTCTAGTTTTGGGTTAGTTTTGAGTAGATATTTGGTAGGTTTTGTTGTGAAAACCTGGCAACCCTGAACAAAACTCCTCTGAAACGGTTACTGCTATATGAATTATACCTCAAATGTGACCCTATAGCACAAAACCAGTCATGGGCAAATTTTAATACTGAATAAATTAGCTTTCCATTGATGTATGGTTTGTCAGGATACGACAATATCTGGCCGAGATACAACTATTTGAAAATACGAAATCTGACGGTGGGAAAAAAATAAAAAATCACCTTTAAAGTTGTTCAAATGATTTCTTAAAAATGCATATTATTAATAAAAAAATATGTTTTGATATATGTGCGGTAGGAAATTAAGTAAATATCTTGAAACATTGTCTTTACTTAATATCCTAATTATTTTTGGCATAAAAGAACATTTCTGACATGCAACCAGGTTTTCCTGTGGAATTGGGCTATTTTAACACTGTTGCGGCTGGTTGTTTTTTAAGTCTGTGGGTTGAAGTGATCCCAATAACATGATATTTATCTCCTGGAATGTGACTTTTAACAAGGGACCCACCTAGAAACACGATTGGTCTAGTTTTAAGGCTAGTTTTGAGTAAAAAATTGGGTGGGTTTTGTTTTAAAAACCTGGCAACCCTGCATGTACCTCCTCTGAAACAGTTTCTGCTACATGAATTGTACCTCAGATGTGACCCTGGATGACAAAACCAGTCATAAGGGTCAATGTAAATGCTGAATAAATAAGATTTCCACTTATGCATAGATATTTGTGAGGATAGGACAATATCTGCCTGAGATACAGCTATTTAAAAATCTAGAATTTGACGGTGAAAGGAAAAGGAGAAAAAAGGAGAAAATCACCATTTAAAGTTGTTCAAATCTTCATTTCTTCAAAATGAATATTACGGTAGGAAATTTAGTAAATTATCTTTATTTATATCCTAATGATTTTTGGCATAAAAGAAACAATTTGACCCGTACGATGTACAGGGTCACAAATGTGTGCTATTACATTTCTAAGTAATTGGATTTACAATTGTGACAGAAATGAGCAACAAAATCCAAAATCCTCAAGGCAAACATGGGTCAGAAACACCTAACAACAGGAATGGCCTTGCAATGGTGTATCTTATCCACAATAAATCAGCAAATACTTTAGATTTTGAATACCAAAAGTCATATATGGTCATGTTCCTGAACGTGTGGTGAACACAGGTGCTCCCACAGGTAAACAAAGCATTTTCCTACTTCCTTTTTGTGAACACTGTTGCCTATGTTATAGACCAAACAGCCCAAAATCATGACACATGACACACAGCTCACCGAATATGAAATACTATCTTAAGCAAACGTTTTTGCATCAGACATTACGGAGGATTAAAACTCAAATTCAAACCTCAGTTATTTTTTAAAGTGTCACTTCAAGTCAAATCTAATTTATGCCAATAGTGTTTTTCATGATCCACGGATTTAAAGCCACTTATTTAGCAGATTAGAGCACTAATGTAGTTTCCATTTTGTGATGAGACAAGCAATAAAGCAGTCGCTATATAGTATATATCGCACGTATATCCAACTTTATATGAAGATCTGGGCGAAAATAGATACATTATGTGAAAATATAAAAAATGAAGCTTGAGATTTGAGTTGAGAAGTTTAACTATGAAGTTAATAAAATATTAAGATTAATATTTCAAATAAAACACAGTTAATCAATTTATTGTAACAAAAAGGCAACAGTGTCTAAAAGCATATTTTCATCCTCAAGAGCATCCTCTTCAAACTGTATTTCAAAACTACTGAATTTTGACAGGATTATAATAAACTAAAATAGTATGCCATAGCAATTTCAGCAGCTCTACAGCAATACCTCCAGAATTGGTTTCATTTAGGAAAGGAAAGTGTACCTTCTTCAACATCCTCTAAAAATAAAAACGAGCAGAAATCCCCTGAAAGAGGATGCAAACTTAAACGAGTTCCTTCTCGTTTTCATCAGTTCGGAGGGATGTACACAAGTTACGTCGCCTCTGTGGATTCCCATGATCTACCCCAGTATTTTAAGCCAAAAGCAAAATCTGTAAAGCAACAATTAATAAGATGCCATGTGGATGAATTAGTTTTAAATAAAAGGACTTACCCATTGAGATTATCTAATGGAGCTTAGCTTGTGTGCTTAAAGTTAGTGGTTAGTAGTGCGCTCAAGTCCACTTCCTCTCTGCTGCACTTGAATATGCTATTTATGATCCTCCCATTTACAACTCTGCCTTTGTTCTGCTGCTCATCAAGAGTTTCAATCAGCCATGCCACCCACTTGATATCTAAACACATTCATAAGTGCATGATTCTTTGTACTGCATTATTATTATTGCACAGTTTCACATATTCATAGTTCCATATTCTACTGAGTTCAATGGAAAGTCTTGTTTAATCTGTCTAGATTTGGAAACTATTATTATATGCGTCCATTTTAGACAAAAATATTTTGGTCTCATGTGTTACATCGTCCTCATGAAGCAATTAGATTTGCATTTCCTGAATTAAATGCCAGTGGCTGCAAGATAGCTGAAGAGTAAGTGTCAACGTTTGGGTTTAAGTGGGTTTTAGTATTGCATAAATGAAACATTGCATCAGACATACTCTGCTTTTGACTTGTTTTCTGTTGGCTGTGTTTTACAAAAATCGAAAAGAAATGCAACAGCATGTTTGAGTTATAAATGGTGGCCATATGGTTAATGTAGTAAAATAAACAAGTCTTTACACAAATATGTGCAATAATGAATGCTAGTTGCAGTGTAGTAGCTATGAAAAAATATTGATGATGTTGGTTAATGGGAGATTTTCAAACTTAAATTTTGGAAAAAAAAAAGAAAAAAAATGAAACAAAATCTAATATAAAACAATAGTAGAGTCTACATTCAAATTATAGGCCTGAATCAATTGCAAATGTTAAACAGAGACTATTTAGGTTTAGAAAATGCTATAATATTTGATTATTAAGCAGATTATTAATTCACATGAAAATATACTACCTATGAATCTCAAGTGACATCTTAAAATCACCATGAAATCTGAACTGACAATTTTGTAGTTTTTATGGAATATTTCTTATTAAATAGCTTTTTTTTTGTTTAGTGATAGTTGTTCATGAGTCTCTTGTTTGTCCTGAACAGTTAAACTGCTTGCTGTTCTTCAGAAAAATCCTTCAGGTCCCACAAATTCTTTAATTTTTCAGCATTTTTGTGTATTTGAACCCTTTCTAACAATGACTTTATGATTTTGAGATCCATCTTTTCACAGTGAGGACAACTGAGGCACTCATATGCAACTATTGCAAAAGGTTCAAACACTCACTGATGCTTCAGAAGGAAAAACAAAGCAGTAAGAACCAGGGGGTGAAAACTTTTAAAATTTGAAGATCAAGGTAAATTTTACTTATTCTGCCTTCTGGGAAACATGTAACTTCTGTAACTTCTGAAGGGCAGTACTAAATGAAAAAAAAATGATATTTAGGCAAAAATAAGAAAAATGTTTACTTCTTCATTCTGTTCAAAAGTTTTCACTCCCAGCTCTTAATGCCTATTTTTTTTTTTTTTTTTACTTCTGAAGCATCAGTGAGTGTTTGAACCTTCTGTAAAACCTTCTGCTGTATGAGTCCCTCAGTTGTTCTCAGTGTGAAAAGATGGATCTCAAAATCATAGTCATTGTTGAAAAGGGTTCAAACACACAAAAAAATGATTTTTCTGAAAAACAAACAAACAAACAAACAAACAAACAAACAAACAAACAAACAAACAAAAAACAGCTACTGTATAACAACACAGTATTAAGAATCAAGTGTATGCAAACTTTAGAAAGGGGTCAATTTTATAAATTCACCTACTATTTTGTAGACTATAGGTAAACATCTGTTATGTGAAATATCTTATTCAGGTCAGTCCTAAATAAAAAAATAACATGCATTTTGTATGATCCCTCTTATTTTGGTCAAATAATTAACATTTAGCAGATTCTCCAATGTGTGTGTAAACTTTTGACCTCAACTGTATGTATGTATGCACTTAAATTTTCTTTATTTGGGCATCATTTTTAAGTACAAGTTCCAGTTGAACAAGTTCCAGTGAACAATCAAGTTCCACCTTACATTTGTCTTTTTCAGTAAACCCTTTCACTCAAATATACAACAATAGGCCACAAGAGATTGCAATTTCATGACCATTTTAAAACATTTTGCCACTTCTATAATTAAAATAATGGATTATATAAATAATTAAAAAATTATTACATGATTTATACTAAAATACCTCGTCTTTTGGCTTTTAGTGGAGGTTATTTACACAAACTCCACTCATCATTGTCTGGTTGAACCACACAAAAATTGCAAAAGAAAACAATCTGGTAAAACGAGTAGAGTTGTGAAGAGAAAAGATGGCTTTAGTTTTGATGCGACTAATCAGGGTTATTCAAAAAGTAAAAATAAAGTGCCTAATGGGTTTAAGAGTGGAGTCCAGGGACAAGCAAGGTCCCAATAAAGCAGCATCCACTTATGAATTTTATAAATGTAATCACATACACTAAATACTGTAAGTTGTTCTGTTTTATAATGTAGGCTATTACAATAGGTGCAAATAGCAAGTATAAATAACTACTAGCGTCTAACTATTAATTACACTTAGTGCAAATAGCCTCTGCCTTAAAATAAAAGCAATGCATAAAATCATATAAAAAAACAACAGTTGGCTGAAAAAACTACACAAGCCCACAAACAGGAAGTAAACTAGAGGCCGTGTGGTTGTAGACTTCCAGCAAGTGGCATGTAAATGAGCACAGTGAAGTGAGAACTGACTCTGAGTGTCTTAATGTCTTTTTTGTTTGTTTTCCATGTACCTCACCACCGTCTTCCACCCACACGGGGCTATTCAAGAAGAACCGACATAAAAAAACAGAACAGAAAGAGAAATTGAAGAAAAATAAACAGATTACTAGATAAAATGTATCATACGGAAAGCAAAATGGTTTTATAGAAATAGTTTTTGTCTATTTTCCATCTGTATGTATTTTTTTTTTTTACATAAATCTTAAAGCAACAGACAGTGGAAAATAATGAGTCAAGACCAGTGACACAAACTTTCCACTTAAAGGATATTTACAATTTATAAGCCGCATGTAGAGAAATGCTACAGAATGCAGAATCAGCAATGCATTTGTTGATATGAAACTTCATACTGCTGACTATCACGCTATATAAACTTTATTTCTAAAGTGATTTCAAAAGTTTTAGCACACTCATATCACCCCAGCTATGCTAATAGAAAAATGTCCTCAGAACGTTCTAGCAAAGTTTTTTCAAACATTTTTTCAGTAACCTAATGTTCATTCAGAGTTTTCAGGTTTGTTTTTGTGAATTGTGGGGACATCCCATAGACTTCTATTGATTTTATACTGTACAAACCATATTTGCTATCGCCCTACACTGACCCTACACCTAAACCTAGCCCTCACAGGAGACTGTGCATATCTTTACATTCTCAAAAAAACGTATTCTGTATGATTTATAAGCCTTTTGAAAAGTGGGGACATGGGCAATGTCCTCATAAGTCACCCTCTCCTTGTAATACCTATGTCATACCCATGTTATTACACAAATTTGTGTCCTGATATGTCACAAAAACACACACACACACACACACACACACACACACACACACACACACACACACACACACACACACACACACACACACACACACACACACACACACACACACACACACACACACACAGTTGAGGTCAAAAGTTTACATCCACCTTGATAATCTGCAAAATCATGCTCACTAATGCTTCAGAAGGAAATACAATGCATTAAGACTTTTGAATTTGAAGTTTGGGGTAAATTTAACTTATTTTGTCTTCTGGGAAACATGTAAGTATCTTCTGAAGTATCTTCTGTGGCTTCTGAAGGACAGTACTAAATTGAAAAAATATGATTTTTAGGCAAAATAAGAAAAATGTACATGAGGAAATTGTTGAATAAAGTCATTATTTTTGTTTTATGACTGGATATGACTGGTAATGATCAGCTGTGATTGGTTATCGAGAATTAGTAAATTGGTTATTAAAAGATTGATAATGTAGTCAAAAAGACAATTTTTATGATACAAAGCTGAATTTTCAGCATAATTACTCCTGTTTTAGGATTCACTTTTCATATTTCCAAGGGATTATAAAGTTTTCATAAAACAGCATTTATATAAAACATAAATCTGTAAAAATTAAAAATTTACATTGCTGTAATTTTTGATTAATTTAATGCATGCTTGTTGAATAAATCAGTTGTGTGAGGTGGTATTCTGAAATACACACACACACACACACACACACACACACACACACACACACACACACACACACACACATTTTCTTGGTTAAACAAACATTATTTACACTACCAGAATAAATAAATAAATAAATAAATAAATAAATAAATAAATAAATAAATAAATAAATAAATAAATAAATAAATAAATATATATATCTCATCAAGTCATAAGAACTTGTAAACACTGGTCATCCAACATTAAATTTAAGATGATTTCTCACTAAAAAATCCCCACAGATTATGTTTTCAGATCGTTTGAAGTTTGATTTTGTCTTATCAGAGTGGTGATATATGTGTGTGAGTTGTTTACTTACTTTTTAAAATTAGTTTTCCCATTAACGCCATTATATTGTTCATTCAGACTGATTCAGACCGATCATTACGGTCATATCCAATCATATCGCGACTTTACCTGGTGTCGCTGCTGAACAGTTTTGCGATTTATATACATTTTAATCTCATTTTTTGGAATATTTGCATTGTTTTATTTTTGTACTGTGAATGTTTTTTCTTATCTAACTTCCTCCTCAGAGGAAACACCCCAAGAATAAGTTACTGACCCCAAGTCTTTTCAAAAATTAGACAGACGTACTAAACTTCTGATTTTACACATTTATCTCAGTATATACAAGTTGTGTAAATGTGTTCTTTCTTGATGCTCTCATTACTAAAGCTTGCTTAACAGAATATGTTGGGTTATAGTATAATAGCAGTTAAATAGCAAAGCGGTTTCTTTGTGCGGCCTACCCAAAATAAAGCCACATCACAGGAGGCTTTGACTTCTGCAGATAACGAGCATCAAACGGTGCACTGAAGTAGGTCATGAAAGCAGAACCACTAATTACTCTCTATTAAAAGTAGTTAAGTCGCAGCAAAGGGACTTTGAGTTTTCTCAAGAGGTATGAAGGTACAAAGGAATCTGATAAGATGCATCTTCTTTGATGAACCTTCATTCTACATAAACTTGTTCATGTTTAATGTTGTTTTTTGATCTGTTTGCTTTGTACTGAATATGTACAGTATATCATATTGTTTTGAAAAAGATTCAATAACAACTGAAGTGATGCACAGAGGAAATGAAAGCGTGTGCGAAGCAAGTCAACCCACATCTCACAGTGAGACTGACGCATGTCTTTAGCCCACGCATCTGCGACTGGTTTCTATTATTATCTCCCATTCAAGGAAATATTTACAATGAATCAAAACATCGGACTTTTTTTCTCTCAGAACAATATGCTTTTAAAATAATAATAAAAATGAAAAAGTACCTCTATAATTTGAAAAGAGAGACGCCTCGGGATTTACTATAGATTAATGTTGAAACTATATGCAAACTTCCAGAACAAAAAAATATACAATTGAATTTTATACAGATCATCTGTTTTCATCAAACTGTATTTGTATTGGGAATTATTGGTGCAAATAGAAAGCCCTAAGACCCTTTTGTTTCTCAATATCCCCCTCTTGGCTTGATGCATTATTATATAGTTTTTGTGCCAAAACAAAGAGCCACAAGACATCAGGTAAGTACTTGCAGAACTGAAAGCAGAAATCCACTAGGTTACACATCTTGTTCTAGTCAATGACTCCACCTGCTGTTGGAGACACATACTGCAGGAAAAAAAAAAAAAAAAACCTTGAGCACACTTCCAAGCACAAACAGAGAGAATGGTTTCTGTTAACTGCATTTGTTTTTGTTTTTGTTTTAAACAATAGTTCACCTCGAAATAAAAATCTGTAGAAGGTGTACTCACCCTCATGAGGCCATCCAAGATGTAGATGAGTTGGGTTTTTTTTATCAGATTTGGAGAAATGTAGCATTACATCACTTGCTCACCAATAGACCTCTGGAGTGAATGGGTGCCGTCAGAATGAAAGAACCAAACAGCTGATTAAAACATCACAATAATTCACAAGTAATCCACACCGCTCCAATCCATCAGTTAATATACTGTGAAGCCAAAAGCTGTCTGTAGGAAACAAATACACCATTAAGATGTTTTTAATTGAATTTTTAACTAACATACAAGTCCTCCATCCATAATATTGATTTCTCCAGTGAAAAAGTCATCTGGTCTGAATCAGTAGAGAGATATGCAAAGAAGTACCATTTACAAGCAAAAACAGTCCAAAACATTTCTAAACAAATACACTATATTGCCAAAAGTATTGGAACACTATTAAATGATCAGGTTTGACTACTTTAGTCATTTCTAAAGTGAGTACATATCTTAATATTTAAGCATATAATGATATTTTAGGGGATTGTGTGTTTTTAATATTATAGCAACTGTTTGGACAGGACCCTTTCCTATTCTAACATGACAATGCCTCTCTGTATAAGGGAAGCATTCACATAGAAATGATTGATTCAGCCAGTGTGGAAGAACTGGACTGGTCTGCATTAAACCAAGTCATAAGCCCAGCTGAAAACATCTCTGGTGTGACTTTAAATGCAGACCTTGAGCCAAAAACTTATCACTAAACACAAATGACTTACATACACTATGGACAAAATTATTGTGACACCTCCTTTTTTAGAACAAAAACAAAGGCTCCTCCAAAATCGTGGCAACAAAGATGAAAACATACGCATGAATCATTGTATTTTCATCTCTGTTGCAACAGTTCTGGAAGTGTCTAAAATGACTGTACTCATAAGTACAAGTCATTGGTGTTTGGTGAAGAGTTTCTGGCCCAAGGTCTGCATTTCAAGTCACACCAGAGGTGTGTTCAATTGGGATTAGGACTTTTCTTTCTGCAGACCAGTCAAGCTCTTCCACACTGACTGAATCAATCATTTCATTTTGAACCTTGTCTTATACACAGAGGCATTGTCATGTTAGAATAGAAAGGGGTTATGTCCAAACTAGAAAATTAAAAGAATGTCATTATCTGCTTAAACATTAAGATTTGTACTCATGGAAATTTCTAAAGCAGTCAAACCTGTTCATTAGAACGGAGTGTCCCAATACTTTTGGCAATATAGTGTATGTTGCTTGATTTTGATGTGAGAGACAATAGGAGATGGGCTTTTTTTAAATTATGGACTATTATGGATATATTTTGGCCAGAAGCAAAAGTTTAAAGGGGTCATATGACATTGCTAAAAACAACATTATTTTGTCAATTTGGTGTAATGCAATGTGTTTACAGGGTTTAGGGTTCAAAAACACATTATTTACCACATACTGTTCATTATTGCTGCTCCTCTGTGCCCCGCCTTTATGAAACACGTCGATTTTTACAAAGCTCATCGTTGCTGATTAACCAGCTATCCAGTTCATTGTGATTGACCAAATACCTCAAATGTGTGACAGAAATTTTACGGCCCTTACCATATTTGGAATCGTAACCAGTGTTCGAATTGTGTCAAAGCCCCCTATAAATAAAATCTTATACTTAGGGGGGTCACCTGGTTTTTCAATACAACTATAATTCTAAACCTTAATACTTATGGGAGGTCCGGGACTGCCCCAGCCCAAATCCCCTCCCCCTTAATTTGTCAATTCGAGCCCGAATATGATCCAGATAATTACAAATGGGGGGATGAGAACATATGTAAACATAAAACCACGTCTGCATTTGTGATCGTAGAAATGACGAACAACAAGCGCTACTCCACACTGCTCAGAACGTGTTTGAATAGTCAGTAGCATGTTTCTTTAAATATGAAAATGTACTTAAAGGAACACTCCACTTTTTTTGGAAATAGGCTCATTCTCCAACTCCCCCCGAGTTAATAAGTTGATTTTTACCGTTTTGAAATCCATTCAGCCGTTCTCCTGTTCTGACGATATCACTTTTAGCATAGCTTAGCATAGATCATTGAATCCTATTAGACCAATAGCATCGCGTTCAAAACTGACCAACGAGTTTCCATATTTGTCCTATTTAAAACTTGACTCTTCTGTAGTTATATCTTAATTTGAGTGATTTATTCAGCTGTGTCCAAACGACATTGCACTCACTGACTTGCAAAGTATTTCAATCATTATTATTTTTTTTTAATTACTGCAATAACTTGCAGTAACTGTTTAAACAAACAAATAGAAATGAATACAATTTAGGTCTGTTTTTAAATAATAAGAATTATTTTAAATAACATTTTAATCATTGAAATCATTATTTTCAGAAGACTTTAAATCAGGAGTTCTCAACTCTGGCCCTCGAGGTTCATTTTCCTGCAGAGTTTAGCTCCAACCCTAATCAAACACACCTGTACAAGCTAATCAAGCTCTTCATCATTACTAGAAAGTTACAGGCAGGTGAGTTTATATCAAGGTTGGAGGTAAACTCTGCAGGAAAGTGGACCTCGAGGGCCAGAGTTGAGAACCTCTGCTTTAAATTATGTTACTATAAAAATGTAAATTTTCTGATAAGTTGCTTTCAATCGAAATATAAACCCATCACATACTTACCACCATCAACAGAAAAACACAGCCTATTTGCTTGAGATTTTGGTTTAACGCTGTGGGTATAGTGTCACACTACATAACAATTAACCAACATCAACAGTGCTATGGGAAAACATGTGCAGTCCGGACTGTCATGTAATTTCACAGGGCTGGGGACAGCCCTAATTACAGCAATTTGCTGAGACATCAACACCTTTTATTTCTTTGACGTCAGCTGATGCAGGTCACTGTGTTTCCTCAAACAGAGATATGTACTTGCTGTTTATAAACAAGCAAAAGACCACTGATAATTTATTTCTTTTGGCATAAGAACATGGATAATATTACTACACCAGAAGGCAATACTTAAAAAGGAACACATAGTATTTTTGTACTGTGTGAGAAAGCGGCAGAGCTGCTCTATTGCTCCCTCCCCAGCCCTTGTAAAGTCCCTCAAACAGACATTTTACAGGCTTCACGTCTTTGACAGGAAATGGGAAAAAAGTATGTCAGAAACCCCTGCCACGGTTGCCACTTAAAATAGCCGCTTCTCAAGACAAGTATAGCATCAAATAAAAGATACAATCCTATTAAAAAGCCCAAGAAAGGCCAGAGATTCCTATACTTAAACCACTAATGAACTACTTTTAACTTTTTCTCAAGAGCACACCAAGCATCTGTTGATTTAACTAAATATTATCTCAGGGGACAGTTTTTTTTTTAAAATTCAGATCATGCATAGGTGTTATTTTTATATCAAATATTATTTTATTGTTAATTATTTTAATTATATAGCTAATTGTATTATAATCATGATTATTAATACGTATTTTTTCCATTATGGAAAAAGTTTTTTTTTTTTAGTTTTATTATTAAAGTAAGGTTAAACATGTATGTCAGAATGAAATTAAATTTAAATCTATTTATGTCAGACTTTTGGACCTGTTTTGCCCCCGTTTTTCTGCCTGGTTTTCCTTATTAGGGCCCGAGCACCGATGGTGTGAGGACCCTATTGGATCTGCTTCGTTTATTATTATTAGGGCCCGAGCACCGATGGTGTGAGGACCCTATTGGATCTGCTTCGTTTATTATTAGGGCCCGAGCACCGATGGTGTGAGGACCCTATTGGATCTGCTTCGTTTATTATTAGGGCCCGAGCACCGATGGTGTGAGGACCCTATTGAATCTGCTCCGTTTATTATTATTATTATTATTATTATTAGGGCCCGAGCACCGATGGTGTGAGGACCCTATTGGATCTGCTCCGTTTCTTATTAGGGCCCGAGCACCGATGGTGTGAGGACCCTATTGAATCTGCTCCGTTTATTATTATTATTATTATTATTATTATTATTATTAGGGCCCGAGCACCGATGGTGTGAGGACCCTATTGGATCTGCTCCGTTTATTAGGGCCCGAGCACCGATGGTGTGAGGACCCTATTGAATCTGCTCCGTTTATTATTATTAGGGCCCGAGCACCGATGGTGTGAGGACCCTATTGGATCTGCTTCGTTTATTAGGGCCCGAGCCCAAAAGGGCGAAGGCCCTATTGTTCTTCTAAGGGTTATTATTTTTTTTTTTTTTTTTTTTTTTTTTTTTTTTTCTTTTTTTCAACCTTCCGGGCACTTTTGGGGGCCTTAACATACTCAAAAACTCTTGAAAATTTGCACACCCGTCGGAATCTGCGGCCATCAGGACGCCAAAGAGGCTGGGACCCGGGCGTGGTTCAGGGCCTCTACAGCGCCCCCTGGAACACAGTTTGAAAACTTGATGTACTGCGCACACATACTTGCATGTATTGATATGAAACTCGGTACACATATAGATCTCACTGAGCCAAACAACTTTTGTACTCTATGTCACGGGCTCCACGCAACAGGAAGTGAGATATTTAGGGCTGTTTAAAAAGCGCATGCTCTGGAATTTAACGTACTCCTCCCAGGAATTCCATGGGATTGTCACCAAACTCGGTCAGCATGATCTCAAGACATTGGGGACGCTAAATTGCGAGGAGATTTTTGATATCTCGAACGGTTTGGCCGTGGCAAGGCGACAAAGTTATGGCGAGAAATGAGAAACAGGAAGTGTCTAATAACTGTTGACCACATTGCCTGATTCTGATGAAACTTCACCAGTTTGTTCGTTGTATGATGCCGATTCCATAAATGTGACTATTATGAGTCAAAGTTATAGCGCCACCAACTGGCAGCAGGAAGTGTGTCATTTTCAAAATGCTTTGATATCAGCCTCTTAATTTTACTCGATTTTCTTTAAACTTCATCAAAATCATGTCAAAACACGGCCGATAAGAATATGTAAAGGGGTCGATGATAAATCGAATGCTGTTGCCATGGCAACATGTCAAACTTTAAAATTAGATTCCTGTCTTTTCGAGGCAGTTAACATGCTTAGAATTTCATGAAACTCAACACACACATCAATATTTATGATAGTTAGACACTGGCAAAAGGTCATAAATGGGCGTGGAGCAGGCACTCTATAGCGCCATCTTTTGACAAAAGTTGGGGGGTTAGTTTTTCCTACAGTCACTAAACTCTGTACATATATTAATCTCATCAATTTGGACAACTTTCTAAATCAAACTCATTAGCTGAGACCAACAGGAAGCCGGCTATTTTGATTTGAATGTGGATTTTTGGAAAAATCAGGCTGTAAACAAATGCACACTACTTCTAAGAACAACCAGCTGTTCACACCAAACTTTTTTAACATGAAGAGAATATTCTGAAGATGTTAAATTGCGAGCGGATTTTGGATATCTTGAACGGTGTGGACGTGGTGATTTTTTAAAGATATAGTAAAAAATATTTTTATATCTTTAAAGTGCAGCATCCAAACTCTTTAAAACTTTTTTCACACATAGATCTAATCATTCTGAGCAAGTGCTGGAAATAAAAAATGTATACAAGCTTCTATGAATTAAAGAAAATTTAAAAAAAGAACTCAGAAACCTGCTGTCACTCTGGTGAATGTCTCTACTGTATGTATGTGCGTTCAGTCAGGCACAGAGAAGCTCATTATTGCAGGGGGGAGGGGTGAGAGGCAGAGAGGGTGACAGAGTAGAGAGCCATCCTACAGACCATCTTTGAACAAAATGCACATACTGTATGTAGTGTAATTACATAAATATGTCTGATCTTTGAGAGTCTGATATTTTGAGAAAATATAAAGGGTCACTAAGTCTTTCATTGTTCATTTTTTGCAGTTGTTGTTTTTTATTTATTTTTTACTTAACTGTACCATGAACTTGTCCTATTCAGTCACATAGCAAAAGATTTTAAAAAATACAACTTTTTAGCATGATCAATTTATCTTCATTGATAAATAACACTATGTAAATATTGTCTATTGAATATAAAATCATAATAATAAAAAATTAAGACAAACTTTGACAACAAAACAAACGTTACTGTTATCTCTTCAAAACATCTGAAAACCATAATTTTAAGATCAGTTATATATATGTATCACCCCGTTAAAATACTCAACTTGATTTTTAAAGATATTTTGAAAGAATGAAGCGTTTATAGAGCACTTTATTGTGTATTGCTGTACACCCACATGAACTGTGTTCATGTTCATGTTAATTCACAGTACATAAACTTTATATGAATACTTTTTTTAGCTTAATATTAATTAACATTAATAAATGCTATTTATTTATTGGTCATGTTAACTGATATAGTTAATTTTAACAAATGAAACTGGATGGCAACATTTTATATTTTGTGTGTATGTGTCTGTGTGTTGATTTTAAAGTGTAACCCTTTCAATTCTGTAAACTTAAAATCCAAACTAGCAGATGGTTACTGTGAATGCATGTGCCAACTGGGCACCGTCTTCCTTATTGATTCTTAGTTATGACAACAATTGATTTTATACAAAAATATATTATACAAAAATTGTACAGATAGGTAGGTAACAATGACATTTAAGCAGAAGTGGTGGATATAAAGGAAGCAATAATAACATTTTGCTATCATCATGAATTACATGTTCTTATTTGTAGCATACTGGTTCACAGTTGGCATCTATCTGAAGTCCTTGCATTGATTGCATTTAATTAAATCAACATTATATTTGGTCAGTCTGATCTTGAGGCCTTAGAGATGTTAAATTGTGAAGATCTTGAGTTTTCATTAAAGGGCATGTCCGTGGTGGCCTGACAAAGTTTGATGTTTCTGCATAGACATAGAAGTGGTTATAACTTAGCCTGAAAATGTCTGATCTGCCACAAAATTCACAGGTTTGGTAAGAGTCCTGGCCTGAAGACACCTAAAGACCAATATTCAGATATTATCATAGCGCCACCTGTTGGCAGCAGGATATCTCATATATTTCACTAACTCAAACATACCAAGGTCAATCTGCACCAAACTTCATATGTTTGATAATAGTGCTGGCCTGAACACATCTACATGTCAATAATCAGTTATAGGCATAGCGCCACCAGCTGGCAGCAGCAATTTTGGCACATTTAAATGACTTATGACATATTTTTTCTATATTTACTGTATTAAAAGCATACTGCCCACCGATTGCTGTTTTCCTGAAGCCACCGGTCGGCGGTGAGCCCGGGTGCGAGGGCCCGTTCATCGCTGCTCGCAGCTTTAATTATTATTATTATTATTATTATTCTTCTTCTTCTCCAAAATGAATTGCATTTTAGAGGACCTAAACATGCCCAAAAACTCACAAAACTTTGCACACACATCAAACCTCGCGAAAATTTACGTCTGATATAGGGTTCAGAAGTGGGTGTGGCAAAATG
The DNA here is from genome assembly GCF_049309525.1 of Garra rufa. NCBI lineage: Eukaryota > Metazoa > Chordata > Actinopteri > Cypriniformes > Cyprinidae > Garra > Garra rufa. Next base: position 31,673,293 of record NC_133383.1, read on the forward strand.
GCTCGACAGCGCCACCTTTAGACGTTCAGCGGTGTGCGCTTTCAGCTGTGATTCACGTACATGCACAGAAATCGGTACACACATGTAACACACCAATACCTACAAAAAAGCCTCTTGGAGCAAAATCCGGAACCCAACAGGAAGTCGGTTAATATTAATATTCTCAACAAAATTTGTGTCATTTTTGCCATTTTCAGGCCTTGTATCTGAACGAACTCCTCCTAGAGATTTATTCGGATAAACGCCAAATTTGCTGAGTCTAATCTAAAGCCCTTTGTGACGTTAAATTGTGAAGATCTAGAGTTTTCATCGGAGGGCGTGTCCGTGGCGGCCTCGCAAATTTCGATGCTTCGCCATGAAAAAGGAAGTTGCTATAACTCAAGCATAAAATGTCCGATCTGTCCCAAACTTTATATGTGTGATAACACTCCTGATCTGAGGACAACTACATGCCCATATTCAGTAATAGTCATAGCGCCACCTGCTGGCAACAGGAAGTGTCATGCTGTACTCTACAACAAACTCCTCCTAGAGATTTATACAGATCAACACCAAAATCGGTCAGTCTAATATAAAGGCCTTAGTGATGTTAAATTGTGAAGATCTTAAGATTTCGGTAAAGGGCGTGTCCGTGGCGGCCTGGCAAATTTCGAGGTCTCGCCATGGATATAAAACTTGTTATAACTCAGCCATAAAATGTCCGATCTGCCTCAAACTTCACATATTCGATAAGAGTCCTGGCCTGAACACATCTGAAGGCCAATATTCTATTATAATCACAGCGCCACCTGTTGGCAATAGGAAATGACTTGTAGCAAACTCCTCCTAGAGATTTAATGATATCAACATTATCTTCAGTCAGTCTGATCTAGAGGTCTTAGAGATGTTAAATTGCGAAGAACTTGAGTTTTCGTTAAAGGGCGTGTCCGTGGCGGCGTGACAAAGTTTGATGTTTCGCCATGGACATAGAAGTTGTTATAACTCAGCCATAAAATGTCCGATCTGCCTCAAACTTCACAGGTTTGGTAAGAGTCCTGGCCTGAAGACACCTAAAGGCCAAAATTCAGATATTATCATAGCGCCACCTGTTGGCAGCAGGATATATCATATCTTTCACTAACTCAAACATCCCAAGGTCAATCTGCACCAAACTTCATATGTTTGATGAAAGTGGTGGCCTGAACACATCTACATGCCAATAATCAGTTATAGGCATAGCGCCACCAGCTGGCAGCAGGAAATTTGGCACATTTAAGTGACTTTGACATATTTCTCCTATTTTTACTTTATTAAAAGCATACTACCCACCATTTGCTGTTTTCCTAAAGCCACCGGTCGGCGGTGAGCCCGGGTGCGAGGGCCCGTTCATCGCTGCTTGCAGCTTTAATTATTATTATTATTATTATTCTTCTTATCCGGAATGAATCGCATTTTTGAGGGCCTAAACATACCCGAAAACTAACGAAACTTTGCACACACATCAAACCTGGCGAAAATGGACGTCTGATGTGGGTTGCAGGAGTGGGTGTGGCAAAATGGCTCAATAGCGCCACCTTTACACGTTCCGCGGTGTGCGCATTCAGCTGTGATTCACGTACATGCACGCAAATCGGTACACACATGTAACTCACCAATACCTACAAAAAAGCCTCCTGGGACAAAATCCGAAACCCAACAGGAAGTCGGTTATTATTAATTTTCTAAGCAAAATTTGTGTCATTTTTGCCATTTTCAGGCGTCATACTTGAACGAACTCCTCCTAGAAATTTATTCGGATCAACACCAAATTTGGTGAGTCTAATCTAAAGCCCTTTGTGACGTTAAATTGTGAAGATCTAGAGTTTTCATCAGAGGGCGTGTCCGTGGCGGCCTCGCAAATTTCGATGTTTCGCCATGAAAAAGGAAGTTGCTATAACTCAGGCATAAAATGCCCGATCTGCCCCAAACTTCACATGTGTGATAACACTCCTGACCTGAAGACATCTACATGCCCATATTCAGTTTTACTCATAGCGCCACCTGCAGGCACCAGGAAGTGTCATGCTGTACTCTGCAACAAACTCCTCCTGGAGATTTAATCAGATCAACACCAAAATCGGTCAGTCTAATAAAAAGGCTTTAGCGATGTTAAATTGCGAAGATCTTGAGTTTTCGTTGAAGGGCGTGTCCGTGGCGGCCTGGCAAATTTCATGGTCTCGCCGTGGACATAAAACTTGTTATAACTCAGCCATAAAATGTCCGATTTGCCTCAAACTTCACATGTTCGATAAGAGTCCTGGCCTGAACCTATCTGAAGGCCTATATTCTATTATAATCACAGCGCCACCTGTTGGCAACAGGAAATGACTTGTACCAAACTCCTCCTAGAGATTTAATGATATCAACATTATATTTGGTCAGTCTGATCTAGAGGCCTTAGAGATGTTAAATTGTGAAGATCTTGAGTTTTCGTTAAATGGCGTGTCCGTGGCGGCGTGACAATTTTGATGTTTCGCCATGGAAATAGAAGTTGTTATAACTCAGCCATAAAATGTCCGATCTTCCTCAAACTTCACAGGTTTGGTAAGAGTCCTGGCCTGAAGACACCTAAAGGCCAATATTCAGATATTATCATAGTGCCACCTGTTGGCAGCAGGATTTATCATATATTTTACTAACTCAAACATACCAAGGTCAATCTGCACCAAACTTCATATGTTTGACGAAAGTGCTGGCCTGAACACATCTATATGCCAATAATCAGTTATAGGCATAGCGCCACCAGCTGGCAGCAGGAAACTTGGCACATTTAAGTGACTTTTACATATTTCTCCTAATTTTATTGTATTAAAAGCATACTGCCCACCATTGGCTGTGTTCCTAAAGCCACCGGTCGGCGGTGAGCCCGTGTGCGAGGGCCCGTTCATCGCTGCTTGCAGCTTTAATTATTATTATTATTATTATTATTATTCTTCTCCAAAATGAATCGCATTTTAGAGGGCCTAAACATGCCCGAAAAGTCACGAAACTTTGCACACACATCAAACCTGGCGAAAATTTACGTCTGATATGGGGTTCAGAAGTGGGTGTGGCAAAATGGCTCGACAGCGCCACCTTTACACGTTCAGCGGTGTGCGCTTTCAGCTGTGATTCACGTACATGCACGAAAATAGGTACACACATGTAACACACCAATACCTACAAAAAAGCCTCTTGGAGGAAAATTTTACACCCAACAGGAAGTCGGTTATTTTTAATTTTCTCAGCAAAATTTGTGTCATTTTTGCCATTTTCAGGCTTCGTACTTGAACGAACTCCTCCTAGAGATTGATTCGGATCAATGCCGAATTTGGTGAGTCCAATCTAAAGCCCTTTGTGACGTTAAATTGCGAAGATCTAGAGTTTTCATCGGAGGGCGTGTCCGTGGCGGCCTCGCAAATTTCGATGTTTCGCCATGAAAAAGGAAGTTGCTATAACTTAGGCATAAAATGTCCAATCTGTCCCAAACTTCACATGTGTTATAACACTCCTGACCTGAAGACATCTACATGCCTATATTCAGTTATAGTCATAGCGCCACCTGCAGGCAACAGGAAGTGTCATGCTGTACTCTACAACCAACACCTCCTAGAGATTTATGCAGATCAACACCAAAATCGGTCAGTCTAATATAGAGGCCTTAGTGATGTTAAATTGTGAAGATCTTGAGTTTTCGGTAAAGGGCGTGTCCGTGGCGGCCTGACAAATTTCGAGGTCTCGCCATGGATATAAAACTTGTTATAACTCAGCCATAAAATGTCCGATTTGCCTCAAACTTCACATATTCGATAAGAGTCCTGGCCTGAATACATCTGAAGGCCAATATACTATTATTATCACAGCGCCACCTGTTGGCAACAGGAAATGACTTGTATCAAACTCCTCCTAGAGATTTAATGATATCAACATTATATTTGGTCAGTCTGATCTAGAGGCCTTAGAGATGTTAAATTGTGAAGATCTTGAGTTTTCGTTAAAGGGCGTGTCCGTGGCGGCCTGACAAAGTTTGATGTTTCGCCATGGACATAGAAGTTGTTATAACTCAGCCATAAAATGTCCAATCTGCCTCAAACTTCACAGGTTTGGTAAGAGTCCTGGCCTGAAGACACCTAAAGGCCAATATTCAGATATTATCATAGCGCCACCTGTTGGCAGCAGGATATATCATATCTTTCACTAACTCAAACATACCAAGGTCAATCTGCACCAAACTTCATATGTTTGATGAAAGTGGTGGCCTGAACACATCTACATGCCAATAATCAGTTATAGGCATAGCGCCACCAGCTGGCAGCAGGAAATTTGGCGCATTTAAGTGACTTTGACATATTTCTCCTATTTTTACTGTATTAAAAGCATACTACCCACCATTTGCTGTTCCTAAAGCCACCGGTCGGCGGTGAGCGCGTGTGCGAGGGCCCGTTCATCGCTGCTTGCAGCTTTAATTATTATTATTATTATTATTATTCTTCTCCAAAATGAATCGCATTTTTGAGGGCTTAGACATACCCGAAAACTCATGAAACTTCGCACACACATCAGACCTGGCGAAAATTTACGTCTGATATGGGTTTCAGAAGTGGGTGTGGCAAAATGGCTCGACAGCGCCACCTTTACACGTTCCGCGGTGTGCGCTTTCAGCTGTGATTCATGTACATGCACGGAAATCGGTACACACATGTAACACACCAATACCTACTAAAAAGCCTCTTGGAGCAAAATCCGGAACCCAACAGGAAGTCGGTTAATATTAATATTCTCAACAAAATTTGTGTCATTTTTGCCTTTTTCAGGTGTCGTACTTGAACGAACTCCTCCTACAGATTTATTCGGATCAACACCAAATTTGCAGAGTCTAGTCTAAAGCCCTTTGTGACGTTAAATTGTGAAGATCTAGAGTTTTCATCGGAGGGCGTGTCCGTGGCGGCCTCGCAAATTTCGATGTTTCGCCATGAAAAAGGAAGTTGCTATAACTCAGGCATACAATGTCCTATCTGTCCCAAACTTCACATGTGTGATAACACTCCTGACCTGAAGACATCTACATGCCCATATTCAGTTACAGTCATAGCGCCACCTGCAGGCAACAGGAAGTGTCATGCTGTACTCTACAACCAACTCCTCCTAGAGATTTATTCAGATCAACACCAAAATCGGTCAGTCTAATATAAAGGCCGTAGCGATGTTAAATTGTGAAGATCTTGAGTTTTCGGTAAAGGGCGTGTCCGTGGCGGCCTGACAAATTTCGAGGTCTCGCCATGGATATAAAACTTGTTATAACTCAGCCATAAAATGTCCGATTTGCCTCAAACTTCACATATTAGATAAGAGTCCTGGCCTGAACACATCTGAAGGCCAATATTCTATTATAATCACAGCGCCACCTGTTGGCAACAGGAAATGACTTGTATAAAATTCCTCTTAGAGATTTAATAATATCAACATTATATTTGGTCAGTCTGATCTAGAGGCCTTAGAGATGTTAAATTGCGAAGATCTTGAGTTTTCGTTAAAGGGCGTGTCTGTGGCGGCGTGACAAAGTTTGATGTTTCGCCATGGACATAGAAGTTGTTATAACTCAGCCATAAAATGTCCGATCTGCCTCAAACTTCACAGGTTTGGTAAGAGTCCTGGCCTGAAGACACCTAAAGGCCAATATTCAGATATTATCATAGCGCCACCTGTTGGCAGCAGGATATATCATATCTTTCACTAACTCAAACATACCAAGGTCAATCTGCACCAAACTTCTTATGTTTGATGAAAGTGGTGGCCTGAACACATCTACATGCCAATAATCAGTTATAGGCATAGCGCCACCAGCTGGCAGCAGGAAGTTTGGCACAATTAAGTGACTTTTATCTATTTTTCCTACATTTACTGTATTAAAAGCATACTGCCCACCGTTTGCTGTTTTCCTAAAGCCACCGGTCAGCGGTGAGCCCGTGTGCGAGGGCCCGTTCATCGCTGCTTGCAGCTTTAATTATTATTATTATTCTTCTCCAAAATGAATCGCATTTTAGAGGACCTAAACATGCCCGAAAACTCACAAAACTTTGCACACACATCAAACCTGGCGAAAATTTACGTCTGATATGGGTTTCAGAAGTGGGTGTGGCAAAATGGCTCGACAGCGCCACCTTTAGATGTTCAGCGGTGTGCGCTTTCAGCTGTGATTCACGTACATGTACGGAAATCGGTACACACATGTAACACACCAATACCTACAAAAAAGCCTCTTGGAGCAAAATCCGGAACCCAACAGGAAGTCGGTTAATATTAATATTCTCAACAAAATTTGTGTCATTTTTGCCATTTTCAGGCGTCGTACTTGAACGAACTCCTCCTAGAGATTTATTCCGATCAACAGCAAATTTGGTGAGTCTAATCTAAAGCCCTTTGTGACGTTAAATTGTGAAGATCTAGAGTTTTCATCGGAGGGCGTGTCCGTGGCGGCCTCGCAAATTTCGATGTTTCGCCATGAAAAAGGAAGTTGCTATAACTTAGCCATAAAATGTCCGATCTGTCCCAAACTTCACATGTGTGATAACACTCCTGACCTGAAGACATCTACATGCCCATATTCAGTTATAGTCATAGCGCCACCTGCAGGCAACAGGAAGTGTCATGCTGTACTCTTCAACCAACTCCTCCTAGAGATTTATACAGATCAATACCAAAATAGGCCAGTCTAATATAAAGGCCTTAGCGATGTTAAATTGTGAAGATCTTGAGTTTTCGGTAAAGGGCGTGTCCGTGGCAGCCTGACAAATTTCGAGGTCTCGCCATGGATATAAAACTTGTTATAACTCAGCCATAAAATGTCCGATTTGCCTCAAACTTCACATATTCAATAAGAGTCCTGGCCTGAACACATCTGAAGGCCAATATTCTATTATAATCACAGCGCCACCTGTTGGCAACAGGAAATGACTTGTATCAAACTCCTCCTAGAGATTTAATGATATCAACATTATATTTGGTCATTCTGATCTAGAGGCCTTAGAGATGTTAAATTGCGAAGATCTTGAGTTTTCGTTAAAGGGCGTGTCTGTGGCGGCGTGACAAAGTTTGATGTTTCGCCATGGACATAGAAGTTGTTATAACTCAGCCATAAAATGTCCGATCTGCCTCAAACTACACAGGTTTGGTAAGAGTCCTGGCCTGAAGATACCTAAAGGACAATATTCAGATATTATCATAGCGCCACCTGTTGGCAGCAGGATATATCATATCTTTCACTAACTCAAACATACCTAGGCCAATCTGCACCAAACTTCATATGTTTGATAAAAGTGCTGGCCTGAACACATCTAAATGCCAATAATCAGTTATAGGCATAGCGCCACCAGCTGGCAGCAGGAAATTTGGCACTTTTAAGTGACTTTGACATATTTCTCCTATTTTTACTCTATTAAAAGCATACTGCCCACCATTAGCTGTGTTCCTGAAGCCACCGGTCGGCGGTGAGCCCGTGTGCGAGGGCCCGTTCATCGCTGCTTGCAGCTTTAATTAGGGCCCGAGCACTACAGTGCGAGGACCCTATTGGAATTGCTCCGTTTATTATTATTCTTCTTCTTCTTCTCCAAAATGAAAAGTCTTTTTGAGGGCCTAAACATGCCCGAAAACTCACAAAACTTTGCACACGCATCAGACCTGGCGAAAATTTACATCTGATATGGTTTTCAAAAGTGGGTGTGGCAAAATGGCTCGATAGCGCCACCTATAAAATTTCAACGGAGTGCGCCTCGAGCTACGTTTCTCGTACATGTACGAAACTTGGTACACATATGTAACACACCAATACCTACAAAAAAGTCTCCTGGTGCAACATCCGAAACCCAACAGGAAGTCCGTTATATTGAATTTCCTGTACGATTTTTGTGCAGTTTTTGCCATTTTCAGGCCTCGTACTTTAACGAACTCCTCCTACAGTTTTTATCCGATCATCTTCAAATTTGCTGAGTGTCATCATAAGGCCTTTGCGATGTTAAATTGCGAAGCTTTAGAGTTTTCGTCGAAGGGCGTGTCCGTGGCGGCCTGACAAACTTTGATGTTTCGCCATGAAAAAGGAAGTTGCTATAACTCAGGCATACAATGTCCGATCTGACTCAAACTTCACATGTTTGATGACAGTCCGGTCCTGAACACACGTCAGTGCCCATATTCAGTTATAGTCATAGCGCCACCTGCTGACAACAGGAAATGACATGTTTAACACTGTTACGGACTCTTAGCAACATATTGAAAAGCGTTAACAAGTCTTAAATAGGCTAGCAACATGCTACAAACATGCTAAAACATGCTAGCAACACTTAGCTAAGAGCTAAAGCATGCTATCAATACAAATACAAAAGGAAATTGCTGTAACTCATGTATATACTGTTGAATCTGACCCAAACTTAATATTCAAGATGCTACAAAAATAATAAAGCATGCTAGCAACACTTAGCTAATATGCTAAAGCATGCTAATTATACAATAAAACAGGAAGTTACTCTAACTCAGGCATACCATGTCCAATCAGCCCCAAACTAAACATGTTTGATAAGAATCCTGGCCTAATCACACGCCCATGCCTGTATTCAGTTATAGTCATAGCGCCACCAGCTGGTAACAGGAAGCCACATGTTTAATACTGTTGTGGATGATTAACAACATTTAAAAAAAATTCAACAACTGTTAAATAGGGTAGCAACATGCTAGAAACATGCTATAACATGTTAGCAACATTTAGCTAAGTGCTAAAGCATGCTCTTAATGCAATGAAACAGGAAGTTACTGTAACTCAGGCATGCAATGTCCAATCAGCCCCAAACTTCACATGTTTGATAACAGTCCTGGCCTGAAGATGTCTACATGCCAATATTCAGTTATAGTTATAGCGCCACCTACTGTCAACAGGAAGTGACATGTTTAACACTGTGACACACTATTAGCAACACACTAAAAAAGCCATTGAGTGCTAAACTAGTTTAAAACGTACTCAAACATGCTAGCAACACTTACTTAGTGCTAAAGCATGTTGTTAAAGACATAAAACAGGAAGTTACTGTAACTCAGGCATGCAATGTCCAATCAACCCAAACTTCACATGTTTGATAAGACTCCTGGCCTGAAGATATATACATGCCCATATTCAGTTATAGTCACAGCGCCACCTTCTGACAACAGGAAGTGTCGTTTAAAGGTGTTACGGACTCCTAGCAACATATTAAAAAGCGTTAGCAATTTTTAAATAGGCTAGCATCATGCTAGAATCATGTTAAAACATGCTAGCAACACTTAGCTAAGAGCTAAAGCATGATATTAATACAAAGAAAAATAAGTGTAACTCATGCATACAATGTCCAATCTGACCCAAGCTTAATATGTTTGATAAGAGTCCTGGTCTGAACACAAGCCCATGCCCATATTCAGTTATAGTCATAGTGCCACCTACTGGCAACAGGAAGTCACATGTTTAATACTGTTGTGGATGCCAAGCAACATCTTAAAAATATCAACAAGTGTTAAATAGGGTAGCAACATGCTAGAAACATGTTAGCAACATTTAGCTAAGTGCTAAAGCATACTCTTAATGCAATGAAACAGGAAGTTACTGTAACTCAGGCATGCAATGTCCAATCAGCCCCAAACTTAATATGTTTGATAAGAGTCCTGGCCTGAATACATTTACATGCCAGTATTTAGTTATAGTCATAGCGCCACCAGCTGGCAACAGCAAATTACTTGTTTTACACTAACTTAAGCATGCAATGTACAATTTGCACCAAACTTGATATGTTTGCCAATAGTCCTGGCCTGAAGACATCTAAAAGCCAATGTTTCGTAATAGCGCCACCTGTTGGCAGCAGGATATGTCATGACTTACACTCAAGCATGCCATGTTCAAGCTTCACCAAACTTCATATGTTTGATAAAAGCACTGGCCTGAACACATCTGCATGCCAATATTCAGTTATAGGCATAGCGCCACCAGCTGGCAGAAGGAAGATTGGCACATATCAATGACTTTGACATATTCCTCCTACATTTTCTGTGTTAATAGCATAGTGCCCACCATTCGCCACCGATCGGCGGTGAGGCCGAGTGCGAGGGCCCTACCATCGCTGCTTGCAGCTTTAATTATTATTATTATTCTTCTCCAAAATGAATCGCATTTTAGAGGGCCTAAACATGCCCGAAAAGTCACGAAACTTTGCACACACATCAAACCTGGCGAAAATTTACGTCTGATATGGGTTTCAGAAGTGGGTGTGGCAAAATGGCTTGACAGCGCCACCTTTACATGTTCAGCGGTGTGCGCTTTCAGCTGTGATTCACGTACATGCACGAAAATAGGTACACACATGTAACACACCAATACCTACAAAAAAGCCTCTTGGAGCAAAATTTTACACCCAACAGGAAGTTGGTTATTTTTAATTTTCTCAGCAAAATTTGTGTCATTTTTGCCATTTTCAGGCTTCGTACTTGAACGAACTCCTCCTAGAGATTGATTCGGATCAATGCCGAATTTGGTGAGTCCAATCTAAAGCCCTTTGTGACGTTAAATTGCGAAGACCTAGAGTTTTCATCGGAGGGCGTGTCCGTGGCGGCCTCGCAAATTTCGATGTTTCGCCATGAAAAAGGAAGTTGCTATAACTTAGGCATAAAATGTCCGATCTGTCCCAAACTTCACATGTGTTATAACACTCCTGACCTGATGACATCTACATGCCTATATTCAGTTATAGTCATAGCGCCACCTGCAGGCAACAGGAAGTGTCATGCTGTACTCTACAACCAACTCCTCCAAGAGATTTATGCAGATCAACACCAAAATCGGTCAGTCTAATATAAAGGCCTTAGTGATGTTAAATTGTGAAGATCTTGAGTTTTCGGTAAAGGGCGTGTCCGTGGCGGCCTGACAAATTTCGAGGTCTCGCCATGGATATAAAACTTGTTATAACTCAGCCATAAAATGTCTGATTTGCCTCAAACTTCACATATCCGATAAGAGTCCTGGCCTGAATACATCTGAAGGCCAATATTCTATTATAATCACAGCGCCACCTGTTGGCAACAGGAAATGACTTGTATCAAACTCCTCCTAGAGATTTAATGATATCAACATTATATTTGGTCAGTCTGATCTAGAGGCCTTAGAGATGTTAAATTGTAAAGATCTTGAGTTTTCGTTAAAGGGCGTGTCCGTGGCGGCCTGACAAAGTTTGATGTTTCGCCATGGACATAGAAGTTGTTATAACTCAGCCATAAAATGTCCGATCTGCCTCAAACTTCACAGTTTTGGTAAGAGTCCTGGCCTGAAGACACCTAAAGGCCAATATTCAGATATTATCATAGCGCCACCTGTTGGCAGCAGGATATATCATATCTTTCACTAACTCAAACATACCAAGGTCAATCTGCACCAAACTTCATATGTTTGATGAAAGTGGTGGCCTGAACACATCTACATGCCAATAATCAGTTATAGGCATAGCGCCACCAGCTGGCAGCAGGAAATTTGGCACATTTAAGTGACTTTGACATTTTTCCTATTTTTACTGTATTAAAAGCATACTACCCACCATTTGCTGTGTTCCTAAAGCCACCGGTCGGCGGTGAGCCCATGTGCGAGGGCCCGTTCATCGCTGCTTGCAGCTTTAATTAGGGCCCGAGCCCAAAAGGGCGAAGGCCCTATTGTTCTTCTAAGGATTCTTATTTTTTTTTTTTTTTTTTTTATTTTTTGTTAACCTTCCGGGCACTTAAGGGGGTCTTAACATACTCAAAAACTCTTGAAAATTTGCACACATGTCGGAATCTGCGGCCATCAGGACGCCACAGAGGCTGGTACCTGGGCGTGGCAAGGGGACTCTACAGCGCCCCCTGGAATTTTGAGGGCCATATAGCACACATACTTGAACGTACACATATGAAACTCGGTACACATATAGTACTCATTGAGCTGAACAACTTTTGTACTCTATGTCATTTTCTCAATGCAACAGGAAGTGAGATATTTAGGGCTGTATAAAAAGCGCATGCTCTGGAATTTAACGTACTCCTCCCAGGATTTCCATACAATTGTCACCAAACTCGGTCAGCATGATCTCAAGACATTGGGGACGCTAAATTGCGAGGGGATTTTTGATATCTCGAACGGTTTGGCTGTGGCAAGGCGACAAAGTTATGGCGAGAAATGAGAAACAGGAAGTGTCTAATAACTGTTGCACACATTGCCTGATTCTGATGAAACTTCACCAGATTGTTCGTTGTATGATGCCGATTCCATAAAGGTGACTATTATGAGTCAAAGTTATAGCGCCATCAACTGGCAGCAGGAAGCGTGTCATTTTCAAAATGCTTTGAAATCAGCCTCTTAATTTTACTTGATTTTCTTTAAACTTCATTAAAATCATGTCAAAACACGGCCGATAAGAATATGTAAAGGGGTCGATGATAAATCAAATGCTGTTGCCATGGCAACGTCTCAAACTTTAAAATTAGATTCCTGTCTTTTCGAGGCAGATAACATGCTTAGAATTTCATGAAACTCAACACACACATCAATATTAATGATAGTTAGACACTGGCAAAAGGTCATAAATGGGCGTGGAGCAGGCACTCTATAGCGCCATCTTTTGACAAAAGTTGGGGGGTTAGTTTTTCCTACAGTCACCAAACTCTGTACATATATTGTTCTCATCAATCTGGACAACTTTCTAAATTAAACTAATTAGCTAACACCAACAGGAAGCCGGCTATTTTGATTTGAATGTGGATTTTTGGAAAAATCAGGCTGTAAACAAATTTATACTCCTCCTAAGAAGAACAAGCTGTTCACACCAAACTTTTTTAACATGGAGAGAAGATTCTGAAGATGTTAAATTGCGAGCGGTTTTGGGATATCTTGAACGGTGTTGACGTGGTGATTTTTTAAAGATGTATAACCGTCATTTTCTATATCTTTAAAGTGCAGCATCTTAACTATTTAAAACTTTTTTCACACAGAGATCTTATCATTCTGAGCAAGTGCTGTAAATATCAATTTAATTCAAGCTTCTACGAATTAAAGAAAATTAAAAAAAGAAATCAGAAGCCTGCTGTCACTCTGCCTTGAGTGTCTGTGTTCAGTCACCATTAAGTGACTGAAGAGAGACTGAAGGGGGAGGGGTGAAAGGGAGAGAGGGAGAGAGAGTAGAACATGCTGTCTTGCTAAAGACCATCTTTGAGGAAAAAATGCACATTGATGTTACATAAATATGTTTGATCTTTGAGAGTCTGATATTTTGAGAAAATATAAAGGGTCACTAAGTCTTTCATTGTTCGTATTTTGCAGTTGTTGTTTTTTATTTATTTTTTACTGAACTGTACCATGAACTTGTCCTATTCAGTCACATAGCAAAAGATTAAGAAAAATACAACTTTTTAGCATGAGCGGTTTATCTTCATTGATAGACATTTATTTTCATAGTGTTATTTATTGAATATAACATTTTAATTAACAGTTTCAAGACAAACTTTGTCAACAAAACAAACTTTGCTGTTATCTGTTCAAAACATCTGAAAATTTTACCATTTTAGGATCAGTTATATATATATATATCGCCCCATTACAATACTCAACTTGATTTTTAAAGATATTTTGAAAGAAAGAAGCGTTTATAGAGCACTTTGTGTATTGCTGTACACCCACATGAACTGTGTTCATGTTCATGTTAATTCACAGTACATAAACTAATGTTAAAATATACTATTTTACCATTAAACAATATATGAATACTTTTTTTAGCTTAATATTAATTAACATTAATAAATACTATTTAATTATTGTTCATGTTAACTAATATAGTTAATGTTAACAAATGAAACTGGTTGGCAATTTTATATATTGTGTGTATGTGTCTGTGTGTTGATTTTAAAGTTTAACCCTTTCAATTCAGTAAACTTTAATTCCAAACTGGCTGAGGGTTACTGTGAATGCATGTGCCAACTGGGCACCGTTTTCCTAATTGATTCTTTCTTAGTTATGTAGCGCTTAAAAGTGATGTCTTATAACAGGAGTCACCTGCAAAGCAATATCCACACACAAATTGTACAGATAGGTAACGATGACATTTAAGCAGAAGTGGTGGACGTAAAGCAAGCAATAATAACATTTTGTTATCATCATGAATTACATGTTCTTATCATCATCAGAATATAGGGAAAATGTTCCCTATATTGTGAATGGCTTTGGGATATCTTGAACGGTGTTGATGTGGTGATTTATGAAAGTAACAATAAAAAAGATGAAGAGTTATTTTCATATATCTTTAAATTGCATTATTCTAACTCATCAAAACTTTTTACATATAAAGAACAAGAAATTCTTAGGAAATACGTGTAGTTTCAAAATGTTATCGTGCTCAGAGGCCCCAAAAACATTAAAAGTGTCACATAAATTTGTCAGATTAAAGCTCTAATACCAGGGATGAACACTAGAGGTCCTCATAAGATAAGGAATCGTTTGACCTCTAATGCTATTTAGCTCATTCTCAGTGTATAAGAATGAAAATAATCCATAGAATCAGTTGATATAGACTGTACTGTCAGTGTACTTTTACATAATTATTTTGTATAGGTGCTTAAAGAGCATTAAAATCTTTTTTTAATCTTTTAAGGAAAAATTATATGATTTATATACATATATACAATCTCACTGATAGAATAAAAAATCTTATAAGTATGACACTATACTGCTCAGTTCACTTAATTAGAATGAGAAACAAATACATCAACTAAGTTAATATGTATTTATTTTTAATATATTTGTTTATAATTATTTCACAGATGCTTATAGATCATTAAAATAATATTTAAAAATGGATGTAGATCATAAAACATGGTAACTATTTAAAATAGGGTCTCTTTTGTTAACATTGGTTGATGAACTAACACCTGAACGAACAACGAACAATATATTTGTACTCGATTTTCTTCAAACTTCATCAGAATGATGTAAAAACACGGCCGATGAGAGTCTGTAAAGGCGTCCCTGATGCATCAAATGCTGTTGCCATGGCAAATAAATAAAAATACAAAATACATTCAAATATTTGTTTCCTGTGTTTTTGAGGCAGATAGCGTGCCTAGAATTTTTTTTTCCATTTTCAATTTTCAATGATTTATTATTTATTTAAAGTGCAGCATCCTAACTCTTTGAAACTTTTTTCATACAAATAACTATTCATTCTGATTAAACACAGTTCATTTCATAATTATACAAAACTCCACGAATGAAAGAAAATTAAAAAACAAATCTGATCTCACTCTGCTCTGCACTCTATGTGTGTGTTTGTGTGGTAAGTGGCTGAGTGTAAGGAGGTGGGATGGGTGGTAAGAGAAAGAGTCAGACAGGAGGAGAGACAGTTAGGGTTAGTCCAAAGGGTTATTGTGAATGCATGTGCCAACTGGGCACCGTTTTCCTGATGCTATCGGGATGGCGACTGCCAGACGGCGAGGGCCCGGTCAACGCTGCTTGCAGCTTTAATTATTATTATTCTTCTTCTCCGGAATGAATCGCATTTTTGAGGGCCTAAACATACCCGAAAACTCATGAAACTTTGCACACACATCAAACCTGGCGAAAATGGACGTCTGATATGGGTTGCAGAAGTGGGTGTGGCAAAATGGCTCAATAGCGCCACCTTTACACGTTCCGCGGTGTGCGCATTCAGCTGTGATTCACGTACATGCACGCAAATCGGTACACACATGTAACTCACCAATACCTACAAAAAAGCCTCCTGGGACAAAATCCGAAACCCAACAGGAAGTCAGTTATTATTAATTTTCTTAGCAAAATTTGTGTCATTTTTGCAATTTTCAGGCGTCATACTTGAACGAACTCCTCCTAGAGATTTATTCGGATCAACACCAAATTTGGTGAGTCTAATCTAAAGCCCTTTGTGACGTTAAATTGCGAAGATCTAGAGTTTTCATCAGAGGGCGTGTCCGTGGCGGCCTCGCAAATTTTGATGTTTCGCCATGAAAAAGGAAGTTGCTATAACTCAGGCATAAAATGCCCGATCTGCCCCAAACTTCATATGTGTGATAACACTCCTGACCTGAAGACATCTACATGCCCATATTCAGTTTTACTCATAGCGCCACCTGCAGGCACCAGGAAGTGTCATGCTGTACTCTGCAACAAACTCCACCTAGAGATTTATACAGATCAACACCAAAATCAGTTAGTCTAATCAAAAGGCTTTAGTGATGTTAAATTGCGAAGATCTTGAGTTTTCGTTGAAGGGCGTGTCCGTGGCGGCCTGACAAATTTCGAGGTCTCGCCATGGATATAAAACTTGTTATAACTCAGCCATAAAATGTCCGATTTGCCTCAAACTTCACATGTTCGATAAGAGTCCTGGCCTGAACAAATCTGAAGGCCAATATTCTATTATAATCACAGCGCCACCTGTTGGCAACAGGAAATGACTTGTAGCAAACTCCTCCTAGAGATTTAATGATATCAACTTTATATTTGTTCAGTCTGATCTAGAGGCCTTAGAGATGTTAAATTGCGAAGATCTTGAGTTTTCGTTAAACGGCGTGTCTGTGGCGGCGTGACAAAGTTTGATGTTTCGCCATGTACATAGAAGTTGTTATAACTCAGCCATAAAATGTCCGATCTGCCTCAAACTTCACAGGTTTGGTAAGAGTCCTGGCCTGAAGATACCTAAAGGCCAATATTCAGATATTATCATAGCGCCACCTGTTGGCAGCAGGATATATCATATCTTTCACTAACTCAAACATACCAAGGTCAATCTGCACCAAACTTCATATGTTTGATGAAAGTGCCAGCCTGAACACATCTACATGCCAATAATCAGTTATAGGCATAGCGCCACCAGCTGGCAGCAGGAAATTTGGCACATTTAAGTGACTTTGACATATTTCTCCTATTTTTACTGTATTAAAAGCATACTGCCCACCATTAGCTGTGTTCCTAAAGCCACCGGTCGGCGGTGAGCCCGTGTGCGAGGGCCCGTTCATCGCTGCTTGCAGCTTTAATTATTATTATTATTATTATTATTATTCTCCAAAGTGAATCGCATTTTAGAGGACCTAAACATTCCCGAAAACTCACAAAACTTTGCACACACATCAAACCTGGCGAAAATTTACGTCTGATTTGGGTTTCAGAAGTGGGTGTGGCAAAATGGCTCGACAGCGCCACCTTTAGACGTTCAGCGGTGTGCGCTTTCAGCTGTGATTCACGTACATGCACGGAAATCGGTACACACATGTAACACACCAAAACCTACAAAAAAGCCTCTTGGAGCAAAATCCGGAACCCAACAGGAAGTCGGTTAATATTAATATTCTCAACAAAATTTGTGTCATTTTTGCCTTTTTCAGGTGTTGTACTTGAACGAACTCCTCCTACAGATTTATTCGGATCAACGGCAAATTTGCTGAGTCTACTCTAAAGCCCTTTGTGACGTTAAATTGTGAAGATCTAGAGTTTTCATCGGAGGGCGTGTCCGTGGCGGCCTCGCAAATATCGATGTTTCGCCATGAAAAAGGAAGTTGCTATAACTCAGGCATACAATGTCCTATCTGTCCCAAACTTCACATGTGTGATAACACTCCTGACCTGAAGACATCTACATGCCCATATTCAGTTATAGTCATAGCGCCACCTGCAGGCAACAGGAAGTGTCATGCTGTACTCTACAACCAACTCCTTCTAGAGATTTATTCAGATCAACACCAAAATCGGTCAGTCTAATATAAAGGCCGTAGCGATGTTAAATTGTGAAGATCTTGAGTTTTCGGTAAAGGGCGTGTCCGTGGCGGCCTGACAAATTTCGAGGTCTCGCCATGGATATAAAACTTGTTATAACTCAGCCATAAAATGTCCGATTTGCCTCAAACTTCACATATTAGATAAGAGTCCTGGCCTGAACACATCTGAAGGCCAATATTCTATTATAATCACAGCGCCACCTGTTGCAACAGGAAATGACTTGTAGCAAACTCCTCCTACATATTTAATGATATCAACATTATATTTGGTCAGTCTGATCTAGAGGCCTTAGAGATGTTAAATTGCGAAGATCTTGAGTTTTCGTTAAAGGGCGTGTCTGTGGCAGCGTGTCAAAGTTTGATGTTTCGCCATGGACATAGAAGTTGTTATAACTCAGCCATAAAATGTCCGATCTGCCTCAAACTTCACAGGTTTGGTAAGAGTCCTGGCCTGAAGACACCTAAAGGCCAATATTCAGATATTATAATAGCGCCACCTGTTGGCAGCAGGATATATCATAAATTTCACTAACTCAAGCATACCAAGGTCAATCTGCACCAAACTTCATATGTTTGATGAAAGTGGTGGCCTGAACACATCTACATGCCAATAATCAGTTATAGGCATATCGCCACCATCTGGCAGCAGGAAATTTGGCACATTTAAGTGACTTTGACATATTTCTCCTATTTTTACTGTATTAAAAGCATACTACCCACCATTTGCTGTGTTCCTAAAGCCACCGGTCGGTGGTGAGCCTGTGTGCGAGGGCCCGTTCATCGCTGCTTGCAGCTTTAATTATTATTATTATTATTCTTCTCCGGAATGAATCGCATTTTTGAGGGCCTAAACATACCCGAAAACTCATGAAACTTTGCACACACATCAAACCTGGCAAAAATGGATGTCTGATATGGGTTTCAGAGATGGGTGTGGCAAAACGGCTCGATAGCGCCACCTTTACACGTTCCGCGGTGTGCGCTTTCAGCTATGATTCACGTACATGCATGAAAATCGGTACACACATGTAACTCACCAATACCTACAAAAAAGCCTCCTGGGACAAAATCCGAAACCCAACAGGAAGTCGGTTATTATTAATTTTCTTAGCAAAATTTGTGTCATTTTTGCCATTTTCAGGCATCATACTTGAACGAACTCCTCCTAGAGATTTACTCCGATCAACAGCAAATTTGGTGAGTCTAATCTAAAGCCCTTTGTGACGTTAAATTGTGAAGATCTAGAGTTTTCATCAGAGGGCGTGTCTGTGGCGGCCTAGCAAATTTCGATGTTTCGCCATGAAAAAGGAAGTTGCTATAACTTAGGCATAAAATGTCCGATCTGTCCCAAACTTCACGTGTGTGATAACACTCCTGACCTGATGACATCTACATGCCCATATTCAGTTATAGTCATAGCGCCACCTGCAGGCAACAGGAAGTGTCATGCTGTACTATAAAACCAACTCCTCCTAGAGATTTATACAGATCAACACCAAAATCGGTCAGTCTAATATAAAGGCCTTAGCGATGTTTAATTGTAAAGATCTTGAGTTTTCGGTAAAGGGCGTGTCCGTGGCGGCCTGACAAATTTCGAGGTCTCGCCATGGATATAAAACTTGTTATAACTCAGCCATAAAATGCCCGATTTGCCTCAAACTTCACATATTCGATAAGAGTCCTGGCCTGAACACATCTGAAGGCCAATATTCTATTATAATCACAGCGCCACCTGTTGGCAACAGGAAATGACTTGTATCAAACTCCTCCTAGAGATTTAATGATATCAACATTATATTTGGTCAGTCTGATCTAGAGGCCTTAGAGATGTTAAATTGCGAAGATCTTGAGTTTTCGTTAAAGGGCGTGTCCGTGGCGGCGTGACAAAGTTTGATGTTTCGCCATGGACATAGAAGTTGTTATAACTCAGCCATAAAATGTCCGATCTGCCTCAAACTTCACAGGTTTGGTAAGAGTCCTGGCCTGAAGACACCTAAAGGCCAATATTCAGATATTATCATAGCGCCACCTGTTGGCAGCAGGATATATCATATATTTCACTAACTCAAACATACCAAGGTCAATCTGCACCAAACTTCATATGTTTGATGAAAGTGGTGGCCTGAACACATCTACATGCCAATAATCAGTTATAGGCATAGCGCCACCAGCTGGCAGCAGGAAATTTGGCACATTTAAGTGACTTTGACATTATCTCCTATTTTTACTGTATTAAAAGCATACTACCCACCATTTGCTGTGTTCCTAAGCCACCGGTCGGCGGTGAGCCCGTGTGCGAGGGCCCGTTCATCGCTGCTTGCAGCTTTAATTATTATTATTATTATTATTATTATTATTCTCCAAAATGAATCGCATTTTAGAGGACCTAAACATGCCCGAAAACTCACAAAACTTTGCACACACATCAAACCTGGCGAAAATTTACGTCTGATATGGGTTTCAGAAGTGGGTGTGGCAAAATGGCTCGACAGCGCCACCTTTAGATGTTCAGCGGTGTGCGCTTTCAGCTGTGATTCACGTACATGCACGGAAATCGGTACACACATGTAACACACCAATACCTACAAAATAGCCTCTTGGAGCAAAATCCGGAACCCAACAGGAAGTCGGTTAATATTAATATTCTCAACAAAATTTGTGTCATTTTTGCCATTTTCAGGCGTCGTACTTGAACGAACTCCTCCTAGAGATTTATTCCGATCAACAGCAAATTTGGTGAGTC
Source organism: Garra rufa (assembly GCF_049309525.1). NCBI lineage: Eukaryota > Metazoa > Chordata > Actinopteri > Cypriniformes > Cyprinidae > Garra > Garra rufa. The sequence continues at coordinate 31,693,841 of NC_133383.1, forward strand.
TAATCTAAAGCCCTTTGTGACGTTAAATTGTGAAGATCTAGAGTTTTCATCGGAGGGCGTGTCCGTGACGGCCTCGCAAATTTCGATGTTTCGCCATGAAAAAGGAAGTTGCTATAACTTAGCCATAAAATGTCCGATCTGTCCCAAACTTCACATGTGTGATAACACTCCTGACCTGAAGACATCTACATGCCCATATTCAGTTATAGTCACAGCGCCACCTGCAGGCAACAGGAAGTGTCATGCTGTACTCTTCAACCAACTCCTCCTAGAGATTTATACAGATCAATACCAAAATAGGCCAGTCTAATATAAAGGCCTTAGCGATGTTAAATTGTGAAGATCTTGAGTTTTCGGTAAAGGGCGTGTCCGTGGCAGCCTGACAAATTTCGAGGTCTCGCCATGGATATAAAACTTGTTATAACTCAGCCATAAAATGTCCGATTTGCCTCAAACTTCACATATTCGATAAGAGTCCTGGCCTGTACACATCTGAAGGCCAATATTCTATTATAATCACAGCGCCACCTGTTGGCAACAGGAAATGACTTGTATCAAACTCCTCCTAGAGATTTAATGATATCAACATTATATTTGGTCATTCTGATCTAGAGGCCTTAGAGATGTTAAATTGCGAAGATCTTGAGTTTTCGTTAAAGGGCGTGTCTGTGGCGGCGTGACAAAGTTTGATGTTTCGCCATGGACATAGAAGTTGTTATAACTCAGCCATAAAATGTCCGATCTGCCTCAAACTACACAGGTTTGGTAAGAGTCCTGGCCTGAAGATACCTAAAGGACAATATTCAGATATTATCATAGCGCCACCTGTTGGCAGCAGGATATATCATATCTTTCACTAACTCAAACATACCAAGGCCAATCTGCACCAAACTTCATATGTTTGATAAAAGTGCTGGCCTGAACACATCTAAATGCCAATATTCAGTTATAGGCATAGCGCCACCAGCTGGCAGCAGGAAATTTGGCACTTTTAAGTGACTTTGACATATTTCTCCTATTTTTACTCTATTAAAAGCATACTGCCCACCATTAGCTGTGTTCCTGAAGCCACCGGTCGGCGGTGAGCCCGTGTGCGAGGGCCCGTTCATCGCTGCTTGCAGCTTTAATTAGGGCCCGAGCCCAAAAGGGCGAAGGCCCTATTGTTCTTCTAAGGGTTATTATTATTTTTTTTTTTTTTTTTTTTTTTTTTTCAACCTTCCGGGCACTTTTGGGGGCCTTAACATACTCAAAAACTCTTGAAAATTTGCACACACGTCGGAATCTGTGGCCATCAGGACGCCAAAGAGGCTGGGACCCGGGCGTGGTTCAGGGCCTCTACAGCGCCCCCTGGAACACAGTTTGAAAACTTGATGTACTGCGCACACATACTTGCATGTATTGATATGAAACTCGGTACACATATAGATCTCACTGAGCCAAACAACTTTTGTACTCTATGTCATAGGCTCCACCTGACAGGAAGTGAGATATTTAGGGCTGTTTAAAAAGCGCATGCTCTGGAATTTAACGTACTCCTCCCAGGAATTCCATGGGATTGTCACCAAACTCGGTCAGCATGATCTCAAGACATTGGGGACGCTAAATTGCGAGGAGATTTTTGATATCTCGAACGGTTTGGCCGTGGCAAGGCGACAAAGTTATGGCGAGAAATGAGAAACTGGAAGTGTCTAATAACTGTTGACCACATTGCCTGATTCTGATGAAACTTCACCAGTTTGTTTGTTGTATGATGCCGATTCCATAAATGTGACTATTATGAGTCAAAGTTATAGCGCCACCAACTGGCAGCAGGAAGTGTGTCATTTTCAAAATGCTTTGAAATCAGCCTCTTAATTTTACTCGATTTTCTTTAAACTTCATCAAAATCATGTCAAAACACGGCCGATAAGAATATGTAAAGGGGTCGATGATAAATCGAATGCTGTTGCCATGGCAACATGTCAAACTTTAAAATTAGATTCCTGTCTTTTCGAGGCAGTTAACATGCTTAGAATTTCATGAAACTCAACACACACATCAATATTAATGATAGTTAGACACTGGCAAAAGGTCATAAATGGGCGTGGAGCAGGCACTCTATAGCGCCATCTTTTGACAAAAGTTGGGGGGTTAGTTTTTCCTACAGTCACCAAACTCTGTACATATATTAATCTCATCAATTTGGACAACTTTCTAAATCAAACTCATTAGCTAAGACCAACAGAAAGCCGGCTGTTTTGATTTGAAGGTGGATTTTTTTGAAAAATCAGGTAGTAAACAAATTCACACTACTCCTAAGAACAACCAGCTGTTCACACCAAACTTTTTTAACATGAAGAGAAGATTCTGAAGATGTTAAATTGCGAGCGGATTTTGGATATCTCGAAAGGTGTTGACGTGGTGATTTTTTAAAGATGTAGTAAAAAACATAACCCTAATTTTTTATATCTTTAAAGTGCAGCATCCAAACTCTTTAAAACTTTTTTTCACACAGAGATCTAATAATTCTGAGCAAGTGCTGCAAATATAAATTTTATACAAGCTTCAATGAATTAAAGAAAATTAAAAAAATAACTCAGAAACCTGCTGTCACTCTGGTGAATGTCTCTACAGTATGTGTGTGCGTTCAGTCAGGCACAGAGAAGCTCATTATTGCAGGGGGGAGGGGTGAGAGGCAGAGAGGGTGACAGAGTAGAGATCCATCCTACAGACCATCTTTGAACAAAAAATGCACGTATGTAGTACTACTGTATGTAGTGTAATTACATAAATATGTCTGATCTTTGAGAGTCTGATATTTTGAGAAAATATAAAGGGTCACTAAGTCTTTCATTGTTCGTATTTTGCAGTTGTTGTTTTTTATTTATTTTTTACTTAACTGTACCATGAACTTGTCCTATTCAGTCACATAGCAAAAGATTTAAAAAAAATACAACTTTTTAGCATGATCAATTTATCTTCATTGATAGACAATATTTACATAGTGTTATTTATTGAATATAAAATAATAATAATAAAAAATTAAGACAAACTTTGACAACAAAACAAACGTTACTGTTATCTCTTCAAAACATCTGAAAACCATAATTTTAAGATCAGTTATATATATGTATCACCCCGTTAAAATACTCAACTTGATTTTTAAAGATATTTTGAAAGAATGAAGCGTTTATAGAGCACTTTATTGTGTATTGCTGTACACCCACATGAACTGTGTTCATGTTCATGTTAATTCACAGTACATAAACTTTATATGAATACTTTTTTTTAGCTTAATATTAATTAACATTAATAAATGCTATTTATTTATTGGTCATGTTAACTAATATAGTTAATTTTAACAAATGAAACTGGATGCCAACATTTTATATTTTGTGTGTATGTGTCTGTGTGTTGATTTTAAAGTGTAACCCTTTCAATTCTGTAAACTTAAAATCCAAACTAGCAGAGGGTTACTGTGAATGCATGTGCCAACTGGGCACCGTCTTCCTTATTGATTCTTAGTTATGTAGCACTTAAGAGTGATGTCTTATAACAGGAGTCACCAGCAAAGCAATATCCACACAAAAATTGTACAGATAGGTAACAATGACATTTAAGCAGAAGTGGTGGATGTAAAGGAAGCAATAATAACATTTTGCTATCATCATGAATCATGTTCTTATCATCTTCATCAGAAAATAGGGAATTTGTAGCATACTGGTTCACAGTTGGCATTATCTGAAGTCCTTGCATTGATTGCATTTAGTTAAATCAACATTATATTTGGTCAGTCTGATCTTGAGGCCTTAGAGATGTTAAATTGTGAAGATCTTGAGTTTTCATTAAAGGGCATGTCCGTGGTGGCCTGACAAAGTTTGATGTTTCTGCATAGACATAGAAGTGGTTATAACTTAGCCTGAAAATGTCTGATCTGCCACAAAATTCACAGGTTTGGTAAGAGTCCTGGCCTGAAGACACCTAAAGACCAATATTCAGATATTATCATAGCGCCACCTGTTGGCAGCAGGATATCTCATATATTTCACTAACTCAAACATACCAAGGTCAATCTGCACCAAACTTCATATGTTTGATAATAGTGCTGGCCTGAACACATCTACATGCCAATAATCAGTTATAGGCATAGCGCCACCAGCTGGCAGCGGCAAGTTTGGCACATTTAAGTGACTTTGACATATTTCTCCTACATTTACTGTATTAAAAGCATACTGCCCACCGTTTGCTGTTTTCCTGAAGCCACCGGTCGGCGGTGAGCCCGGGTGCGAGGGCCCGTTCATCGCTGCTCGCAGCTTTAATTAGGGCCCGAGCACCGATGGTGTGAGGACCCTATTGAATCTGCTCCGTTTATTAGGGGCCAAGCACCGAAGGTGCGAAGGCACCTATTGAAACCGTTAGAATTCTTATTATTATTATTATTCCGCCGCAAGTCTATGGCAGCCCATAGAACCGCTTGCGGGAAAGTTGTATAATTTGGCACACTAATAGTGGACCGTCCCAACATTAACCATAGCAAGTTTGGAGTCTCTAACTCAAACTCTCTAGCGCCACCACTTGTCCAAACTTTCACTTTCTTTTTGCTAATAACTTTTGAACCGTAAGCCATAAAATCAAAATTCCAATTTTCCCTGAATCCTTGGGTCATGCCGAGTCGAATGAACACGAAATTTCAAAAATCCTAAGGTTTAGTTTTTTTTATATAATTTTTTGTTTGTAAAACCTACTTTTTCGAACTCGTCCTAGACGGTTTGTCTGATTTTCACCAAAATTGGCTCAGATCATCTTCAGACCATGGCGGCAAAAAGTTATGGAATTCAAGTTGATTGGACAAACCGTTCTCGAATAACGCGCTAATTAATTCTACAAAAAGCGTTCAAATATGGAAGTGAGGCCATATCTCCGCAACGCTTTGGAGTATTGAGACCAAACTTGGTTTGTGTTATAACAAGCATGACCTGAGGCTACCTGCAGTGTTTCGTCACAGTGCCACCTAGTGGTCAGGAGATATGAAAAATGGGTATTTTTGCTTATAAGTTCTCAGTGGTTTGACCAAAAATCTCAAAACTGGTCTTGTTAGATTCGGAGGAGCATGCCGAGTCGAACCATATCCAATTTTCCCATGTCAGCCATTTTGGGTGTCGGCCATTTTGAATTTAGCTTTAAAATGCTGTATCTTGAGAACGGATTAACGTATCGTTTCGACAATAATTACAAAAATGTTCGGCACCATGCCCTGAATGTACATAAAAATTTTGGGGCCAGCGCCACCTTGTGGTCAAAAGTTATAACGAAATTTCGAAAAATGCTAATAACTTCTGAAAAAAATGGCTTATTGTAATAAAAGTGATCTCAAAATATTCCTTGGATCAGGCCGAGAACATTGATACCAATTATGCCAAAATTGGCCTAACTTCCTGTTCGCCATTTTGATGAATGTAGAAAACCTACTTTTTCGAACTCCTCCTAGACCGTTAGTCGGATTTTCACCAAATTTGACTCGGATCACCTTCAGAGCATGCTGACAAAAAGTTATGGATTTCGTGTCGATATTCGAAACCGTTTTCATTTAACGGATCAACGAATTTGCAGGTAAGATGCCAAAGCGCATCGGAAGCTGTATCTCTGCTAAGCTTTGAGATATTTGCACCAAATTTGGTATGTAGCATAACCACCTCACACTGATGACACCACATCAATTTGGTAGCAGCGCCACCTATTGGTCAAGAGTAATGATGCATTCACTAACCATTAGTTTTTAAATGATCAAAAATGCTAATAACTGTAGATAGCATTAGCCTATTGTAATGAAACTGGTCTCAAAATATTCCTTGGGTAATGCCGACAACATAGATACCAATTATGCAACAGTTGGCCAAACTCCCTGTCCGCCATTTTGAATTATGTTGAAAACCTACTTTTTCGAACTAGTCCTAGACCGTTCGTCCAATTTTCACCAAAATCGAGTCAGATCATCTTCAGACTGTGCTGACAAAAAGTTATGGATTTCATGTTGATAGTTGAAATCGTTTTCGTACAGCGCCTCTATAAATTTTAGGCTTGATGTGAAAATGACTCTAAGGCTATATCTTTGGAAAACTTTTACATAATGACACCAAACTTTGTGTGAACGTTTGTCATCTCACACTAAACACACCACATCGATTTGATAACAGCGCCACCTGTTGGTCAAACCTAATAAGCAATTAAATCATATCAGTAGGCGTTCTACATCATTTTTCTGTCGTTTTGACTAAAATCATCCTAAAATGTCTTATTTTTACTTATTTTTGCAGTTGGTCTGCTGTTCCTGCCATCCTTAGCTCCTCATTTTCCGCTTTGAGTGCTTGGCCCCGTAATTGCTGCTTGCAGCTATATTTAGGGGCCAAGCACCGAAGGTGCGAAGGCACCTATTGAAACCGTTAGAATTCTTATTATTATTATTATTCTTCCGCCGCAAGTCTATGGCAGCCCATAGAACCGCTTGCGGGAAAGTTGTATAATTTGGCACACTGATAGAGGACCGTCCGAACATGAACCATAGCAAGTTTGGAGTCTCTAACTCAAACTCTCTAGCGCCACCATTTGTCCAAACTTTCACTTTCTTTTTGCTAATAACTTTTGAACCGTAAGCCACAAAATCAAAATTCCAATTTTCCCTAAATCCTTGGGTCATGCCGAGTCGAATGAACACCAAATTTCAAAAATCGTAAGGTTTAGTTTTTTTTCTATAATTTATTGTTTGTAAAACATACTTTTTCGAACTTGTCCTAGACGGTTTGTCTGATTTTCACCAAAATTGGCTCAGATCATCTTCAGACCATGCAGGCAAAAAGTTATGGAATTAAAGTTGATTGGACAAACCGTTCTCGAATAACGCGCTAATTAATTCTACGAAAAGCGTTCAAAAATGGAAGTGAGGCCATATCTCCGCAACGCTTTGGAATATTGAGACCAAACTTGATGTGTGTTGTAACAAGCATGACCTGAGGCTACCTGCAGTGTTTCGTCACAGTGCCACCTAGTGGTCAGGAGATATGAAAGTTGCCTATTTTTTCTTATAACTTTTTAGTGATTTGGCCAAAAATCTCAAAACTCATCCCGTTAGATTCGGAGGAGCATGCCGAGTTGACCCATATCCAATTTTCCCATGTCAGCCATTTTGGGTGTCGGCCATTTTGAATTTAGCTTTAAAATGCTGTATCTTGAGAACGGATTAACGTATCGTTTCGACAATAATTACAAAAATGTTCGACACCATGCCCTGAATGTACATACCAATTTTGGGACCAGCGCCACCTTGTGGTCAAAAGTTATAACGAAATTTCGAAAAATGCTAATAACTTCTGAAAAAAATGGCTTATTGTAAACAAAATTATCTCAAAATATTCCTTGGGTCAGGCCGAGAACATTGATACCAATTATGCCAATATTGCTCTAACTTCCTGTTCGCCATTTTGAATAATGTAGAAAACCTACTTTTTCGAACTCCTCCTAGACCGTTAGTCGGATTTTCACCAAATTTGACTCGGATCATCTTCAGACCATGCTGACAAAAAGTTATGGATTTCGTGTCGATATTCGAAACCGTTTTCATTTAACGCATCAACGAATTTGCAGGTAAGATGCCAAAGCGCATCGGAAGCTGTATCTCTGCAAAGCTTTGAGATATTTGCACCAAATTTGGTATGTGGCATTAACACCTCACACTGATGACACCACATAAATTTGGTAGCAGCGCCACCTATTGGTCAGGAGTAATGAAGCATTCATTAACCATTAGTTTTAAAATGAACAAAAATGCTAATAACTGTAGAAAGCATTAGCCTATTGTAATGAAACTGGTCTCAAAATATTCCTTGGGTCATGCCGACAACATAGATACCAATTATGCAACAGTTGGCCAAACTCCCTGTCCGCCATTTTGATTTATGTTGAAAACCTACTTTTTCGAACTAGTCCTGGACCGTTTGTCCGATTTTCACCAAAATCGAGTCAGATCATCTTCAGACTGTGCTGACAAAAAGTTATGGATTTCATGTTGATAGATGAAACCGTTTTCGTACAGCGCCTCTATAAATTTTAGGCTTGATGTGAAAATGACTCTAAGGCTATAACTTTGGAAAACTTTGACATAATCACACCAAACTTTGTGTGCATGTTTGTCACCTCACACTAAACACACCACATCGATTTGATAACAGCGCCACCTGTTGGTCAAATCTAATAAGCCATTAAATCATATCAGTAGGCGTTCTACATCATTTTTCTGTCGTTTTGACTAAAATCATCCTAAAATGGCTTCTTTTTACTTATTGTTGCAGTTGGTCTGCTGTTCCTGCCATCCTTAGCTCCTCATTTTCCGCTTTGAGTGCTTGGCCCCGTAATTGCTGCTTGCAGCTATATTTAGGGGCCAAGCACCGAAGGTGCGAAGGCACCTATTGAAACCGTTAGAATTCTTATTAGGGGCCAAGCACCGAAGGTGCGAAGGCACCTATTGTTTTCGTTAGAATTCTTATTATTATTATTATTATTATTATTCTTCCGCCGCAAGTCTATGGCAGCCCATAGAACCGCTTGCGGGAAAGTTGTATAATTTGGCACACTGATAGAGGACCGTCCCTACATTAACCATAGCAAGTTTGGAGTCTCTAACTCAAACTCTCTAGCGCCACCATTTGTCCAAACTTTCACTTTCTTTTTGCTAATAACTTTTGAACCGTAAGCCACAAAATCAAAATTCCAATTTTCCCTGAATCCTTGGGTCATGCCGAGTCGAATGAACACCAAATTTCAAAAATCGTAAGGATTAGTTTTTTTTCTATAATTTTTTGTTTATAAAACCTACTTTTTCGAACTCGTCCTAGACGGTTTGTCTGATTTTCACCAAAATTGGCTCAGATCATCTACAGACCATGCAGGCAAAAAGTTATGGAATTCAAGTTGATTGGACAAACCGTTCTCGAATAACGCGCTATTTAATTCTACGAAAAGCGCGCAAAAATGGATGTAAGGCCATATCTCCGCAACGGTTTGTCGTATTGAGACCAATCTTGGTGTGTGTTATAACAAGCATGACCTGAGGCGTCCTGCAGTGTTTCGTCACAGTGCCACCTAGTGGTCAGGAGATATGAAAAATGGCTATTTTTGCTTATAACTTCTCAGTGATTTGGCCAAAAATCTCGAAACTCATTCCGTTAGATTCGGAGGAGCATGCCGAGTCGAACCATATCCAATTTTCCCAAGTCAGCCATTTTGGGTGTCGGCCATTTTGAATTTAGCTTTAAAATGCTGTATCTTGAGAACGGATTAACGTATCGTTTCGACAATAATTACAAAAATGTTCGGCACCATGCCCTGAATGTACATACCAATTTTGGGGCCAGTGCCACCTTGTGGTCAAAAGTTATAACGAAATTTCTAGAAATGCTAATAACTTCTGAAAAAAATGGCTTATTGTAATAAAAGTGATCTCAAAATATTCCTTGGGTCAGACCGAGAACATTGATACCCATTATGCCAAAATTGGCCTAACTTCCTGTTCGCCATTTTGATGAATGTAGAAAACCTACTTTTTCGAACTCCTCCTAGACCGTTAGTCGGATTTTCACCAAATTTGACTCGGATCATCTTCAGACCATGCTGACAAAAAGTTATGGATTTCGTGTCGATATTCGAAACCGTTTTCATTTAACGCATCAACGAATTTGCAGGTAAGGTGCCAAAGCGTATCGGAAGCTGTATCTCTGCAAAGATTTGAGATATTTGCACCAAATTTGGTATGTGGCATTACCACCTCACACTGATTACAGCACATTAATTTGGTAACAGCGCCACCTATTGGTCAAGAGTAATGAAGCATTCATTAACCATTAGTTTTAAAATGAACAAAAATGCTAATAACTGTAGATAGCATTAGCCTATTGTAATAAAACTGGTCTCAAAATATTCCTTGGGTCATGCCGACAACATAGATACCAATTATGCCACAGTTGGCCAAACTTCCTGTCCGCCATTTTGATCTATGTTGAAAACCTACTTTTTCGAACTAATCCTAGACCGTTCGTCCGATTTTCACCAAAATCGAGTCAGATCATCTTCGGACTGTGCTGACAAAAAGTTATGGATTTCATGTTGATAGATGGAACCGTTTTCGTACAGCGCCTCTATAAATTTTAGGCTTGATGTGAAAATGACTCTAAGGCTATAATTTTGGAAAACTTTGACATAATGACACCAAACTTTGTGTGTACGTTTAACACACCACATCGATTTGATAACAGCGCCACCTGTTGGTCAAACCTAATAAGCCATTAAATCATATCAGTAGGCGTTCTACATAATTTTTCTGTCGTTTTGACTAAAATCATCCTAAAATGGCTTCTTTTTACTTCTTGTTGCAGTTGGTCTGCTGTTCCTGCCATCCTTAGCTCCTCATTTTCCGCTTTGAGTGCTTGGCCCCGTAATTGCTGCTTGCAGCTATATTTATTATTATTATTCTTCCGCCGCAAGTCTATGGCAGCCCATAGAACCGCTTGCGGGAAAGTTGTATAATTTGGCACACTGATAGAGGGCCGACTCAACATTAACCATAGCAAGTTTGGAGTCTCTAATTCAAACTCTCTAGCGCCACCACTTGTCCAAACTTTCACTTTCTTTTTGCTAATAACTTTTGAACCGTAAGCCATAAAATCAAAATTCCAATTTTCCCTGAATCCTTGGGTCATGCCGAGTCGAATGAACACCAAATTTCAAAAATCCTAAGGTTTAGTTTTTTTTCTATAATTTTTTGTTTATAAAACCTACTTTTTCGAACTCGTCCTAGACGGTTTGTCTGATTTTCACCAAAATTGGCTCAGATCATCGTGAGACCATGCAGGCAAAAAGTTATGGAATTCAAGTTGATTGGACAAAACGTTCTCGAATAACGCGCTAATTAATTCTACGAAAAGCGCGCAAAAATGGATGTGAGGCCGTATCTCGGCAACGGTTTGTCGTATTGAGACCAAACTTGGTGTGTGTTATAACAAGCATGACCTGAGGCTACCTGCAGTGTTTCGTCACAGTGCCACCTAGTGGTCAGGAGATATGAAAAATGGCTATTTTTGCTTATAACTTCTCAGTGGTTTGACCAAAAATCTCAAAACTGGTCTTGTTAGATTCGGAGGAGCATGCCGAGTCGACCCATATCCAATTTTCCCATGTCAGCCATTTTGGGTGTCGGCCATTTTGAATTTAGCTTTAAAACGCTGTATCTTGAGAACGGATTAACGTATCGTTTTGGCAATAATTACAAAAATGTTCGGCACCATGCCCTGAATGTACATAAAAATTTTGGGGCCAACGCCACCTTGTGGTCAAAAGTTATAACGAAATTTCGAAAAATGCTAATAACTTCTGAAAAAAATGGCTTATTGTAATAAAAGTGATCTCAAAATATTCCTTGGGTCAGGCCGAGAACATTGATACCAATTATGCCAAAATTGGCCTAACTTCCTGTTCGCCATTTTGAATAATGTAGAAAACCTACTTTTTCGAACTCCTCCTAGACCGTTAGTCGGATTTTCACCAAATTTGACTCAGATCATCTTCAGACCATGCTGACAAAAAGTTATGGATTTCGTGTCGATATTCGAAACCGTTTTCATTAAACGCATCAACGAATATGCAGGTAAGATGCCAAAGCGCATCGGAAGCTGTATCTCTGCAAAGATTTGAGATATTTGCACCAAATTTGGTATGTGGCATTACCACCTCACACTGATTACACCAAAAAAATTTGGTAGCAGCACCACCTATTGGTCAAGAGTAATGAAGCATTCATTAACTATCAGTTTTAAAATGAACAAAAATGTTAATAACTGTAGATAGCATTAGCCTATTGTAATGAAACTGGTCTCAAAATATTCCTTGGGTCATGCCGACAACATAGATACCAATTATGCAACAGTTGGCCAAACTCCCTGTCCGCCATTTTGATATATGTTGAAAACATACTTTTTCGAACTAGTCCTAGACCGTTTGTCCGATTTTCACCAAAATCGAGTCAGATCATCTTCAGACTGTGCTGACAAAAAGCTATGGATTTCATGTTGATAGTTGAAACCGTTTTTGTACAGCGCCTCTATAAATTTTAGGCTTGATGTGAAAATGACTCTAAGGCTATATCTTTGGAAAACTTTTACATAATGACACCAAACTTTGTGTGAACGTTTTTCATCTCACACTAAACACACCACATCGATTTGATAACAGCGCCACCTGTTGGTCAAACCTAATAAGCCATGAAATCATATCAGTAGGCGTTCTACAGCACTTTTCTGTCGTTTTGACTAAAATCCTCTTAAAATTGCTTCCTTTCGTTATTGTTGCAGTTGGTCTGCTGTTCCTACCATCGTTAGCTCCTCATTTTCTGCTTTGAGTGCTTGGCCCCGTAATTGCTGCTTGCAGCTATATTTAGGGCCCGAGCACCGATGGTGTGAGGACCCTATTGAATCTGCTCCGTTTATTATTATTATTATTATTATTATTATTATTATTCTTCTTATCCGGAATGAATCGCATTTTTGAGGGCCTAAACATACCCGAAAACTAACGAAACTTTGCACACACATCAGACCTGGCGAAAATGGACGTTTGATATGGGTTGCAGAAGTGGGTGTGGCAAAATGGCTCAATAGCGCCACCTTTACACGTTCCGCGGTGTGCGCATTCAGCTGTGATTATCGTACATGCACAAAAATCGGTACACACATGTAACACACCAATACCTACAAAAAAGCCTCTTGAGATAAAATCCGAAACCCAACAGGAAGTCGGTTATTATTAATTTACTCAGCAAAATTTGTGTCATTTTTGCCATTTTCAGGTGTCATACTTGAACGAACTCCTCCTAGAGATTTATTCCGATCAACACCAAATTTGGTGAGTCTAATCTAAAGCCCTTTGTGACGTTAAATTGTGAAGATCTAGAGTTTTCATCAGAGGGCGTGTCCGTGGCGGCCTCGCAAATTTCGATGTTTCGCCATGAAAAAGGAAGTTGCTATAACTTAGGCATAAAATGTCCAATCTGTCCCAAACTTCACATGTGTGATAACACTCCTGACCTGAAGACATCTACATGCCCATATTCAGTTATGGTCATAGCGCCACCTGCAGGCAACAGGAAGTGTCATGCTGTACTCTACTACCAACTCCTCCTAGAGATTTATACAGATCAACTCCAAAATCGGTCAGTCTAATATAAAGGCCTTAGCGATGTTAAATTGTAAAGATCTTGAGTTTTCGGTAAAGGGCGTGTCCATGGCGGCCTGACAAATTTCGAGGTCTCGCCATGGATATAAAACTTGTTATAACTCAGCCATAAAATGTCCGATTTGCCTCAATCTTCACATATTCGATAAGAGTCCTGGCCTGAACGCATCTCAAGGCCAACATTCTATTATAATCACAGCGCCACCTGTTGGCAACAGGAAATGACTTGTACCAAACTCCTCCTAGAGATTTAATGATATCAACATTATATTTGGTCAGTCTGATCTCGAGGCCTTAGAAATGTTAAATTGTGAAGATCTTGAGTTTTCGTTAAAGGGCGTGTCCATGGCGGCCTGACAAAGTTTGATGTTTTGCCATGGACATAAAAGTTGTTATAACTCAGCCATAAAATGTCCGATCTGCCTCAAACTTCACATGTTTGGTAAGAGTCCTGGCCTGAAGACATCTAAAGGCCAATATACAGATATTATTATAGCGCCACCTATTGGAAGCAGGATATATCATATCTTGCACTAACTCACACATACCAAGGTCAATCTGCACCAAACTTCATATGTTTGATGAAAGTGCTGGCCTGAACACATCTACATGCCAATAATCAGTTATAGGCATAGTGCCACCAGCTGGCAGCAGGAAGTTTGGCCCATTTAATTGACTTTGATCTATTTTTTCTACATTTACTGTATTAAAAGCATACTGCCCACCGTTTGCTGTGTTCCTAAAGCCACCGGTCGGCGGTGAGCCCGTGTGCGAGGGCCCGTTCATCGCTGCTTGCAGCTTTAATTATTATTATTATTATTCTTATCCGGAATGAATCGCATTTTTGAGGGCCTAAACATACCCGAAAACTAACGAAACTTTGCACACACATCAGACCTGGCGAAAATGGACGTCTGATATGGGTTGCAGAAGTGGGTGTGGCAAAATGGCTCAATAGCGCCACCTTTACACGTTCCGCGGTGTGCGCATTCAGCTGTGATTATCGTACATGCACAAAAATCGGTACACACATGTAACACACCAATACCTACAAAAAAGCCTCTTGAGATAAAATCCGAAACCCAACAGGAAGTCGGTTATTATTAATTTTCTCAGCAAAATTTGTGTCATTTTTGCCATTTTCAGGTGTCATACTTGAACGAACTCCTCCTAGAGATTTATTCCGATCAACACCAAATTTGGTGAGTCTAATCTAAAGCCCTTTGTGACGTTAAATTGTGAAGATCTAGAGTTTTCATCGGAGGGCGTGTCCGTGGCGGCCTCGCAAATTTCGATGTTTCGCCATGAAAAAGGAAGTTGCTATAACTCAGGCATAAAATGTCCGATCTGTCCCAAACTACACATGTGTGATAACACTCCTGACCTGAATACATCTACATGCCCATATTCAGTTATAGTCATAGCGCCACCTGCAGGCAACAGGAAGTGTCATGCTGTACTCTACAACCAACTCCTCCTAGAGATTTATACAGATCAACTCCAAAATCGGTCAGTCTAATATAAAGGCCTTAGCGATGTTAAATTGTAAAGATCTTGAGTTTTCGGTAAAGGGCGTGTCCGTGGCGGCCTGACAAATTTCGAGGTCTCACCATGGATATAAAACTTGTTATAACTCAGCCATAAAATGTCCGATTTGCCTCAAACTTCACATGTTCGATAAGAGTCCTGGCCTGAAAACATCTGAAGGCCAATATTCTATTATAATCACAGCGCCACCTGTTGGCAACAGGAAGTTACTTGTATCAAACTCCTCCTAGAGATTTAATGATATCAACATTATATTTGGTCAGTCTGATCTAGACGTCTTAGAGATATTAAATTGCGAAGATCTTGAGTTTTCGTTAAAGGGCGTGTCTGTGGCTGCGTGACAAAGTTTGATGTTTCGCCATGGACATAGAAGTTGTTATAACTCAGCCATAAAATGTCCGATCTGCCTCAGACTTCACAGGTTTGGTAAGAGTCCTGGCCTAAAGACACCTAAAGGCCAATATTCAGATATTATCATAGCGCCACCTGTTGGCAGCAGGATATATCATATCTTTCACTAACTCAAACATACCAAGGTCAATCTGCACCAAACTTCATATGTTTGATGAAAGTGGTGGCCTGAACACATCTACATGCCCATAATCAGTTATAGGCATAGCGCCACCAGCTGGCAGCAGGAAATTTGGCACATTTAAGTGACTTTGACATATTTCTCCTATTTTTACTGTATTAAAAGCATACTACCCACCATTTGCTGTGTTCCTAAAGCCACCGGTCGGCGGTGAGCCCGTGTGCGAGGGCCCGTTCATCGCTGCTTGCAGCTTTAATTATTATTATTATTCTTCTTATCCGGAATGAATCGCATTTTTGAGGGCCTAAACATACCCGAAAACTAACAAAACTTTGCACACACATCAGACCTGGCGAAAATGGACATCTGATATGGGTTGCAGAAGTGGGTGTGGCAAAATGGCTCAATAGCGCCACCTTTACACGTTCCGCGGTGTGCGCATTCAGCTGTGATTATCGTACATGCACAAAAATCGGTACACATATGTAACACACCAATACCTACAAAAAAGCCTCTTGAGATAAAATCCGAAACCCAACAGGAAGTCGGTTATTATTAATTTTCTCAGCAAAATTTGTGTCATTTTTGCCATTTTCAGGTGTCATACTTGAACGAACTCCTCCTAGAGATTTATTCCGATCAACAGCAAATTTGGTGAGTCTAATCTAAAGCCCTTTGTGACGTTAAATTGTGAAGATCTAGAGTTTTCATCGGAGGGCGTGTCCGTGGCGGCCTCGCAAATTTCGATGTTTCGCCATGAAAAAGGAAGTTGCTATAACTTAGGCATAAAATGTCCGATCTGTCCCAAACTTCACATGTGTGATAACACTCCTGACCTGAAGACATCTAAATCCCCATATTCAGTTATAGTCATAGCGCCACCTGCTGGCAACAGGAAGTGTCATGTTGTACTCTGCAACAAACTCCTCCTAGAAATTTATACAGATCAACACCAAAATCGGTCAGTCTAATATAAAGGCTTTAGTGATGTTAAATTGCGAAGATCTTGAGTTTTCGTTGAAGGGCGTGTCCGTGGCGGCCTGACAAATTTCGAGTTCTCGCCATGGATATAAAATTTGTTATAACTCAGCCATAAAATGTCCAATTAGCCTCAAACTTCACATATTCGATAAGAGTCCTGGCCTGAACACATCTGAAGGCCAATATTCTATTATAATCACAGCGCCACCTGTTGGCAACAGGAAATGACTTGTATCAAACTCCTCCTAGAGATTTAATGATATCAACATTATATTTGGTCAGTCTGATCTAGAGGCCTTAGAGATGTTAAATTGCGAAGATCTTGAGTTTTCGTCAAAGGGCGTGTCCGTGGTGGCCTGACAAAGTTTGACGTTTCGCCATGGACATAGAAGTTGTTATAACTCAGCCATAAAATATCCGATCTGCCTCAAACTTCACAGGTTTGGTAAGAGTCCTGGCCTGAAGACATCTAAAGGCCAATATTCAAATATTATCATAGCGCCACCTGTTGGCAGCAGGATATATCATATCTTTCACTAACTCAAACATACCAAAGGTCGATCTGCACCAAACGTCATATGTTTGATGAAAGTGCTGGCCTGAACACATCTACATGCCAATAATCAGTTATAGGCATAGCGCCACCAGCTGGCAGCAGGAAGTTTGGCACATTTAAGTGACTTTGATCTATTTTTCCTACATTTACTGTATTAAAAGCATACTGCCCACCATTTGATGTTTTCCTAAAGCCACCGGTCGGCGGTGAGCCCGGGTGCGAGGGCCCGTTCATCGCTGCTTGCAGCTTTAATTTGATCTTGTTCCTGTTCTCGTTTAGTTTGTCATTTTTTACACCTGAGTTTCTCCAATTAGCCTGTGTATTTAAATTCCTGTTTGTGTTTGTTGGATATCATGCATCTACCCCAGTTCCTGTTGTTATTTACTCCTGTGATTCTCTGATTAAAGAACGTTTATGTTATTCATGTGTCCCCATTGTCCTTCCTACGGCGAATCGTGACAGAAGACCCGACCGACAACAGTTACTCCCATGTCTACACTCCATTTTGTTTCTCATTTTTGCACAGTTTTTTGCTTCCGTTGTGTTACCCCTGCATGGATGCCCTTCTCCACCCCAAATACCTCCTCCTCCTGGGGGACAAAGCTCTCGAGGACCACACGTGACTGTTCCTGATGCTAGCTAACACCACCAGCTACCCGTATGACATGCTCTGTGCATTCTACGGAGCAAGTTTAAACACGGTGTACAGAACAGAACCAGAGCCCGCCGCAACCACAGAGCCATCGGTGCACGGAGCGACAGAGTCACGGATCACCGTGGACCCAGAGCTGTATATGGCATCAGTCCAGGTGTGTGAGCCGGTAACAAAGTCCGGCACAAAGGAGAATGACGAGGCCAGTGTGATCGCGGAGAGGAGCTCATCCCACTGCAACATGGCTGAGGATGAGCTTACTATGGATCTGGGTATAAGGATTGGGGAGGAGGATCTTATAGACTGGGACGCTAACCTGCTCCCTCTTTTCCATCCCTTTTCAAAACCATCTGTTACCCATGCTCCCACATCCAGCCCAGAGTGGGCTGTGCTTTTGAAGTCCCGTCCAGAGAGAGTTTCTGTCCCCAAGGGCATCCCTAAGAGCCCGGAGGCTCACATGTGGTCACTTTCCAACCGCTCCTCCTCTGCTGTCGCCTGTCAGCCCCTCTGCTCAACCTCAGCCCTCCGTCAGTGTGGTGAGCATTACACGGGTCTACCAGTTTCCATCGGTGTCATGGCTGGAGGATCCCTTGTTGATCCAGTGGCTTTACCATGGATCCTAGCTCCATCCTCTCTGTCATATAGCCCAGCAGTCCACTGGCTCCATCAGACTCTTTCATCCCTCCGGCTCCACCTTGGCCTGGTGTCCACCAACCGTGTCCTCCTTGGCTCCTCCCTCAGTCATCTTCACCCAGGTCTGTTCGCTGTCCTCCTCCCAAGTTTCCACCCAGGCCTTAATTTGTTGATGTCTACGGCACGAGGATGTGCCTTCCGGGAAGGGGGGTGGGTGGATATGTCAGACTTTTGGACCTGTTTTGCCTTTGTTGTTGTGCCTGGTTGTCCTTATTTTGTCTTGTTCCTGTTCTCGTTTAGTTTGATTGTCATTTTGTACTCCTGAGTTTCTCCAGTTAGACTGTGTATTTAGGTTTCTGTCTGTGTGGTTTTTCCCTGTCAGGTGTACTTATTGGACATTGTGCATCTACCCCAGTTCCTGTTATTTACTCCTGTGATTCTCTGATTAAAGGATAATTAAGGATATTGCCAAAATGCAACATGGGCTGTTTTTTTTTTTACTGTAAACGAGACAAACTTATATCTAAAAGCATAATTACGACAAACGAGCTGTTCTTGAGATTGACCGTGATTTAGTTTTGTGGTCAATGGCTGGTGAACGGGAGTTCTAGGGGCATAACATTGAGCGCATCAAAATCGATATTTTTACAACACTAAGAAGGCTCGACACACCATGAACCTTTGTTCGA
This sequence comes from Garra rufa, assembly GCF_049309525.1. Classification (NCBI taxonomy): domain Eukaryota; kingdom Metazoa; phylum Chordata; class Actinopteri; order Cypriniformes; family Cyprinidae; genus Garra; species Garra rufa. The sequence continues at coordinate 31,712,683 of NC_133383.1, forward strand.
AGTATCGCCTGGGTCTCTACACATGAACTCCAGCATTGAGAACATTGTTTGTGTACACAGAGTTTACTAAAAAGAAAGGTTTTGAACAACTCACTTACACTGTTTGAGTTTCCGCTCGCAGCCATCTTGCCAGTCAAGAAGTGTCGATCTCCGAATGCGAATGAATGAACTCCATAGGACGAAATATTAGGCTTATATGAGGCTCTTTTTACAACTAGAAGGTTAATATTGTTTTTCACTTGCGACAAAACAACGAATTAGCCGTGCATTTATATGGAAATATGCTTTAGGAGCTATCCATCCTCACATTCGGAGATCGACAGCTCTTGACTGGCAAGACGGCCGCGAGCGGAAACTCAAACAGTGTAAGGGAGTTGTTCAAAACCTTTCTATTTAGTAAACTCTGTGTACACAAACAATGTTCTCAATGCTCGAGTTCATGTGTAGAGACCCAGGCGATACTTCGAACAAAGTTTCATGGTGTGTCGAGCCTTCTTAGTGTTGTAAAAATATCGATTTTGATGCGCTCAAAGTTATGCCCCTAGTTCTCCCATTCACCGGCCATTGACCACAAAACGAAATCACGGTCAATCTCAAAAATGGCTCGTTTGTCGTAATTATGCTTTTAGATATAAATTTGTCTCGTTTACAGTAAAAAAAAAAAAAAACAGCCCAGGTTGCATTTCGGCAATAGTTATCCTTTAAAGAACGTATATGCTATTCTTGTGTCCCCATTGTCCTTCCTACGGGGAATCATGACAATTTACCATCACTGATAATCCGTTACATTTTTTCACAGATGAATCTGATGATTTAAAGGGGTCATCGGATGCAAAACTCATAGTTGAGTGACATGAGCATCTTACCTTAGACCCGCCCTCACTTAGCTGAAACAGTCAGACTCCGACCTCCATTGTGTGACTCAGGTGCAGACAAGAATGTCTCCGATTGAGGTATTCTGTTGTTAGATGTAATAATGAACATAGCAGTCGTCATTTACTCCCGACATCTGAGCCGTTGAAGATGCTGAGAATAACGTTACTTTTGTTTTTTAAAAGGAAAGCGCCGATTCCGATCTACATATGCGTCTATGTTCATGCGAGTCATTCCTGATGCAGCTTCACCCACAGCAGAAGTGAGTATAAGGGTTTTTAATGCATCTTTGCAAATGGCCTTTCTTAATAATGTGCTTGTCGGCAAGTTTCGCCGCTAAACATGGCTAAATGCAGCTAAATGTGGCTAAAGTAAACATCACAACTCATAATCCCACAGCAGAGAGGGGCGGGGCAAGCAGAGCTTATTTGCATTTAAAGGGGTAATGCAATAAAATGAGTTGATTTTTTTGCATAGCTGATTTTGTGAAGGTAAAAGGCTGTTTTTTACACTGCTATTGAGAATTTTTAACCAAAGTATATTATAGACTTTTCATTAAGACCCTAAAGAATCATATGAACTTGTGGAAAATGGGAATCCGATGACCCCTTTAAGGAATCACTATACATGTGTCTACAAATCTATACCCTAAGATTTTTCCTAACAAATGAAAACAAAGTAGATTTATTTTCCTTGTTGTTGAACATGACTTTTATAAAGCTATACAAAAAGTTGATGAGAGTCTAAAATGCATTTCAGTAATGGCTTGCATCATTGTAATATAACAAATCCATCATTAAGGCGTTTTAACTTTAAACCATCACCTTTGTCCATAACCCATAATAATGTTTCCTTCAGTGAAAAAGTCCATCTCCTGTCATCTCTCATATCAAAATCCACAAACATATTTGTTTGGAACTGTTTTAGCTTGTTGTTTTCACTGGTAAAAGCAATATTATGAACAGATAACTTATATTTTAGCCAGAAGTGACAGTTCAAAGTTGAAATTGTCTTAATAATGCATTTGTATATTTGTTTAAACATGCAGCTTTTTATTTCCTAAGATGTTAGTTGATGGAATGAAGTCAAGTTGTGGATTATTGTAATTTTTTATCAGCTGTTTTGGACTCTCATTGGATCCATTGGTGAGTAAATGATGTAATGCTACCTTTCTCTAAATTTGTAAACATTGTTTAGTAGTTAAACATTACTTAAACAGTGATGACTAAAGCAATGACGCAAACTAGAAGAAATATTTAGTTTTGTGTTAAAACTCTTATTATACTCAAGCATTAGAATGGAATACAGACCCATGAAAAAACACGTTTTAGGGAAAAAAAGAGTGCAGAGGAGGTCTTGTTACCAAAAATAGCCAGAAAACACACAGACAGACCACACTCTTTGAAAACACCACACTTTCCTGACCTGTCTTAAAACATCACCAGCATGTGGCTGCAATGTTTGGCACAGTGGCCCATGTCTGAACAGGTCAACTCAATGGGCGTCACCCAAGTCGTGACCATGTAAGTCCACTTCCTCCTCAGAGAAGGCTGAACTCGAGCCGATCTCGCAACCTCCGTGTGACTCTGTAATTACCTTTGAAGAGGCCCAGTCACGGGTGAGCGTTGGCGGCAACAAACCAACACCACATGCAGGTTCCAGGAAGCTTATGCTACAGCTTTACCCATCTGCAGTGTTTAGAGAAAGGACAGGATGCAGGAATGATGGGCAATCTTTGGGTCAGGGTGATGCCTATAGCTTGTATACAGTAGGTTTGCAGATGTCAGTACTAAAGCTGTTTGGGTCAAGTGAGGCTGTTTTGAAAAAAAAGAGAAAAAAAAATCTTGCATTAGATGGCCAAATGGACTTTAAACAAACTTCTGCCCACTATTATTGACATTTCTGTGGTCTGCTATTGTTTGTTCGTTTCTTTTTACAGTTGTTTGTCCTACAGAGGACAGGCTATATTTTTCAAAGCAAGTCAGTAGTAAGGAATTTTTTATGTATTTATGGAATATATTTGCGGGTATATGCCTATGCATGATCTGACTTTTAAACATGAATATAAAAGCAAAAACAAAAGCCTATACATTATGATTTTTAAATATTATTTTAATAATATTATGTTTTATGTCCTGTTCAGATTTGTGACAAATAATGTAACTCTGTATAATGCTGTAGATCATCACCTTTTATCAATGCAAAATAATTTAGTGTTTGCCTAAGTGTTACAACTGAAATATATTAAAACCAACTTCTGAATCCTAAAATAGATCTTGTTATAAACTTTACATCAACTATGGGCATTCATTTAAGTTTAAAACTATTATGATCTAAACATAATGTGTACAGATAAAAAAAGAAATATTTTGGTATTTATTGTGCGAAAGTAATTAATGTACATTTTCCAAAAACACTGTCTCACTGCCGTTATTTCAACCAAAGCAAGCAGCTTTATTTTACTTATGAGGCAATAGTGTATAAATAAAGAAAATTTAAAAAGTAAACATTAATTTTATTCTGCGTCATTTTCAATTAAGCTGTAATTTTGTCAAATTATGCAAATGAAAATGTCATTTAATTGTGTATATTTAGGATGCATGAAATGCTAGCTATTAAAGCAAGGCAGAAAAATTGGCCACTTTATTTAAAAGATGTAATTTCCACCACAAAATGTTTATCACAATACATGATAGAATTTTAGATTTTAAGTCCAAAAGCTACATTTTCAGCATCATTACTGCAGTCTTCAGTGTCACATGATCCTTCAGAAATCATTCTAATGTGCTGATTTGCTGTTCAATAAATATTTTTTATTATTATCATCAATATTTAAAACGGTTATTTTTCAGAATTTTTGATGAATAGAAAGGTCCAAAGATGAGCATTTATCTGATAAAAAGCTTTTAAAGCTTTTGTAACATTATACATATTCAAAAGTCAGTATAAGGTTTATTTTGAAGAAAGAAATGACAGAAATTAATACTTTTATTTAGCAAGGATGCATTAAATTGATCAAAAGTGATGATAAAGACATTTATAAGGTTACAAAATATTTTTATTTCAGATATGCTGTTCTTCTGAACTTTCCCCAATGGGGTAAGAAAAAATTTTTTAAACAGAAAACAAGATTGAAGCAGCACTGAGGAGACTGCGGCAAGGTGGTCAAGAGATGGAGCGATATGTGGAGGACTTCATCGAGCTCTCCCATCAGGTAGGCTGGCACGAGGCTGCTCTTGGCGCTGTGTTTGTTTTGGGGCTGGATGATGAGACCATTCGCTGCGATCTTCCCTATTGTAATTTCCCCTTGATCGAGCTAATCAACCTGATTCTATATTTACTGTAAACGGATCTGATTTTGAAGTTGAAGAATTTTCCAATGCCATAAGCCGAGAACCTCCACATACCGTTCCAATGGATCGAACCACCAGCCCAGTCCCCATTCCCCAGTCATCCTCCAAAGTTTCGCCGTTGTCCTCAGCCCGATGCGGCCGGCCTCCTCCCCGCGCTCTAGTCTGCCGGCCGCCGCCCAGCGCTCAAGCCCGCCGGCTTCCTCTCCGCATTCAAGCCTGTCAGCCACCACGCCAGCGTCAGCTCACAAGATGGCTGCCGCGTCAGCTCACAAGATGTCTGCAACGCCGGAGTCTACATGTAAGATGACTGCCACGCCAAATTCTGCACATAAGATGGCTGCCACGCCTGAGTCTGCACGCAAGATGGCCTCCGTTCCTGAATTCCTGGCCAAGATGGCATTCGTTCCTGACTTCCTGGCCAAGATGGCCATCAAGCCTGAATCCCAGGCCAAGATGACTGCCGTTCCTGAGTTCCTGGCCAAGATGGTCGCCAAGTCGGAGTCTGCACCCAAGATGGTTGCCACCATGTCGGAATCTGCACCCAAGATGGCTGCCACCAAGTTGGAGTCTGCACCCAAGATAACTGCCACCAAGTTAGAGTCTGCTACCATCACGGCCGCCCTACCAGCTGCTGTTCCTGCTCAGTCAAGTCAAGTCACAGCTGAAGTTCCTGCACAGTGACCGCGCCGCCAGAGCGCCCCCCAGTGACCTCGCCGCCAGAGCGCCCTCCAGTGACCGCTCCGCCAGAGCGCCCCCCCAGTGACCACGCCGCCAGAGCGCCCCCCCCGCCAGAGCGCCCTTCAGTGACCGCTCGCCCAGAGCTTGCTCTTCCAGAGTCTCCGCTGGAGACGCCCAGCCTTCCAGTGACCACGCCGCCAGAGCGCCCCCCATTGACCGCGCCGCCAGAGCGCCCCCCAGTGACCGCACCGCCAGAGCGCCCCCCAGTGACCGCGCCGCCAGAGCGCCCCCCAGTGACCGCGCCGCCAGAGCGCCCTCCAGTGACCGCGCCACCAAAGCGCCCTCCAGTGACCGCTCGCCCAGAGCTTGCTCTTCCAGAGTCTCCGCTGGAGACGGCCAGCCTTCCAGTGACCGCGCCGCCAGAGCTCCCCCCAGTGACCGCGCCGCCAGAGCGCCCTCCAGTGACCGCGCCGCCAGAGAGCCCTCCAGTGACCGCTCGCCCAGAACTTGGTCTTCCAGAGTGTCCGCTGGTTCGGCCCAGCCCTCCAGTGACTGTGCCACCAGAGCGCCCCCCCCTCCAGTGACCGCTCGCCCAGAACTTGGTCTTCCAGAGTGTCCGCTGGTTCGGCCCAGCCCTCCAGTGACTGTGCCACCAGAGCGCCCCCCCCTCCAGTGACCGCTCGCCCAGAACTTGGTCTTCCAGAGTGTCCGCTGGTTCGGCCCAGCCCTCCAGTGACTGTGCCACCAGAGCGAGCCCCCCCCCCCCTCCAGTGACCGCTCGCCCAGAACTTGGTCCTCAAGAGTGTCCGCTGGTTCTGCCCAGCCCTCCAGTGACTGTGCCGCCAGAGCGCCCCCCAGCGACCGCGCCGCCAGAGCGCCCTCCAGTGACCGCACCGCCAGAGCGCCCCCCAGTGACTGCGCCGCCAGAGCGCCCCCCAGTGACCGCGTCGCCAGAGCGCCCCCCAGCGACCACGCCGCCAGAGCGCCCTCCAGTGACTGCGCCGCCAGAGCGCCCCCCAGTGACTGCGCCGCCAGAGCGCCAGTTCCGCCCTGGGTTCCCCAAAGAAAATTTTGGTGGGGGGGCTACCCCCCTCCTGGACTGTTTGCCCGGCCATGACTTCCTGAGCCCCCCAGGTCCACCATGGCCTCCTGAACTGTTGTAAGTTAAAAAATATTTGGTAGTGTATATTGTTACAAAAGATTTCTACTTTAAATAAATGCTGTTCTTATTTAACTTTTTATTCATAAATGAATCCTAAAAAAGGTATCACAGGTTCAAAAAAAATGATAAAAGGTTCCAAAAAAGTATCACAGGTTCAAAAAAAAAGAAAAGAAAAAAATGAAGCCGTAAAAACAGTTTTAAACACTGATAATAAATCAGAATATTAGAATGATTTTTGAAGGATCATGTGACATTGAAGACTAGAGTAATGATTATGAAAATTCAGTTTTCATTACAGACATAAATTATATTTTAAAGTATATTAAAATAGAAAATGGTTATTGTAAATTGCAATAACATTTCACAAATTTGCTATTTTTTCTGTATTTTTGATCAAATAAATGCAGCCTTGATGAGTTGAAGAAAAAACAATAAAAATCTTATTGATCCAAAACTTTTGAATGGCAGTGTATATAATTTTTGCTTTTAGTGTAGTACAAATTGAACATCATCCTTCGCCATAGGTGACACATTTTAACAGCACAAAATAACCGTACATTTACAGTTATGTAACAAACAGCCAAAGTGTATGTCGCACATACACAAATTCCTTTCAATGTGCCAGTTGTCTTTAAACTTGCAGCGTTGTGAAACAAGTGTTCTCTCAGACAGACAACGGCTCCCAAAGTAAACAGACAGCTGTGCCAGAGGTTTGGGGAGCTGATTTGTGTGGTGTGGGGCTCCAGCAGCTAGTTCTGGAGGATTTACTGTCGACCGCAACAGACTTCTCTCGATGAACACCCTTCTCCCACACACTGCCCCGGCGAAGAGCCCTTTGCTGGCCTTTTTCCCATGTTATTCCTGAATATAGACAGACTTACAACACACTCATACACTAATGTCTAGGTTTTTCAATGTATGTCTATAAGATTTTTGTCAACAACAAGTTTTTACAGTTTAATGCTTATTTTTAGGTGTTTGATCCATTCCCTAACCGTAAGCATGAGCAATAGTAATAGTGACGCTTGACTTAGTAAATGCCACTAATGGACAGTTACTATTAGTTTGTGCATGTCTGACCTCTCCTGTTAGTCACTGGTAAACAAGCTTGATGTGGGAGGACTTTAAGTTTGTTTACATCTTCTTCTGAATTCCTTGAAATAATGGGGAAATATTTCCACATAATGGTCATGAACACACTTTTATATATTTGCTCATTTGTTTTGTCAAGTCTTTGAGGCTCTCGCAGTGACAAACATGGTTTGAAAAACATATTTTATAAGGCCAGAACTTTTTTTGTATGTTCCCTTCACTGGTATTTACGTATTTAAAACTTTCCCTGGCACATCCAGGGATAATCCTGGATACAGAAATGCCATTTGAATCCTATTCCTTGGATATTGTGCACAGGCTTATCATTGTGCAAATGATAAAAATAGTATATAACGTTGTAAATATTATTTTTGGACTGTTAAATACTAAATGCCAGTGCCTGACAAATGTGGAAATATTTAGTTGCATACATCATTTTTTTTTTAGATTACAATGCTAAATGAAGCATGATTTATTCAGTCATTACAAAATTATAAAGAACAATATGCAGTTTGCAATAAAATAGCACTCTGCACAATAGTTTCTTGTTCAAAACAAGCATGCAGTTCTGCAAGTGCTATTTGAGCTTTAATACATAATCATAGTCTATAAACCATCTAAATTGGAGGTCAGCGTACTATATAATAAGTCATAAAATTATAAAGCTATGAAGTAATAGTGCAGATTTGTATATGTTTTCAACAAGAGATCATAATTTTTTAAAGATCTCTGAGGTCTACTGGGAATTTCCATTTTTCTCAGTTGTTCCATTGGCATTCTGATATGAAAATACATTGTCTATCTGGTGGTAAATTCATTAACTAGGACTTTTACTGATAATCATTTTCCTCCTATGAAAAAAATGAAATTTTACAGTTTTGTTTAATTGGAGTTTTATTGCATGTACTGGTATGACCACATCTATTAAAACATTTGTTCATTCTGCTATAGAAGAACAGACTACTGCATTAAAAATAGACCAGTGGAGAACTTGACATGTTTAAAACAGAAAAATAAAAACATACATCTTATGACAATCTACACATTTCCTTATCTGGAAAAATATAGGAATATATACTTTCCTGTTACTACCAGTCATGCTCTTCTTATTCACTCCAAGTATCTATGAGACATTTGTACCACTAAGGGACCTCACAGTTTTAAATATATGAATGGATTTCTCAACTTGTTACTGAAATGGTAGTATGTGGATACAATTTTGGCTGTACACTTTGTTATTACACCTTGTTTTAGCACAATTAAATTATGAGACTTCTTGTGCCTGAATAAATGCTAAAAACCGAGCTTAAGGCGGATCTATATTTAGTGTATGGTACATTTCGTTCTGCCATTTGGAAAAAAGAATGACTCATCCTACCATAATTATGATAAACATAATATTTCATTTTTATAATACATTATACATTTGTGCAAAGTAAATGCTCAGTGGAGATGTTTAGATATTCATATGCATGTCAGTTTCTATATTCATGCCATTGATACATTGTGTGAGATCACCTGGAGATATTTCCATAAAGTCCACCAAATCAAAACAATAAACTTTAAAGGTGCCAAAGAATGGAAACTGTATTTACCTTGGCATTGTGGAATAATAACAGTTGTGTACACTGACATGACATACCATGAGTCTCAAACACCATTGTTTCCTCCTTATATAAATCTGATGTTTGCAAAAGACCACTGAAAAATAGGCCAATTCCAACATAACACAGACTATTACGTAAAAGTCGCAATCATTAATAGTTATGCCCCCAACATTTGCATCGCCCAATCATCAGACATTCTGCAGCTAGGCTATTGTGGGGAAAAAAAAAAAAAACAAAGCGAGAAAAAAATAGCGAAATTGGCAGATCACAGGAATAAATGTTATGTTCCAGGTTGTGCAGGAGATGTTAAGTGCAGGGATGGTTGGTGTTTATAACTTACTAGAAAGGCAAGGGAAACAAATAAGGCGATCTAATAAAATAAGGTGAGTCACTGAAGGGACATGGTTAGCTTACTGCTAACGGTAGCCTGTTATATTGCAGTACATAAGATTTCCAGGGAGATCCGGGAGTTTGGGGAGCCAAGGCGAATCCGGGCACCATGGTTGAGCAGGCAGCTCCGGGGGCCATGGCGGAACAGGGAGCTTGGGGAGCCAAGACGGTGCAGGCTGACCAGGGATCCATGGCAGAGAAGGAAGTCCAGGGAGCCATGGCGGACCGGCCTTCATGGCCAGGAGTAACAGGAGCCCTCTCTGGGTTGACTTGGGAACAGGAACCCTCTCTGGGCTGGACTTAGGAACAGGAACCCTTTCTGGGCTGGACTGGGGAACAGGAGCTCTCTCTGGGCTCAATGTGGGAATAGGAGCCCTCTCTGGGCTGGACGTGGGATCAGGAGCCCTCTTTGGGCTGGTTGTGGGAACATGAGCCCTCTCTGTACTGGACATAGAAACAGAGTCTCTCTCTCGGCTTGACTTGGGAAAAGGAACCCTCTCTGGGGTGGACGTGGGAACAGGAGCCCTCTCTGGGCTGGACGTGGGAACAGGAGCCCTCTCTAGGCTTAATTTAGGAAAAGGAGCCCTCTCTGGGCTGGACTTGGTAATAGGAGCTCTCTCTTGACACTGGTCAGAGGCTAGAGCCATCACTCGACTCTGGTCAGGGGCTAGAGCCATCTCTCGACTGTCGTCAGGGGCTAGAGCCATTACTTGCCTCTTCTTCTTCCTCCTCCTCTTTTGGGCTGAGGTTACTGTGGTCGGCAGACTTGAGAGAGCAGCAGCCAGTGGGTTGTACAGCTGAGCGGCAGGAGTTCTCCAAAGCTCCTCTCTAGTCCTCAGGCCAGAGCCTCCGGCTGCTTCACAGTCGAGCCAGTGGGCTTGACTGCGGAGTGGCCAGCAGATTTGACAGCAGAGTGGCCAGTGGGCTTGACAAAGGAACGGCCGGCGGACTTGATTCTGGAGTGAATGAGGCTTGAGCATGCAGCGGGTGGCGGGCTTGACTTTGGAGTGGTCGGTGGCTCTGGGCTGAGGACTAGGTAGGAGTTTTGGACAACTCGTGAATCCCATGAAAAACATGACAAAGCAAATTTATCATAATTTATGAAGACTTCTGGCATTGACATAAGACTTGAAAATGTGTGTCCTTAACCAAATTTTAATGAGTTGATAAACTCTGAAATCAAGGTTGACCAGACAGAACTAAAACTAGACAGTCACCTAAGACTGGATGTCTACATTTACTTACATTCACTATTATGTCTCATGATGTGTTGCCTTCGGCAGAGTTTTAATGGCATATATGTGTGTTTGATATATGTGTTGACATGTATATGATAAAATTGCGTACATACTTAGCCTGGCAAGCTGGATCCTGATTCTGGTTCTACATATGTGGTCTGAATGACCTTTAGGGGAACCAAACAACAATATAATAGTAAAGTTTTCTTTGAATGAATGACATTTAGTGGAACTGGTTTTAAGAATCCAGACATGGACAGGGGCAGACAGTGTTACATAATGCGCAAAGATGTTTTTGTCCATGAGTCAAGCAAAAAATGCTTTTAATACCACCCATAATCTGGTCTTTACTCAAGTGAAAATTATCAGGAAAACCTTTTAAAGAAACCATTAGAGACTTTTAACAGTACATTTTAGTGTACATTTAAATGGTTTGTGGAGCCCCTTCATATCCCACCCATTTACCCCATTCCATAAGAAGTGTTTTTCCTCTTTATTAACACTTCTTTTAACACAAGTTCTTTAGTTGTTTGTATTCATGTTTATGTTTTTATTCTGGGCAACAGATCTACATACCAATAAAGTTTCTCATAAAACTGGCAGTAAGCCACAACATGTTATATTTCTTAATTGTAGGCCAAACTCAACCAACAATGTAATAAAATTGTCACCATTGTGGTGATTAGTGTTAGATTGAAAACAGGATCCTTATTTTCAATCCATTTTCTCTTAACCAGTGTAAGTTACACATAAGTTGCAAAGGCACTTAAAAACAAGACTTTATTGTAGTTGCAATGTAGTACACTAAATGTTTATTTACTCTATGAAGAATTAATATAATCTTTTTATAAATAACAGAAATGTGTTGCAATAGTATTGTGATAAGTGAAGTGAATATGTCTGACTGATCTAGTTTAGTTATGCTTTTGGAATGCTTTATAAAAAACGTCACACAATGTCAATAACACCATAAATTCACTACCCTTATTAACTTATGTGACCAGTGTTTACCACTATAATGTCTGAGTTATCATGTCAGCTAATTTCAGTGTTCTGCAATATTTTCTGTTTGAAAATTCTTCTTATTACACCTATTAATTAATGCAACATTAAATTGCTTTTTTAACAAGTACATTTAAGGTCCTTTTGCGGTGAAACTAATGAGCTTGTTTTTAATGATAGTGTTGACTTAATGTTGGCATGAATGGGATTAAATGTTGGCCTGGCTGGTCAAACTCACATTTCACAAGTCATTAAAGTGAACCATTACTTTCAGATGACCACAGCAATGGCACCTCAAAAAATTACATCAAAATTGTCAGTTAGAATTTTTTAAGCAAAGATAACTGATATTTGATGACTGAATTAATGCATTTATCTTAAAATGTTGTCTACATACTTGCACTAGTCTTCTTCAAGGATACTTGGAAACAGTTACCCAAGGTCTTAAATAATGAATTGTAAGCATTCCATCTAGTTTTATTGTTCAATTTTAAACTCTTAGTGTACGAAGTCCAGCTCCATTTTTTAACACATATGTTTATATTTTATAGTGGTAACACCTATGAAAATTATTGTAATAAACAAAAAACAACATTTAAATGTTTAAAAGTGTACTACTAACCTTTTTTCCTTTAGAGCCAATTAAATACAGTAGCTTCTTATTATAAGTAGATAAAACAAAAGTGTCCTTATGATTGAAATGATATATGGATGAGATATGGAATTGATTGAGCTCTGTAAAAATCAAAAATTTTCTTCATCAGCATCTCTACATGTATGGCAGTGTCTGTTTAATTTCACCACAGGCACACCTCATTCTGTCACGTTGGAAGGAGATGAGATCTGGGTCCAAATGCAGGTAAGTATTTTTAATTAAACAAACAAACCAAAACATAAACAAAAGGCCAACACGGCACAACACGACTTAAATGTAATACAAAATAAACAGAACTGAAACACGGTCAAGATAACAGGATCCGGGAACACACAGACAGAACTGAAGACACAAAGACAATGCAGCCAGGATGATTAGTGGGGAATGAGAGTTCTTATAGTCCATATAATAGTGAACAGGTGTGGGTATGATGAGTGCTAACGATCACAGACAGGTGTATACAATCAGGGAAGTGCAGTGCAAGGGAAAGGGAAACAGCGACCTCAGGTGGCTGAGGAAACCCACAGCCCAGAGTTATGACAGTACCCCCTCCCTAGGGAACGGATACCAGACGTTCCATAATGTCTGGTGGGAGGTGGATCGGAGGACTGGCGAAAACAGGGGGAGGGACGGTGGGCCAGGCTCGTGCAACGGAGGAACGTGAGTTGACACAGCCGCCAGAGGAACGTGAGCTGGCATCGCCGCCAGAGGAACGTGAGCTGGCATCGCCGCCAGAGGACCATCAGCGGGCATCGCCGCCAGAGGAACATCAGCGGGCATCGCCGCCAGAGGAACGTGAGTTGACACAGCCGCCAGAGGAACGTGAGCTGGCATCGCCGTCAGAGGAACCTCAGCGGGCATCACCGTCAGAGGAACGTGAGCTGGCATCGCCGTCAGAGGAACGTGAGCTGGCATCCCCGCCAGAGGAACATCAGCGGGCATCGCCGCCAGAGGAACCTCAGCGGGCATCACCGTCAGAGGAACGTGAGCTGGCATCGCCGCCAGAGGAACCTCAGCGGGCATCACCGCCAGAGGAACCCCAGCAGGCACTGCCGCCAGAGAAACATCCGTGGGCACCGCCGCCAGGAGAACGTCAGCGGGCACCGCCGCCAGGAAAACGTCAGCGGGCACCGCGGTCGCCGCCGCTACAGGAACGTCAGCAGGCACCGCCGCCAGAGGAACCTCAGCGGGACTCACATCAGCCGCCTCGGGAACAGAGATAGCGGTCACCGCCGCGTCAAGAACAGAGAAAGCGGTCATCGCCCCTTCGGGAACAGTGATAGCGGTCACCGCCGCCTCGGGAACAGAGAGAGCAGTCGCCGCCGCATCAGGAACAGAGATAGTGGTCAGCGCCGCGTCAGGCACAGGGATAGCGGACGCCGCTGCCTTGGGCATAGAGTGAGCGGACGCCACCACCAAGCGAGCGTCCTCCGCTGCCAGACGAGCGTTGATGACTGCCATCCACTCGGGCACAGCGTGATCGGACGCTGCTGCATCGGAAACAGACTGAGCGGATGCCGCCGCCAAGCGAGCGTTCTCCGCCGCCAGACAAGCGTTGATGACTGCCATCCACTCGGGCACAGCGTGATCGAACGCCGCTGCATCGGGAATAGGGTGAACGGGCATCGCTGCTTTGAAAAAAAAACTTCCCTGCTGGACCCATAGTTGATGGCTGCATTCTGTCACGTTAGCACAGAGGAGGTCAGGATCCAAGTTGCAGGGAAGGGAACATTTATTAAATAAACACAAATAAACAAACAAACAAACGAACAAACAAAAGGCCAACACGGCACACCAAAACACAAACAAGGCAAGATCAGGAACGTAAACTTCAGGAACAAGAATCACGAAAAACAAACCACACAGAAGACAATGCAGCCAGAATGAGCAGCGAGACACGAGCAGCTTTAAAGTCTGTATAATTGTGAACAGGTGTGAGTTGAGACGAGTGTAACGATCACAAGACAGGTGTATACAATCAAGGAAGTGCAGTGCAAGAGAAAGGGAAACAGCGACCTCAGGTGGCTGAGGGAAACCCCACAGCCCAGATCATGACACATTCTGCTTAATGAAGTACTGATTAGGTCATCACCTAAACCAAATCTTATTTAATGAGGAAGTGTTTTGAGTTAGGAAGAGTTCAATTCTGGCTTTACTGACAGTAATTTTTAAAGACAGTGGTCCATAAGAACAAGGTCAAGCTACAGACAATGGGGACAACAAAGCAACAAACAAGTTACCCACAAACTTATTTGCCTCTTCTGAAGATTAAAAAAAGAACTCCCGACCATTATGATGCAGCATCAATTTCGCTGGAAAACGCAGGGACCATTTCAACTCGGCCTCTTGTAGAGCTTTTATGACTGAGCTGAATGCACAGCTGAATGATCATTGTGGATTTGGTGATAATGGTGCAAGGTCTCTGGCCGTCAGATGGCTTGGGTAACAGTGCCCAGTGCCCAGTTTAGGAAAGTTTTCTCGGCCGAAGAGCTCCATAAGCAGGTACGAAATTAACGCAGAGAGGCGTCCCCACTCTTCTCCTTCCATTATTCCCACCAATTTGAGATTAAGCCTGCGAAAGCGTCCCTCCAAGTCATTCAGTTTAGCCCAAAAAGATTTATTTTCTGCACGGAAATCTTTGCACACCTTTTCCAGCTGTGAATTTGTACCATTCAGGGCCCCTTCCATTTTTTTTTTTTTTTTTTGTTTGACGTAGGCCTGTTCGAACTGCAGGTTAACCAGAGTGGCATCTAACACATCCAAGCAAGCACTTAGAGCTCTCATCTTGTTCTCTATTAACTTTTTTTTAGCTCATCTCCTTGGGCATCCATTGCATTAAGTATTGTGTTCACATTTCCCTGTGAAATTGAGTCACCTGGATTGGCTCCTTCATAGCTGCAACGGCTTTTGAAGATTTCTTAGACGCCATTTTTCAGACACAGAATGAGTTAACGAAACAACAAAAATCGCCCTCAAGGTACTTATTTATCACAACAACTTATGAAAGGTAGTTTTTGGAAACTACTCTAACGTGAACTGATGGTACTTTAGTTACGAAAATGTTCAAAATCTAGTGCCAGCGGAGAGGAGCTCAGAAAAAAGCGACTACTAAATAGTGTAATTTAAATACAATTGTTGTGACTGTTTACATAAAAAAAAACACTCCAGCATAATGAAAATATTATTACCCAATTGTGGCGGGAAGAGCTAATGATAGACAAAGTGGTTGTGGCATCAGGCCTCGGAGAGGCTTTTATTAAACATAAAATAAAACAAAGTGTCCAAAGGGATCTCTCAGGTCTCGGGTGCGAAGGGTCCTCCTCCGCCCACAGCGCTTCCAGGGATTAAACAGCCTGGCATCCTGGCCCTTCAGCCATCTCACAGGTGCAGTACTCGTCCCGACCGCAGGTCCGGCAGCTCATTGCTTTAGCGGCACTCAATCCCCTCAGTGCTCCCTTCCTGGACCCTCGAGGACACCAGCGTCCATGCACAGGGAAGAGACCGGTCTCCCGAGGAGAGGCGTGCTCAGCATTTTAACAGTGGCAATGATGAGGCTTCATTCATGAAAACAATGCAGCAAGGTCCTGACTCTCTGTGGTCATTAAAAATCCCAGGATGTCTTTCGAAAAGAGTAGAGGTGTGACCTCGGCATCCTGGCCAAATTTGCCCATTGGCCTCTGACCATCATGGCCATTGAATCATCCCCATATTCTGATTGGCTTCATTACTCTGTCTCCTCTCCACCAGTAAGCTGGTGTGTGGTGGGCGTTCTGGCGCACTATGGCTGCCGTCGCATCATCCAGGTGGATGCTGCACACTGGTGGTGGATGAGGAGATACCCCTGACACTAAAGCGCTTTGAGTGTCTAGAAAAGCGCTATATAAATGTAACGAATTATTATTATGTCAGGTGTGCCTCATCACACGCCACCAGACCTGGCTGTTTCAGTGCCCCTCCTCTCTCACATGCTCACTCCCTTCGGGAGCCTGGTGAAGGGCAACGCTTAAGGGATGGGGTGATGGTGATAGTTAGGGGGAGAGGCAGCCAACTCGTCACACATTATAGAATTTAATCATCTTACTAAAACCAATGGAGGATCCTGCACATCAAAAAATGACTCCAAAGAGGTACTCTGCGCCAAAGAGCCTTGACCAAGCGTCAGAATGTGACGAGTTGGGAGTGAGAATGTGTTGAAAGGGTGCATGAATCAAGCCTGGAAGAAAACTTGATTCCTTCTGCTCTGACAATGTCCTAACTCTGAAGATTGTTTTTTTTTTTCCAGCAGGACAATGCTCCATTCTACCCAACCAAGTCAATCAAGGTTAGGATCGAGGACCACCGGATCAAGACACTGTTAAGACCACCCCAATCTTCAGACCTGAACCAGGGGTATTGTTACGGTTGGACAAGGTAAGGGGCACAGCCCCTTAGTGTCAGGATTATGTCTTGTTCTGTTCTGTTCTCCCAGTGTTTTCTCCCCCTTTTGGTTCATGTTCAGTTGGTTAAGTCTTGCCCTTATTTGTACTCCCCCCTCGTTAGCCTTGTTAGCTTGTTTGTAACCACACCCCTGTTTTTGTGTATTTAAGTCTGTGTCTCGTCACTCCCGTTTGTCCGTCGTTGAAGTTGCATGGTTTTCAGTTTCCTCTATGTTCATCGTTTGTTTATTAATAAATATCAGTGTTTTCATTTTACTCCGGATTCCTGCTCCTTCCTTACACTCCTCATCCTGCTCAATCGTGACAGAACGGCGGACCACAAAACAGTAGATGACCTGGGCTGAGGACTTTCTGTTTAACCTCCAGCAAGGTGAGCGTTCACTGGAAGAATATGTGGAGGAGTTTCTGTGTATTTACCATCTGGTGGGATGGAGTGATAAAATGATAAATGCATGCTTCCAGATGGGACAAAAGATGATTATTTGTTCCAGTTGATTACTTCAAATGATTGCTACCACCCGGTAGCAGATTTTGTATATTTCGTTCTCGATTTGTGTGGTTCTTCGTTTCAAGTCATGGCGGAGGATAGTAATCCTCCTCCCATCTGGAAGCCTGCAATCACCCCATCTCACCAACAGCCAGTGCCCTCCACATATCAGTCCAGTGACCTCACTCCCTCCTTGCCTCTCACGTATCCCCAAGTCCTCCTAAGCCCCACAATGGTCCTCAGCCCAGTATCTCAGGCAGCCACGTCAGCTCACAAGATGGCTGCAATGCCAGTGATAATGGTGATAATGGTGCAAGGTCTCTGGCCGTCAGATGGCTTGGGTAACAGTGCCCAGTGCCCAGTTTAGGAAAGTTTTCTCGGCCGAAGAGCTCCATAAGCAGGTACGAAATTAACGCAGAGAGGCGTCCCCACTCTTCTCCTTCCATTATTCCCACCAATTTGAGATTAAGCCTGCGAAAGCGTCCCTCCAAGTCATTCAGTTTAGCCCAAAAAGATTTATTTTCTGCACGGAAATCTTTGCACACCTTTTCCAGCTGTGAATTTGTACCATTCAGGGCCCCTTCCATTTTTTTTTTTTTTTTTGTTTGACGTAGGCCTGTTCGAACTGCAGGTTAACCAGAGTGGCATCTAACACATCCAAGCAAGCACTTAGAGCTCTCATCTTGTTCTCTATTAACTTTTTTTTAGCTCATCTCCTTGGGCATCCATTGCATTAAGTATTGTGTTCACATTTCCCTGTGAAATTGAGTCACCTGGATTGGCTCCTTCATAGCTGCAACGGCTTTTGAAGATTTCTTAGACGCCATTTTTCAGACACAGAATGAGTTAACGAAACAACAAAAATCGCCCTCAAGGTACTTATTTATCACAACAACTTATGAAAGGTAGTTTTTGGAAACTACTCTAACGTGAACTGATGGTACTTTAGTTACGAAAATGTTCAAAATCTAGTGCCAGCGGAGAGGAGCTCAGAAAAAAGCGACTACTAAATAGTGTAATTTAAATACAATTGTTGTGACTGTTTACATAAAAAAAAACACTCCAGCATAATGAAAATATTATTACCCAATTGTGGCGGGAAGAGCTAATGATAGACAAAGTGGTTGTGGCATCAGGCCTCGGAGAGGCTTTTATTAAACATAAAATAAAACAAAGTGTCCAAAGGGATCTCTCAGGTCTCGGGTGCGAAGGGTCCTCCTCCGCCCACAGCGCTTCCAGGGATTAAACAGCCTGGCATCCTGGCCCTTCAGCCATCTCACAGGTGCAGTACTCGTCCCGACCGCAGGTCCGGCAGCTCATTGCTTTAGCGGCACTCAATCCCCTCAGTGCTCCCTTCCTGGACCCTCGAGGACACCAGCGTCCATGCACAGGGAAGAGACCGGTCTCCCGAGGAGAGGCGTGCTCAGCATTTTAACAGTGGCAATGATGAGGCTTCATTCATGAAGACAATGCAGCAAGGTCCTGACTCTCTGTGGTCATTAAAAATCCCAGGATGTCTTTCGAAAAGAGTAGAGGTGTGACCTCGGCATCCTGGCCAAATTTGCCCATTGGCCTCTGACCATCATGGCCATTGAATCATCCCCATATTCTGATTGGCTTCATTACTCTGTCTCCTCTCCACCAGTAAGCTGGTGTGTGGTGGGCGTTCTGGCGCACTATGGCTGCCGTCGCATCATCCAGGTGGATGCTGCACACTGGTGGTGGATGAGGAGATACCCCTGACACTAAAGCGCTTTGAGTGTCTAGAAAAGCGCTATATAAATGTAACGAATTATTATTATGTCAGGTGTGCCTCATCACACGCCACCAGACCTGGCTGTTTCAGTGCCCCTCCTCTCTCACATGCTCACTCCCTTCGGGAGCCTGGTGAAGGGCAACGCTTAAGGGATGGGGTGATGGTGATAGTTAGGGGGAGAGGCAGCCAACTCGTCACACATTATAGAATTTAATCATCTTACTAAAACCAATGGAGGATCCTGCACATCAAAAAATGACTCCAAAGAGGTACTCTGCGCCAAAGAGCCTTGACCAAGCGTCAGAATGTGACGAGTTGGGAGTGAGAATGTGTTGAAAGGGTGCATGAATCAAGCCTGGAAGAAAACTTGATTCCTTCTGCTCTGACAATGTCCTAACTCTGAAGATTGTTTTTTTTTTTCCAGCAGGACAATGCTCCATTCTACCCAACCAAGTCAATCAAGGTTAGGATCGAGGACCACCGGATCAAGACACTGTTAAGACCACCCCAATCTTCAGACCTGAACCAGGGGTATTGTTACGGTTGGACAAGGTAAGGGGCACAGCCCCTTAGTGTCAGGATTATGTCTTGTTCTGTTCTGTTCTCCCAGTGTTTTCTCCCCCTTTTGGTTCATGTTCAGTTGGTTAAGTCTTGCCCTTATTTGTACTCCCCCCTCGTTAGCCTTGTTAGCTTGTTTGTAACCACACCCCTGTTTTTGTGTATTTAAGTCTGTGTCTCGTCACTCCCGTTTGTCCGTCGTTGAAGTTGCATGGTTTTCAGTTTCCTCTATGTTCATCGTTTGTTTATTAATAAATATCAGTGTTTTCATTTTACTCCGGATTCCTGCTCCTTCCTTACACTCCTCATCCTGCTCAATCGTGACAGAACGGCGGACCACAAAACAGTAGATGACCTGGGCTGAGGACTTTCTGTTTAACCTCCAGCAAGGTGAGCGTTCACTGGAAGAATATGTGGAGGAGTTTCTGTGTATTTACCATCTGGTGGGATGGAGTGATAAAATGATAAATGCATGCTTCCAGATGGGACAAAAGATGATTATTTGTTCCAGTTGATTACTTCAAATGATTGCTACCACCCGGTAGCAGATTTTGTATATTTCGTTCTCGATTTGTGTGGTTCTTCGTTTCAAGTCATGGCGGAGGATAGTAATCCTCCTCCCATCTGGAAGCCTGCAATCACCCCATCTCACCAACAGCCAGTGCCCTCCACATATCAGTCCAGTGACCTCACTCCCTCCTTGCCTCTCACGTATCCCCAAGTCCTCCTAAGCCCCACAATGGTCCTCAGCCCAGTATCTCAGGCAGCCACGTCAGCTCACAAGATGGCTGCAATGCCAGAGTCTGCAAGCAAGATGGCTGCCATGCCAGAGTCTGCAAGCAAGATGGCCGCCGTCCCTGAGTTCCCAGACAAAATGGACGCCAAGCCTGAGTTCCCGGCCAAGATGGCCGCCAAGCCAGAGTCCCCGGCCAAGATGGCCGCCGTTCCTGAGTTCCCGGCCAAGATGGCCGCCGTTCCTGAGTTCCCAGACAAAATGGACGCCAAGCCTGAGTTCCCGGACAAGATGGCCGCCAAGCCTGAGTCCCCGGCCAAGATGGCCGCCAAGCCTGAGTCCCTGGCTAAGATGGCCAACAAGCTGGAGTCTCCGCCCAGCCCCCCAGAGTCTCCGCTGGTTCCGCTCAGTCTCCCAGAGTCTCCACTGGTTTCGCCCAGCCTTCCATTGACCGCGCCACCAGAGCGCCCTGATGTCAGGATTATGTCTTGTTCTGTTCTCCCAGTGTTTTCTCTCCTTCTGTTTCTAGTCATTTTGGTTTAGTCCTTGTCTACCCCTTTTGGTTTATGTTCAGTTGGTTTAGTCTTGCCCTTATTTGTACTTCCCCCTTGTTGGCCTTGTTAGCTTGTTTGTAACCACACCCCTGTTTTTTTGTGTATTTAAGTCTGTGGCTGTATCCGAATTCGCCCCCTATACCCTCAAATAGGGCACTATTTGAGGGGACAGCCATTTTAAGTGGTGTTCGAAACCATAGTGGACATTCCCGAGTGCACTCATTCAATCCCACAATGCACCGCAAAAACGAGTGTACAACCGATGTACGCTCAACAGCTAGAGATAACCCATAATGCACTGTGAGAGTCGCACGCTGACTGAATTCCCGCGTCTCGACAGACGATGGCGCCCGCAGCTGAATCATCATCCATCTGTTCATTTTACAACGCGCTCGTCCACTGCGTAATACAGCATACAACACAGGTACAAATTCGTTGTAAATTGATTATTAAATTGTTGAACCAGTGTTTATACACAAATTCCCTGACATAGTTCAAGATAAATCCTTTAATCTTACTACTAGAACTGTCCGTTTTAAATGATTGTTAAACAGTTAGCAATGCTATGCGAAAACGGCAGTCCTTCCGGAGCACTTAGTGTCCGAATTTACTCACTCGTTTTCATTCACTCCTTCAAGTGAACTGTACGAGTGGACTAATGTAGGGAATAGTGAATAGGGTATAGGGGGCGATTTCGGATACAGCCTGTGTCTCCTCACTCCTGTTTGTCCGTCGTTGAAGTTACATGGTTTTCAGTTTCCTCTATGTTCATCGTTTGTTTATTAATAAATATCAGTGTTTTCATTTTACTCCGGATTCCTGCTCCTTCCTTACACTCCTCATCCTGCTCAATCGTGACACTGAGAACCCCTCTCTCCCCAAATAAAAATACAAATGTATTGACCAAGTGGGTAATTGACCAACTAGAGCTGCAAGATTTTAAGATTTACTTTTTTTTTTTTTCAGAAACTGATAATTTTGCAGTGGGTCAGTAATTACCCAATTACAGACATTGGGTAATTACTGACAGTATGACTGTCCCATTATACAGAATAGTGATATACTTCATTTTGAGGTGCCTGAGGCAAATAACTTGCATGAAGGTTTGTGAGACAGTTGAGAACAGTATCTTCTTTAATGGATTTAACACACATTCTTTTCCATTGAGAGGATGTGTAAATTGTTCAAACATGTCTGGCCCATACTGTTCCTTAGCCATGTGTGGAGGCGCCTAAAATCTGGACTAGTCAAATCTCATGAGTGAAAGGGGACTGTTTTGTTTAGTTTTTATTCGCTTTGTCTTTTTCATTTATTCAGTTTCCTTCAATTAAATTGCTGCAGTGCGCATATAAACATAATAAAGAATTTTTTTTTCTGAAGCTTTATAAAAGCATAAAATAAGATCTGGGGTTTTAGAACAAACATTTGGAGCTGTAGCCCAAAAGCCAGGCTCTAGTCACACCCGTGTTCACCCCTTTACGAAAAAAACAAACTAATAACAATAGAGACAAGTCTACAGGATGCGGTTTATACGTTTTGAGCTGCAACATTAAACACAACTGAATCCAATTATGTTTGCAGTACTGTTTGCTTGTTTTTAGCTATTCATAAAAAAAATAAGTTGACACAGTCTACTGCAAACTAGTACATTGTGTCAATTTGATAACCATTAAATAATTAACCCCATGATTATGTTCTCTCTTTTTTTTTTTTTTTTTTCGCAATTCAGAACATGTGCTTCTTACTGCACATCAGTTATGTAACGTTACATTTTCCATTACACCTAAAGAGTTATTTTTAGGATTAGGTACTTTTCAAAATTGTTTTCACTAAAGATTTGGTTTGGGACGTGCAAATACAGCTCTCTTACAACATCTTATTCAAGGTTACTCATGGTGTCTAATTATGAACTAAGCACTTAAACAACTCTATGTGACACTGTCCAAAACCATTTTACCAGACAGGAAATGTACCTTCTATTATAGACTATTTCCATCCTGGGTATGAAATGGTACAGACTGCGTAGGCGACACTTATGTCATTATTACTAACTGTCAGAAACTTAATAAGTTCAGTGGTGCACTACATTCACCCAGTTTCGAAATGTAAGTTAATTGTTGATATGTATTACTTGTAAAATTCTGTATCTGCTCTCATGATTGCTTAGATTTGTATAGTCAAAGCAGTGACATGAGGATCCTCAGCCTGAAGTCAGGGTAGTTCATTGAAACAGGAAGTATGGTTCTCCAGTCATGGTGGAAAATGGGGGTGGAAATCAAAATACAGCAGACGGTATAACATCCGTGCATACACAACCTGGTTAGAGACATGTGGGATGAGAAAAAACATAGACTTCATGAAAGACATGTGCCGTGTCACGTCGCTTTGACCAAAACACAATGATTTACTGTAAAAGATTTGGTTTTGAAAAGTTGTGGCTCTCAAATTGCAGTTGCATGAAACGGCGGACATAGCAATAGCTATAGTGTAAAAATACAGTACTTTTGCAGACTGTTTACAGAATAGAGAATGTTTTCATTTTAAATATTCTATATTTTATTTTAATATTAGGGAACACCAAAAAAAATGTTCAGCAAGTTTTTTTGATTAATTAATCTAAAGCTGCATTATAAAACTACTAATAAACTGTGTTACTTGTAGAGTAACACTTGTTAGTTGTGCTTCGGCACTGCTGTCACAGATCATTAGGGTTACCTGTAATAGAACAGGTATTTTCCCATATTTCTTATTGGGATTTTTATAAAGTTGTTAATAAAGAGTTATAAGTCATAAACCAAACTTACCAGCCACATGGAGAAGCACAATATTACAAACTTTGATTTGAAGCAACTGAAAATCAGAAAAGAAGAAAAAGGTACAAGGTGCCATGTTTGGTTTGTTGAGATTTTCTGATTGGTGGAGATTTCTTTGCAGAATCATGTTTGTTGACTCTTAATGCATTATGTTTCCTTCTGGAGCATCAGTGAGCATTTGAACCTTCTGTAATAGTTGCATATGAGTCCCTCAGTTGTTCTCAGTGTGAAAAGATGGATCTCAAAATCATACAGTCATTGCTGGAAAGGGTTCAAATATACAAAAATGCTGAATAACCAAAGAATTTGTGGGACCTGAAGGATTTGTTCTGAAGAACAGCAGACAGTATAACTGTTCAGGACAAACAAGGGACTCATGAACAACTATCACTTAAAAAGACAAACAAACAAACAAAAAAACAGCTGTGGATCATTCAGTATTAAGAATCACACAGTATTAAGAATCAAGTGTATGTAAACTTTTGAACAGGGTTATGTTTATTAATTCAACTATTATTTTCTCTTGTGGACTATATGTAAACATCTTTTATGTGAAATATCTTATTCAGGTTAGTACTAAATAAAAAATAACATGTATTTTGTATGATCCCTCTTATTTAGGTAAAATAAAATTTTGCAGATTCTGCAAGGTGTATTTAAACTTTTGACTTCAGCTGTAAGTTGGCTTCAGCAAAAGCATTAACCATTGGTCACAATCTCAAAGCTCACAATATGTCTGTCTTTACAGGTGTATGAGTTACTATTACAAATCAACTCGCCTATGAATAAAATGAGTGGAATTTTTACTTCTGGGATGCATTGCACACTATTTCAGGGTGGATCTGTCATGCTATAACACGCCCGACTGATAATAAGAATTATTCCCAGCAAAGTTTTGCCTCTGATTCTTTTACTATTTTTGACTCTCGAGTTTGAGGTTTCTTTGTTTTGACATTAACCAATTCCTCAGAGGTTAACGAGGGCTGCAGTTTAGACCTGTCCATGTTAAATGCTAGCTAGCTGACTAGTCTAAATTTTTGTTTTCTTTATTTCCAGACATGACATAAACATCCAAGAACAAATGCGGTAAGCCTGGTACAGTATTTCCCATGCAACCTGACCCACCAGCTCCAAATAATAAATATAAAAGCATAGAGAATCAGGGTAAGGCAAGTATATCAATTTGAACAGGCACAGTTGAGGTCAAAAGTTTGCATACACCTTGCAGAATCTGCAAAATATTAATTATTTTAGCAAAATAAGAGTAAGCATACAAAATGCATGTTATTTTTCATTTTGTACTGACCTGAATAAAATACTTCACATAAAAGATGTTTACATATAGTCCACAAGAGACAATAATAGTTAAATTTATAAAAAATGACCCAGTTCAAAAGTTTACATACACTTGATTCTTAATACTGTGTTGCTACCAGTTTTTTTTTTTTTTTTTTTTGTGATAGTTGTTCATGAGTCTCTTGTTTGTCCTGAACAGTTAAACTGTCTGCTGTTCTTCAGAAAAAATGTTCAGGTCCCACAAATCCTTTTTTTTTTTTTTTTTATAGCATTTTTGTGTATTTGAACCCTTTCCAACATTGACTGTATGATTTTGAGATCCATCTTTTTACACTGAGGACAACTGAGGGACTCATATGCAACTATTACAGAAGGATCAAACACTCACTGATGCTCCAGAAGGAAACACAATGCATTAAGAGCTGTGGAGTGAACACTTTTTGAATTTGAATATCAGGGTAAATTTTTACTTATTCTGTCTTCTGGGAAACATGTATCTTCTGTAACTTCTGAAGGGCAGTACTAAATGAATAAAAAAGATATTTAGCCAAAATAAGAAAAATGTACACATCTTCATTCTGTTCAAAAGTTTACACCCTTGTCTCTTAATGCATTGTTTTTCCTTCTAGAGCATCAGTGAGCATTTGAGCCTTCTTTAATAGTTGCATATGAGTCCCTCAGTTGTCCTCAGTGTGAAAAGATGGATCTCAAAATCATACAGTCATTGTTGGAAAGGGTTCAAAGACACAAAAATGCTGAATTTGTTTGAAGAACAGCAGGGATTTTATCTGTTCAGGAAAAACAAGGGACTCATGAACAGTTAGAGGTTAGCTAAGGCAGTTAGAGGAAGCTAGAGATCAAGATTTATAAGGAACATCATTAGTGGTATATTTAGTACCTGAAAGTTGTTAGTAGTTAGAAAAGGTAAACCAAAAATTTCAATTTTCATTAGATCTAAGAATATGTTCAGTGTACTGCAGTTCATTCTCTCAAATGTTCAATCCCAAAAAAATAAATTAATTATTAAAAATTCAAAACCAGAATATAATGCATTGTTGTTCTGCCTGCCCCAGTTTTTGTCGTCAAACAGAGCAAAATTGTTTTGTTGATGGAAGAAGTTCCTTGTTTTAAGAGGTTTCCACAAGATTAATTTTATTATTCTTATTGTGTTACTGTTGGATCTAGACAGTAAAAACTTTTGGGTGTTTTATGTTCGAGCTGCATCCAAAGTGGGAAAAGCAAGGATATAAATTATTTTTCCCATTCCAGGCTCCAAATAACATTACATAATATACAGAACCAACTGAAAGCTCTTTTAAAGCTTTGTATATCTTCACACACATTAGAGTCAATCTATATCCAGTATAATATGACCTTTTTTAATTCTGTTTGCAGACTGTGGATGACAATACCTGTTGTTTTGAATATACCCTGTCTATGTGGTTCAGTTTCAGACGAATTGCCCGCATGCTTACAGTAGGCTGCTCCACAGTATGCTATCCTCCAGTTTCAGAAGGATGTTGTATAACTTCCTGTTTGTGTTTTCACATCACCTTCTCCCAGTCCTTCCAAGAATTCCCAAAATGTTTCATGCCTAAATTGATCCAGACGGAATTTAACGGAAGCCGCACATGCACTTGACATGTCTGCTGAACCTTTGGGGTTAAGAACCTACCACTTAAACCTACACGCTTGGTGGTTAACATACCCCGCCAATTTTTCATGACTTTCACATATGGATATACAACATGTAGCTGATGTCCACGAAGTGCAGGCCAAATTTGTCCATATTGACTGGCTTAAAAAGATATTCCATTGCCATAGCCATAAAAGTGTCTCAATGGTTTGTAGGTCTTGATCATGTTATTCCCCAGTTGTAAAACAGTGTAATCTAGACCGCATCTGATATTAATGGCCTAATATAGTTTTAACAGTTCAGAAGCTGATAGTTTAATTCAACGATGCTTTAAAAGCATGCCTGGGTATGTACAATCCATATAGGTAATGTGTTCCTACAGAATATTTCCAAACAAACTGACCTCAAAGATTAATGGTTTGGGTCCTGTTTAATGGCACACAAGTTGGAACTCCATTGGTTTAAGTCTTGTAAAGGGTGACATCAACTTCATAAACTAATGTTGTGGATCAGGGCTGAATTGAAGCCATGTGGCCTTTTTTACTTAATTTCCAAAGCCACCAAACCACAGTACAGAAGCAAAGACTAGGCTGATTAGAATGCAGTCCTGGTGCATGCTTCACCGAGTTCATAAAGTCCATCCTGAATAAAACACAGACATTGTGGAAAGAAGATCACCACACACAGACTTTGTGGTAACACTGAAATGTCATCGGACAGTCACGATTCTGTCTTGGGTCAGTAAGTAAGTCAAGTGATGGTGACTATTTGGGATTCATGTAAGTTTAGTTTAATTTAACTTCATGCAAATTTAAATACAAAACATGCTAAATCAAATATGTTCTAGAAAATGGACACAAAACACTAAAAATGATGCTCCACTCACTCATGGTTCAAGCGAAAACTTGTTTTCAATCAGGTTTACAACCTGCTAATCACTCTTCAGATTCATATGTGTTTTTAGTAAAGATCCTTCCAGTTTATCAATTTTTGACACTTTAAATACCATACAGTGAGGGGAAAAATATTTGATCCCCTGCTCCTAATCTCAGCTTGTTACCTTTATAAAAGACACCTGTCCACAGAAGCAATCAATCAATTAGATTTCAAACTCTCCACCATGGCCAAGACCAAAGAGCTGTCCAAGGATGCCAGGGACAAGATTGTAGACCTTCACAAGGCTGGAATGGGCTGAAAGACCATCACCAAGCAGCTTGGTGAGAAGGTGACAACAGTTGGTGCGATTATTTGCAAAGAGAAAAAAAACACACAAAATAACTGTCAATCTCCCTTGGTCTGGGGCTCCATGCAAGATCTCACGTTGTAGAGTTTCAATGATCATGAGAACAGTGAGGAATCAGCCCAGATCTACACGGGAGGATCTTGTCAATGATGTCAAGGCAGCTGGAACCATAGTCACCAAGAACAAGAACACACTACGCCATGAAGGACTGAAATCTTGCAGCACCCGCAAGGTCCCCCTTCTCAAGAAAGCACATGTACAGGCCCATCTGAAGTTTGCCAACACACATATGAATGATTCAGAGGAGAACTGGGTGAAAGTGTTGTGGTCAGATGAGACCAAAATCATGGATTTTGGCATCAACTCAACTCGTCGAGTTTGGAGGAGGAGGAATGCTGCCTATGACCCCAAGAACACCGTCCCCACCGTCAAACATGGAGGTGGAAACATTATGCTTTGGGGGTGTTTTTCTGCTAAGGGGACAGGACAACTGCACTACATCAAAGGGACGATGGACGATTCCAGCATGACAATGACCCAAAAAACATGGCCAAGGCAACAAAGGCAACAAAGGAGTGGCTCAAGAAGCAGCAAATTAAAGTCCTGTAGTGGCCTAGCAAGTCTCCAGACCTTAATCCCATAGAAAATCTGTGGAGGGAGCTGAAGGTTTGAGTTGTCAAACGTCAGCCTTGAAACCTTAATGACTTGGAGAGGATCTGCAAAGAGGAGTGGGACAAAATCCCTCCTGAGATGTGTGCAAACCTGGTGGCCAACTACACAAAACATCTGACCTCTGTAATTGCCAACAAGGGTTTTGCCACGAAGTACTAATTCATGTTTTGTGGAGTGGTCAAATACTTATTTCACTCAATAAAATGCATTTTTTTTTTATTCTGTCTCTCACTGTTCAAATAAACCTACCATTAAAATTATAGACTGATAATTTCTTTGTCAGTGGGCAAACGTACAAAATAATTTTAGTTTTTGTAATTTTTGTATTTTCTTGTCTACAACTGTCATCATAGTCAGGTCTCACCTCACAGGTAGATTGTTCAGGGTTTTGTGGAGGAAAGAGGCATCTAAGTCACTTCAATCAAGGGGGTACCTCAGGGTTCGGTACTTGGACCTTTCCTTTACTCAATGTACACAATACGACTAAGATCTATTATTCAGGCGCATGAATTTTCTTACCACTGCTACAAGAATATAAGCAGCTCAGCATCTAATTTCAGACAGAGAACATCACCATTTCTAAATTGAGCCAACACATATCTCTTTGACATTCCACCCAGCTCCGAAATTCATTACTATGCAGCTTGTCAAAGATAACGACATCCAGGTAAACCTAGAACCCAGAAGAAGTGTTTGGTGAGAATTTGAACTTCACAACTAGACTACTGTCATCTCTTCAATACTGCAGTGCTCTTCTGCCTGACCTTTCTGAAGGCAGTCGCATGTTTGGCTTTACCGTATCCAAGAGAGCAGACATTACACCTGTCTTTGTTTCACTTCACCAGCAGCCAGTTACTGCCCGCATCAAGTTGAAGTCAATGACTTATACACCTTTTCCACTAAGGCAGTTTGAGTGCTGGTTCAAAGCCAGAGCCTAGTTTCAAATCAGCTCTTTGTCTTTCAACACCCAAAGCATCGGCTTGTGGCATTGAAGTACTGCTAGAGCAATTCGAAGGTTTAAGGAGTTATCTCAGGAGCTCTCTAAACGCTCTTGCGGTGCTCTGGTGTTGTGTGATACTTTGTGATTAGTAATTAAATGATCACAAACTCGAAAACACAAACTTGACTGTGAATTGCATTCTCGGTCATTACATTTGGGAATATGTAATCTATACAGTGCGAAAACACACCAGTCCGCGTGATTATTTCTTACAGAAATGGGAAAGTTTCTGTAATCTTGTGGTGTTGTGGTGGTGTCTCCGAGTTTTTTTGTTAATCCATCCGTGAGCCACAGGCGGTTTGGCTGCCATACATGACAGCAAGGCGCTTATTTTTACATTAAAGAAAGAAAAAAATTCCAGACACAAACTATACACTTCTTTCCCCCCTTACGACATTAGCCTGAGTGAAGAAATGAAAAACATTTCATATCTTATATGAATGGTGGTTCAGTACAGCATGTCTTAGCACATTCTAGATGACAGCCTACGATTAGCACGTCTGATGTAGCTTTATGTTTTATGATATTTTTTCCCCATTTACTTCTACCTTTAAAGTCCCTACGACATTTTTGTCTTCACTTTCTATATAAGGATCATTCCACCAACTACTGTAAGTAATGCATAGTGTTTCAACTCTATTCGCTGCCTGTCAATCATTAGCACTGATATTCAGTCTCTTTCAGTATTCAGTCTAATTGCTGCCCTGAGGTGCATCTCACAATAGCACAGCACATCATGAATCATGAACACTAACTATCATTTTAGAGGTTTATTTATGTTCATGTGCTGCTCGTTAATGATGAATTATTGTATAGTAGACGTTAGGGAATGCAAAATTGTCTGGTCTCCCCCCAATATACAATATAGTCAAACAACTATGCATGTTGTAAATGCACAGAATAACATGAAAGGCCACCCGAGAGGCATGATGTTGACTGCAAATTCTGAACATCTGACTGCATTGCTACAAACAGACCGTGAATCATAGGAATGATACAGGCTGATGGGAAATTCATGTGATTTTGGTATGACACACCAACATTCTACTGAAAAAAAGGAAAACTAAAATGTTTTTCTACCTTTTATATGAAAAAGCACTAAATTTGACTTAAATAGCAATGTGATGAACTGATTTAGACCAAGAAAACAAGTCCACACATTTCCTTAACAAGCCACACAATCTGAGGCTATCAAAAAGGGAATTTTAATTCCTAACCTTAAGTGTGAGCAAAATTAAAAGTAATAATGCCCAGCAAACAGTACTAAACAGTACTAAAAAAAACTTTTATTATTTGTAAAATAAACCAGCTTTTTGTGATTTTGTGACACACTGTTCCCTACTAAAGTTTGAACTGATTACACACTTAACACTTCATTCTGCTTCACAGCCAGATGCATTAAACCCCTGAACCGAAGCCATTAAATATTTATTTGCCGCTTTACGATATAATAACTATTAAAGAGTACATTGAGTCTTTCCATATACAGTACTTACTATTTTATTGATAATAAGCATGACAACATTTTATCCAGGATCCTAAGTGCAACACAGGATATGTTTTACTTTTTCTGCATGTCATGCCTCGTGGTGAATGTTTGCATTGCCTGGCCATATAAACCACAGGAAGAGTGGGAGCAAAAAGGTGGGACAGCAGTGGTAAACCTCATGACATCACAAGCTCCACTGCCATTGGCTGTTTCCAGAGGGAACAGGGTTTAAAAAGCCAACCAACAGCCATCCCTCACTAACATCAAAACATACCAAGATCTCCTCTGATAAACGGGACCTCAGTCTATCCTCCGACTTCAAACTTCTCAAAGAGAAAGAGGTAAGTCAGATCTCCGATTAATATTTTTGTATTTTTTAGAATGTTGAGGTTTTAAATATAGAAAAGCTTTGTGTAACTTTGTGCAGTTTTTAGGTCCGTCAGGCATTAGTAGAAGTAGTTTGGGATCATGCAGCTATTTTAACCTATAATCCTGACAAATAATTTATACATCATACGCAGTTCTGGTGGAATAAGCATCAACGTTCAGTAAATGCAATTCTTGTTCAGCCTCAATGTAAGTGCAAGACTGATGTTATGAAGCTTTTTAATGATTCCAACCACAGTTTATTATAGGCAGAGATGATTAACATGAACTTGACAGACGAAAGAGGAAGTTGCGGCTATGGCACATAAAGGCCTTACTAATTTGTCAACTGACTCATTTATTCCAGCGACACAACCACTAAATTAAAGTTCCATACAAAAGAATAATAATACTGGCTGAGTGACAGCTGCCTGCAGCCTCAACAGAACTCGTCCACACTTAGTGCTGCACTTCGCATTTAATTTGACGCCACAAATTTCAGGCCTTGGGGCTCAAAGCGTTCAAGATTCTAATGAGAAACTAAGTCTGGAGCCAGAGACGTGCTATTTCTTGGGATTGTGGCTGCTACATAGTCTACATATAACTTCTGGAATTATACACCAGAGGAGATCATTATAGGTATAGCTAAACACACACTGCCTCAACTTATATTTTATCCAATGTAGCTGTAGCTCAAAACAAACGACATGTTTCATGGTGAGGACTGGCAGGAAGCCTTTTGGCATTTGCCAACATGTTTTACAGCACCCTTAAAAGGCATGCTTCCTTCCGAGTCGGTAAATGCGTAATTACCAAAAATACCCACTTGAGGCATTTTATAGTCGGAACATTAAAGCAAAACTGTTTTCTGTGAAACAATTATAAGGTCAAAACTGATGCTCTTTATAACTGTGGAGCAACTTTGAACTTTGTTTTTCTTCTTTTGTAGATTACTTTGCACAAAAATGAAGACTGTTATCGTTTTAACCCTCCTCATCGCCACAGTCTTCTGTCTACCTGTAAGTTCACGGTCAAGGTAACTACAAATCTGGGCTTTAAAGTTTTACACTACAACATTTACAAATATATTTGTTTAATTTCTCAGGTGAAGCGCTCAGCGAGCAGCTCAGAGAGCTCTGAAGAACTTGTGGCTGCTCAACGGGCAAGTATCTTGTTTGATATAGACAAAGTAGGCACTGCTTTGAAATGAATACAGTGCAGAAAACAATAATTTAACAAAAAACATCTGTTTTGTCTTATATAGCCACCTCCTATTCTACGAAAAGCTGCTGCTGTTATGTTCAAGGCAGAACCTACACAGGTAAAACCCATCCTTTAGTCTGTATTTTGTCTATAAATTAATAGTTCACTCCAGATTTGACAATTCTGTCAACATTTATTCACTCTTACTTTCTTTTGTGGAACAAAAAAGATGCATTTTTGAAGAATACTCTTGACCTTTTTTTCAGTAAAATGAGGAACGGGGCTGTTAAGCAGCAAAATGACAAAACCCTACCAAAAATCAGTGGTCTGGAAACCATACAATAATTTTGAATAAGGAACAAATAATAATGTTAAGTCATTGTTTACTAAAAATCTTTGCATCTAACCAAGTTCACTTTGCTGAGTATGAGATTTCATGACGGAGAGAACAAATTCTCAAAACTATTTAAAGAGTTCATTTGCAAAAACAGGTTTTTAAAACATTTCTAAATGTTTTTTATTCTGCATTCCAAGTAAAATCAATCAAACTGAAGTTGGGTTGTTTCGATTAAGTTACAATAACTCAAAAAATACGGCTAACTAACACAAAGGTTTTTGCAAGTCAACTCTTCATTTGTTCAGGAATCTGGCTAGTTTTAAGTTTTATTAATAATAATTTGGTGCTTTTCAATGTCATTGCATGGAAAAAATCAATCGGTACATTTTTAGAAATTCTCCTTTTGTTTCCACTGAGGAAAGGAAGTGAATAAATGATGGGTGAACTCTAGTAAACTTTTCGTTTAATCTCAAAATACTGATATAAACTGCCACCTGTGAGCTATTTAAATTCATGGACATGATAATTGGCACGTACATGAGTGGTACAGTGAGTATTGTTATATTTACGCCAAGGCATTTGGTTGTGTTTCAGACCACGCCAGCAGAATCCAATGAAAGCACAGACAGTGAAGATGACAGTGAGGTAAATGAAAACTCATCCTCTAACCACATCACACGTCACTGCACTCCCACTATAGCCAATAAAAGACAACTCTGCTCTAAAAATACCCTTCCGCTGGTCTAGACGCACTGTAAGTGACCTTGCTGCGAGTCTCAATACTGGTTCTTGCATTTGCAGGATGCAGATGAGGAATCTAAAACAGATGAGAAGGAAGAGGATAACGTGAGTCACTCTGATTATGCTAAAATACTTGTTTTCTGACATGTTGAACCATTGTGCCCTTTTGCCCAAACAATTGACTAAACCAGTGGTTTTTAACTGGTTTTGGCTCAAAGCCCAGAACTGAACATAGGGATGAAGTGGTGGACTTCCAGCAGTATAAACAGTAAGGCATCTGCCAGATGCATATGAGTAAAATGTAGAAGGAAACACAGTACCAAAATGGTTTATTATTAAAATGCACTAACAATCAAAATATAAAATGACCATGGACCACCAAACCAGTCGTAAGTAGCATGGGTATATTTGTAGCAATAGCCAACAATATGTTGAATGGGTCAAAATTATCTATTTTTCTTTTATGCCAAAAAACATACCAAGTAAAGATCATGTTCCATGAAAATATTTTGTAAATTTCCTACCGTAAATATATTAAAACTTAATTTTTGATAAGTAATATACATTGCTAATAGCTTAATTTGGACTTATTGGACAAAGGCAATTTTCTCAATATTTAGATTTTTCTGCACCCTCAGATTCCAGATTTTCAAATAGTTGTACCTCGGCCAAATACTGTCCTTATTTATTCAGCTTTCAGATGATCTCAAATTAAAAAAAAATACGCATATGACTGTTTTTTGGTCCAGGGTCACATATTTATTTCTTTTACTATGCTATTTATCCAAATAACAACCTACTTGATATTTAAGACACAGAATTCTGGACCTCTGAGATTTCACAGCGACACCAAAGAAATTGAATCCAGAAATCGAATGCTAGCAGTAAAGTTAATGTGGTCACTTTAATTGCTCATAAACATATATTTTCCATTTAGGATACTGATTCCAGTGAGAGTGAATCTGGAGAAACTGCGACCACCGCTGTCCCATCCACAATTGAACCCTCGCTGGACCCGATCATCAACACAGGCCGGGGAGACAGCATGGGCTACCCTAGCGACTACAAAAAAACCATCATCTATGTGGACGCAAAAGACGTCGAAAAAATAGCTTCCCCATACAAGTCCTTCAGCAGCGACAAGTTGGGCGGCTTGACATTCGTGAGCAAGAAGTCATCTGCCTACGATGACCAGAGTATCAATGATGTGGAGAAAGAGATTAAACTGTACAAGGTAAATATAAAGGTTACTTAAGTATATAAAGGTTGACAAGTAACCACCATTTTTTTTGACACAGAAGTAAGCCTATGGTTAAGACTTCCGGTTCATTAGCCACTATAGGGAAATAAGCAGAAGAATAACAAAGTGCAGTAAATGGTAAAACTGTTTGCACTACAAACCAGTGTGTTTATAATTAAGATACATAAAATACATTAAAATAATATTGTATGACACAATAATTTGCGATATCAAGCAGCAAAACCAGCTGTTTTGAACAGTTAAAAACAGCTGGACGCTAATGAGACCTGAAGCCAAACCCATAATATTTACAAATGGCCGCGTTCACTCTTATCAAACGGTATTTATTAAAGTATTAGAGTGTTTTGTCGTGACCTGAAGTACAATTAACGATGCTACTAACTTTACCACGTTTCAGAAGCATGCCAGAAATTTAGCTATGATGATAATAATGTATTTTTTAAGTAAAAAGCTTTATTTAATGACCAAACGACGCTGTTTTTGAGGGAATAATCAAACGCACTCACCTGAACTGCTCTCTCTCTCACTCCTTCTCCGAATGTCCGAATCATTTTAGTGAATCGATTCATCCTAAACGGTTCTCTCTCCTCGTGTGTGTAGAATTTAGCTTTGGAAAGTCGGATTTGTTCGAGGGAATCGATTCATCTTAAACGGTCCTCTCTGTTTATGATCCGATTCATTCCAGTGAATCGATTCGCTCGGAAGATTCACTTAAATGATCGTGTTCACAAAAAATGATTCAGCAATTTGACTCCCTGTTCTAAAATGTGTGACCCTGGACCACAAAACTACTCATAAAGGTACACTTTTGGAAAAAAATTGAAAAAAGTTTTAAAAAAGTTAAAAACTATTTTTCGAATTTGGATTTTAAGTAAATGATAAAAGAAAAGAAAATATTGAGAAAATCACCTTTAAAGTTGTCCAAATGAAGTTCTTAGCAATGCATATTACTAATCGAAAATTAAGTTTGGATATTTTACAGTAGGAAATTTACAAAGTATTTTCATGGAACATGATATTTACTTAATAGCCTAAGGATTTTTGGCATAAAAGAAAAATCAATCATTTTGACCCATACAATATACCCGTGCTACTTAAGACCGTTTTTGTGGTCCAAGGTCACATATGTGCTATGCTTTTCTCTCAGTTATGTAAATTACTTTTATTGTTGTATTTAGTAGCTTTATATTTGATCATCCTAAGTGAGATTTAGTTTTCATTTAAAAATTGTCGTTGTTGTAGAATGAGCAAAAATATGGCTCTGATATTTTTTAACCCCTTAACTGTGATCCCCATTTTTGAAAATTCTATCCAAACCTAAATTATTATAATTCATGAATCCTTTAATTAAAGTATTAAAACTTTTAGAGAATTTAATTTACTGTAAAGAAAATGTATTGTACTATTTGTTATTTTATTTTATTATTTATAAAATAGTTAAAAATACAAAATTGCAAAAAAATTAAAGCAATATGTCTTCATAAGTTGGCATTATACCAAAAAAGTCACCGTTTGCCACTCAAACCTCATTGATTTTTTTGTAATGCATTTTTGTCACATATCTATCATTTTCTCTCTCAATATTATGTCTGTCACAAAATATAGAATCTTCAGACTCCGATCTTTCCAACGATATTTCTAACGAAAGTTTTGAAACCCCTGCTAAGTGGAGAGACCGCTAGATTTCTATGGTAGCGCAATGTCCGGTTTCAAAAACGGTTTTCACCAGATGAATTTTGAGATTTTAAGCTTTCAAATGGTATATAACTAGAATCATTGTAGCTGAGATGTTTTTTTTTTTTTTGTTTCTCAGGCTCTGCAGGTGCATGATACTCTTCTGGAGGATGAGGACACCAGCACGCCAGAGGTGCAGAACATGGAGCCTAACGGCCGCCAGGCTCCTCTGGGAAGCCAAGAGGTCATTCCCTCCGGAAACCAGGATGCTACAGTGTCAGACAGTGAGGGGGCAAGTGCTGGCGACAGCGCAAGTGCCAGTGCCAGCCAGGAGCAAAATGAAGCCGAGTCAGATAGCAGCCCAAGCAGCGAGGAGACCACAGCCACGCCTGGAGCCGCAGACAGCGATGAAGACTCCTCACAGAGCACAGAGAGCCAGGAGAGCAATTCAGATGAAGTGAACACTCAGACCACCGACGCAACCGTTATCATAGCAAAGTAAACACCTCCGAGCACAACCCCGCAACGGGCTTTCGACAGAAACGAATGCAAATGTATTAAATGTATGGTGCTTGGTGACTCACTCCACCTGATTTTAGTGTGAGTTAGGCAAACGGCAGAGCACAAAGATACAGTACATGCAAGTTCTTGAACTGCTGCCGAACCTGTTAAGATGCAGTTTCATCTCAACAATGTCTTCCTGTTCATTGCACAATTATTTACAATCTTAATGTAAATGTAATTTTATACTGCTCTATGTATGTAATGATTGATCATTTATGAATAAATTTTGTCCTATATCAGTTATGCAGTGTTTTCTAGTGTGCACAAAAAATACACAAGATGCAATGTCCAAATATTACCAAAGCTACCCTAAAAAGAATGACAGATTAAACTCAAGTGAACTAGTCACACTGGCAGTTTGGTTGCTTGAAAAGTGCAAATTCATACAATTATCAGCTAAGGTAAAACCTTGCATATTTACAGTATATAGAAACATCTGGCTAAAAATATTGATACCAAACAATAAAAACACCTTAAACCAGCCTAAACTGGTTTGGTCAGATGGTCACACTGGGAGACCAGATTAAACCAGCTAAGACCAGCAAACAAGCTTAGGCTGGTTTAAGATTTTTGAGGTCCAACACAATATCCAAAGGCCTCCATATTGGCTAAAATATTTCTTCTGGCATTTCTGCAGTAATTATGACTTGTTTGTCCTAAACAGTTAAACTGCCTGCTGTTCTTCAGAAAAATCCTTCAGGTCCCACATATTCTTTGGTTTTTCAGCAATTTTGTGTATTTGAACCCTTTCCAATATGACTATATGATTTTAAGATCCATTTTTTTGAAGATCAGAGTAAATTTAAGTTATTTTGTCTTCTGGGAAACATTGTATGTAGCTTCTTAAGGGCAGTACTAAATGAAAAAAAAATTATATTTAGGCAAAATAAATATATTGCTCCCCCCCCCCCCCCCCCCCGACTCTTAATGCATCTTTTTTCCTTCTGAAGCATCAGTGAGTGTTTGAACCGCTGCAACAACTCATCTAAGAGGTCACAAAAGACCCCACAACAACATCTAAAGAACTGCGGGCCTCTCTTGCCGCAGTTAAGCTCAGTGTTCATGACTCCACCATAAGAAAGAGACTGGGCAAAAATGGCCTTCATGGCAGAGTTCCAAAACGAAAACCGCTGCTGAGCAAAAAGAACATAAAGGCTTGTCTCAGTTTTGCCAGAACACATCTTGATGATCCCCAACACTTTTGGGAAAATACTCTGTGGACTGACGAGACAAAAGTTGAACTTTTTGGAAGGTGTGTGTCCCATTACATCTGGCTTAAAAGTAACACAGCATTTCAGAAAAAAATCATCATACCAACAGTAAAATATGGTGGGGCTAGTGTGATGGTCTGGGGCTGTTTTGCTGCTTCTGGACCTGGAAGACTTGCTGTGATAAATGGAAACATGAATTCTGCTTTCTACCAAAAAATCCTGAAGGACAATGTCCAACCATGTGTTCATGACCTCAAGCTGAAGCAAACTTGGGTTCTGCAGCAGGACAATGATCCAAAACACACCAGCAAATCCACCTCTGAATGGCTGAAGAAAAACAAAATGAAGTCTTTGGAGTGGCCTAGTCAAAGTCCTGACCTGAATCCTATTGAGATGCTGTGGCATCACCTTAAAACGGTGGTTCATGCTCAAGAGCCCTCCAATGTGGCTGAATTACAACAATTCTGCCAAGATGAGTGGGACAAAATTCCTGCACAGCGCTGTAACAGACTCATTGCAAGTTATCGCAAACAATTGATTGCAGTTGATGCTGCTAAGGGTGGCCCAACCAGTTATTAAGTTTAGGGGTCAAACACTTTTTCACAGGGCCATATGGGTTTGGATTTTGTTTTCCCTTCATAATAAAAAAACTTAATTCAAAAACTGAATGTTTTGTTTACTTGTGTTATCTTTGATTAATATTTAAATTTGTTTGATCTGAAACATTAAAGTGTGACAAACATGCAAAAAAAAATTTAATTAGGAAGGGGGCCAACACTTTTTCACACCACTGCATGTTCCCTCAGTTGTCCTCAGTCTAAAAAGACGGATCTTCAAATCATACAGGGTTCAAATACACAAAAATGCTGAGAGAACCAAATGATTTTTCTAAAGAACAGCGGGCAGTTTACCTGTTCAGGACAAACAAGGGACTAAAGACCAACTATCATAAAACTTTTGAACAGGGTCATTTTTATAAATTCAACTATTATTTTTTTCTTGTGGATTATATGTAAACATTTATGTGAAATCTTATTCAGGTCAGTACTACATGAAAAACATGCATTTTGTATGATCCCTCCTAATTTGGTAAAATAATTAACATTTTGCAGATTCTGCAAGGTGAATGCAAACTTTTGTCCTCAACTGTATCTACTGTTACCACTTTTGTAGAATTTACTGTGATACTGTAAATAACAGAATGTAACAAACACACAAAAACCTTTTCTACTATTTAGAGCAATGCAAGTGTCTAATTTACAAGACATAACTTTAGATACTGTATGTGTCAAAACACTTTCTTAAAGCAACTCTTCTATGCATCACACAGCTATACAGCTGTGCTTTTCTTATGTCAGTGTTTTGATGTGCAGACTCCAGACAAACATTTCTCAAACTTTGAAGTTTGAAGAAGTCTCTAGTGCTCTGTAATTAGCCTGTTCTGAGTGTGCAGATAGTCTGGACCATTTCTTACAAAAATAAATACTATACTATAAAAATGTCTAATTCTTTACCACAGATGACATTGGTGTTGACAAAGTAACAGCATGGTGCACATTACTTCTGCTTCACTAATGTGAAGCTCTTCTCAACGTACAAGTTTAACTACATCTGGTAATCACAGAGCGATCAAATCAAACCAAACTACTATATTCATCCACTGTCTGGTAATGTTTTCCAGACACTTTTCATATACAATTAACCTAACAACAAAAATACACTTTTGATTTGAGTATGGGGCTGAGATGTAAAATAAAGCAGCCCAAGTAAAAAGTAATATATTTACAATAATTAATAAATTTAATAAATACATTTTTTAAACTGTTAAACTTTATTTGGAATACTGCACCATGCAAATTTCTCAATATTAAGCCTAAAATGTGTTTTAATGTCAATACTGATGAGGTTTGCATGATTGAATATTATAAATGTAAGATAGTTAAAGTGTATTTGAAGTATACTTGCAATAGTTCAACTTTTTATCAAATATACTTCAGCACTACTTCCGTACAAAAGTACAAAAATAATTGTTCCAATTTAGCAGACTTTAAGTACAACTGCAAGAATTTTTATTAAGTACATAAATATGTAAATATATTTGTAGTGTACATAGCATAGTGTGTGTGTGTGTGTGTGTGTGTACCTGGTATTCATCACGTTGTGGGGACCAAATGTCCCCACAAGGATAGGAATACCAGTAGATTTTGACCTTGTGGGGACATTTCTCAGGTCCCCATGAGGAAACAGGCTTATAAATCATGCACAATGAGTTTTTTTGAGGAAGTAAAAGTGTGCACAATCTCCTGTGAGGGCTAGGTTTAGGTGTAGGGCGATAGAAAATACGGTTTGTACAGTATAAAAACCATTACGCCTATGGATGTTATAGCCCGGTGCTGGTGAGACGAGACGAAAGTCAAACTTGATTGATAGACGCTTTTAATCTTGATTCTCAAAGTAAGAAGACAGGGGATTTCCACACACATACTACATTTGATGACCGACAAAGACAAAACTCAAAGACAGACTTATAAAGGCAAACTAATCAAGAAAACACAGGTGATATAGATAATGAGCAAACGAGGACTAATCACAGGACTAAACCAAATAATCACAAACAGACGGGGGAAGACAGCGGGAGAAACCAAATGACAAGCAGAGCAAAACAAAGGCAAACGACAAGAAACATAAGGATACTCATGACACTACACCCCCCTCCCGGTAGGCGCGTCCCGCGCCGTGACGGAAACACCAGGGAGGGAGGGCGGGTGCCCTGGAGGCCGCTACGGGACAGGACCCTCCTGGGTTGGGGAGGCCTCCAGGGCGGGACAGGAAGCCATGGCGGATCAGGGGGCCATGGCCGGATCAGGAGTTCGTATGGCCATGGTGGGTCAGGAGGCCATGGCCGGGTTAGGAGTTCGTATGGCCATGGTGGGTCAGGAGGCCATGGCCGGGTCAGGAGTTCGTATGGCCATGGTGGGTCAGGAGGCCATGGCCGGATCAGGAGTTCGTATGGCCATGGTGGGTCAGGAGGCCATGGCCGGATCAGGAGTTCGTATGGCCATGGTGGGTCAGGAGACCATGGCCGGGTCAGGAGTTCGTATGGCCATGGTGGGTCAGGAGGCCATGGCCGGATCAGGAGTTCGTATGGCCATGGTGGGTCAGGAGGCCATGGCCGGGTCAGGAGTTCGTATGGCCATGGTGGGTCAGGAGGCCATGGCCGGATCAGGAGTTCGTATGGCCATGGTGGGTCAGGAGGCCATGGCCGGATCAGGAGTTCGTATGGCCATGGTGGGTCAGGAGGCCATGGCCGGATCAGGAGTTCATATGACCATGACTGGGCAGCCCCCGTGGCCTTGGCCTTAGTCCTTGACCAGGCCACGTGGACTAGGGGTATGTAGCCCCCCCCCCAAAATTTTCTTGGGGAGATTCAGCAGTTCATAGGGGGGATACTCTGGACGGCTGGACGGAACCAGCTGAGACACTGGACGGCAGGAAGAGACCAGCTGAGACTCTGGACGGCTGGACGGGACCAGCGAAGGCTCTGGACGGCTGGACGGGGCCAGCGAAGGCTCTGGACGGCTGGACGGGGCCAGCGAAGGTTCTGGACGGCTGGACGGGGCCAGCGAAGGCTCTGGACGGCTGGACGGGGCCAGCGAAGGCTCTGGACGGCTGGACGGGACCAGCGAAGGCTCTGGACGGCACTCTGGAGGAGCGGGCTCAGGACGGCGCTCTTGAGGAGCGGGCTCTGGACGGCGCTCTTGAGGAGCGGGCTCTGGACGGCGCTCTTGAGGAGCGGGCTCTGGACGGCGCTCTTGAGGAGCGGGCTCTGGACGGCGCTCTTGAGGAGCGGGCTCTGGACGGCTGGACGACCCCAGCGGGGATTCAGGAAGGCTGGGCGTCTCCAGCGAAGAAACAGAATGAGTTAGCTCTGGGCGAGCGGTCACTGGTGGGCGCTCTGGCGGCGCAGCCACTGGAGGGCGCTCTGGCGGCGCAGTCACTGGAGGGCGCTCTGGCGGCGCAGCCACTGGAGGGCGCTCTGGCGGCGCAGTCACTGGAGGGCGCTCTGGCGGCGCAGTCACTGGAGGGCGCTCTGGCGGCGCAGTCACTGGAGGGCGCTCTGGCGGCGCAGTTACTGGAGGGCGCTCTGGCGGCGTAGTCACTGGAGGGCTGGGCGAAATCAGCGGAAGTTCAGGAGGACTGGACAGGATCAGCAGAGGATCAGGAAGGCTGGGCGGAACCAGCGGGAACTCAGGACGACTGGATGAGACTGGCGGAGATTCAGGACGGCTGGGCGGAACCAGCGGGAACTCAGGACGGCTGGGCGGAACCAGCGGAGACTCAGGACGGTAGGAAATTATTTCTCCAAACCAGTCTATTAGATCCTCTTCAACATTGTCCATTATGTCGACCCTCTCGGCCGGGAAATCGTGAGCGCTGGCCTTCCTAACTGAGGTCTCAGGGGTAGCGGTCACCTCGACCGGAAGATCAGGATCTGTGGCCAGCGGTATTAGGCTGAGGAAGCCTATGGAGCTCTGGATGGTTGCCGGATGTTTAGGGCGAGGCAGGCGGTCTGAACTGTTGGACCGGTATGTAGAGGCACTTGGCGTTGGGTG
>NC_133383.1:31755875-31975316 GCF_049309525.1 Garra rufa
ATATATTCATTTTTAGTCTAATTATAACCTTTATAGTGTTTCATTGTCGAGTGAATCATTCACGTTCCATTTGTAAATCGTATGGTCACACACGGGCATTAATACAATCATAAAGTCAAAACTTTATTGGCATAATTGTCGTTCACAATATTTGCTAAATATATGCCAAATAGCATATACAGAAAGTTATTTAGGTTAAGCGATTCAAAGTAGATAGCTCTAAATCACTTATTATTTATTATTATTATAGGTTATTATTATTTCAATACCTGGTTAGGGCTATTTATTTTTAACGCCTGACAATTATGCCAATAACGTTTTGACTTTTTGATTGTATTTATCCCCGTGTGTGACGATAAATGAGTATGTTTTCATTTACAAATGAAACTACGTGATGATTCATTTCTCGGTAAAACAGTTTAGTATTTATATAGTCTATTAATTACACGAAACAAAATAAAATATGTTCAATTCAACCTTTAAACTACATTCCAGTAAAAATCAGTCATATAGCATATGTCAAGCATTTACAGAATCATTTACATGAACGTTAAAGAGAGCCAAATTAAGGGGTGGAAACGCACGGAAATAAAAATATATACAAAAATAACAGGCTAATAAAAATAATATTAGTAATAGTAATACTAATGATAATGATAATAATATTAAGACAAATACGAAAAAAAGACTATTAGTTAATAGAAGGAATGTAGGCCTATTTTACTGTGTGACGATAAATTATTTCCAAATGAAACTACGTGAATGATTCACTCTTCAATTATTTGTCTATTAATTAGACTAAATAAAATACAATATATGTTAAATTTAAGCTTTAAACTGCATTCCAGTAAAAAACCCAGTCATAGAACCTATACAGTATCATTTACATTCAGAATGTTATGTAACGAGATCAAAATGAAGGAAAAAATAACGAATATAAACGAATAATACAAATATTACGGAAAAAAAGAAGGTCAGTCAATGGACAAGATTGTGGGATGCATGAAATGTTTCTTGCAGGGCTATTTAATTTGAAGTAGGCCAACATGTAATACATGTAAACACTTGTGAAAGCTGTCTACATTGCGCACAGACAGTATTAGCATATACAGCATCGCCTATATGATTATTTAATATTGT
Source organism: Garra rufa (assembly GCF_049309525.1). Classification (NCBI taxonomy): domain Eukaryota; kingdom Metazoa; phylum Chordata; class Actinopteri; order Cypriniformes; family Cyprinidae; genus Garra; species Garra rufa. Next base: position 31,757,016 of record NC_133383.1, read on the forward strand.
ATTAATTTCTATAACAATTAATATAATAATTTCTTAACTCAAAATAAAATATCTCAAATAATTCTGGGTTACTAATGTCACACAGGTTTGTTTATTCATTAAACTCATGGCCACGAGAAATGCATGTTGAGCAAAAATACATTTCACGAAAATAATATAAAATTACAAAACAAAGAAAACAAATGGAATGAGGGATAAGCTTTAAAGTTCACGTTAAAGCCAAATATTAAGCGGCATCCTTCATGTTTTCTTTATTCAGCAAATACTTTACAGTTTTGAATTATGTTCAGCTTCTGTTTTTATGACCATAAATGACAGGTTTTTTTTTTTTTTTTTTTTTTTTTTTTTTTTTTTTTTTAGAAAAACGTCCGAACACCGGTCTCAAAAGTAGAAGCGAAAGTCTTGTTTCCACCAGCGCGGCATTTTTTTATTCACCGTAATTGATGGATGTCTAAAACAAAAATAAGGAGAATCCTAAAACATATAAATATACATTTCTTAAAATAATAACATCTGAACTTCGTACACAACAATACGGCAACGACTTTACAACAGGACACATTATTTTATTTTAAAGTAGCTTGTACACCAATGGATTTCAGATGTCGGGATATTTCAGACCGCATCTCCACAATCACTCTAATATTAAACATACGGGTCAGGAGGCGGGTCGGGTACAATATTTTATTTTTTTATTCGGCGGTCCGAGTTGCGGGCGGGTTAGTTGAAAACGTCGGTCGGGTTCGGGTTGTTTATCCACTGACCCGCGCATCACTGGTGTCAGGGCCGTGGACACTAATGTTTTGAAAAAAGTGGAGCGAGTGAGGAAAGCTTTCCCCTTCTCCCTGGCATGCATTTGAATGCTGAATTCGAAATGCAACTGAATGCAGTCGGAATCCGCCCCCAGCACCCCCAAAATAGTCTCCAAATGTTGATTACAACAAGGCAACAGACAGCATTCAACACCCCACCCCACCCCCACTCTGCCATTCATAAACATTTCGCTCTTTATACTGCATGCCGCTTAACGCTGATGCCTCATTAACGGCTACTTTTCAGAAAACTGAAAAACTGAAAAAAAAAAAAAAAAAAAAAAACACTTCCCTTTGGTTTCCCAGAACAGACTTAAGCCTAGTTCCAGGCTTAACGAACTTCTTCGAAATAGAAGAACTACTTTTCCACTTTAAAAAAAAAGAAAAAGAAAAAAGGTGGGGAAAAATTGCATAACTCACTGGAGCACTTTTGATACTTAACAACTGTATTCGTTGTCAGTCATATAAGCTTTATTGTTTTGAAAAGTGAGCCTTCTGTTTATTTGTCTAAATTATTTTCTATATTAGGATATAATACTAGGCTATAGTATTTACATGGACATTAGGCCAAATCTACATGGGTTTCTTCCCTTTCACTTCAATTAGTTTTTAAGAAAAAACTGCATGGGCAGTGCGCCATCTTAATGTACAGCATCAAAAATGTAAGAACAAATCTAAAGACAATAATAATAATAATAATAATAATAATAATAAAATTAATTATTAACACTCCTAAAAGTACAGTATAGTGCTCAGATACACTTAAGTTAGGTGACCTAACCCTGGTTGATACTTTATTTCAACTTTTCAATTATTTCATTAATTTACAAATAAACAAATGCCTTTCCGATGTGATATAAGTGAAAAGGGAGACGATTTCGAAAATGATTTCACCAAAAGGCGGACGCGAACTCGGGTCTCCCGCGTCAAAAAACGATGTGTTACTCGTATTATCACTTGCACCACTGAAAATGTTGCACAATAGCCGTCTTTTGTAATATTTGTAAATATGGCCTATTTGCATTGTGTAAAAAGATTAAATAAAAAGCACCAGACTACAGAAAATGGCATATACTAAAGTATTTTTTTTTCTGTTTTTACATTTTTACATTTATTTTGCTCCCGACGCCCATGTTTGATGATGAAGTATAGTCTATAGGATAGTGCAAAGTGCTTTTCCAGTCCCGATTCGACGAGGTTTTATTCCGCATCCACCCGCTCCCGCTATATTAACTATATTATTTGCCCGCTGCCTGCTTAGAATACATTTCTAAGCACCAAAATCGCAAAAACAAATCAAAATAATAATAATAATAATAAATAAATACATTAATTAATTAATTAATTTTTAACTCTATAAAAACTGCAGTTTATATTTATCATCTCCATTTCTGTTTCTCTCTACTCAAATTAATTGTCAGTGTCTAAAATTGTGTATCTTAGAAAAAGAAAAAGACGAACTACCTCTTAAACATGCATATCTTAATTTGATGTTGCTTTAAAACGCTGAAATATATAATGTATTTTATTCTGAAGGTGAAAGTTGTCGAGTTATTCAACTGCCCGCGGCGCCGTCAGGATCACTTTTTCCCCCTTTAATTAAGTGGATACAGCTTACAATACTCCTTCAAGAGTACGGGATTGCTCAAAACTATGCTATTTTACATATTTCTGTTATTTGTGTACAATCACAATGAAAAAACAGATGTGTATGCTATTTGTAAAAAAAAAAAAAAATGGAAACGAGATGCTAGTTTAAGGGCGCATCACAGAAATTGCCTACAATTCTGCATATAGGCTTGCTACTTATTAATTTTATTTTATTTCATTTTGTTAAATTATTATTCATTAAGAAAATTATATTTCGCATATGGGCATTTTTATTTATTTTACATACAGCTTTTTGGGGGTTTTCTCTGTGCATTAGCTCTGAGCGTGACGTTCTGATGTTTCTGCTGCTTTTTGCTTGTGTACAATTAACCCCTCAAAACGAATTTAACTGTTATTAATGTGTCACAGCCACGTTTCAATTTAAATTTAAATGTAATTTAACACAATCTGGTCGTTAATAGGCTAATAACTAAACGCGTCGGTTGTCGTTTGAAAAAAAAAAACAGAAATTAACATTTCTATTTTCAATGCAGTCTAATAAAAGTTCATCAGGAAAAAAGAAAAGAAAATAATAATAAAACTGCTCCTGCTTATGAATAAATTTTTGCTTGATGATGAAGTATCTAAATAGTCTATACTCTATAGCAAAGTGCTTTTCCAGTCATGCTTCCACGAGGTTTTATTCCGCATCCACCCGCTCCGCGCTATATTAACTATATTATTCGCCCGCTGCCCGCTTAGAATAAATTTCTAAGCACCAAAATCGCAAAAATACTGTAGTTTATATTTATCCTTCCCATTTCTATTTGTCTCTACTCAAATTAATTGTCAGTGTATCTAAAATTGTGTATCTTAGAAAAAGAAAAAGACGAACTACCTCTTAAACATGCATATCTTAATTTGATGTTGCTTTAAAACGCTGAAATATATAGGCTAATGTATTTTATTGTGAAGGTGAAAGTTGTCGAGTTATTTAACTGTCCGCGGCGCCGTCAGGATCACTTGGTTTTTTTCCCCTTAATAGGAAAGGAAAGGAAAGGAAAGGAAGTGAGGTGAGGCCAAGTATGGTGACCCATACTAGGAATTTGTGCTCTGCATTTAACCCATCCAAGTGCACACACACAGTAGTGAACACACACACACCGTGAACACACACCCGGAGCAGTGGGCAGCCATTGCTGCGGCGCCCGGGGAGCAGTTGGGGGATCGGTGCCTTGCTCAAGGGACTCACCTCAGCCGTGGTATTGAGGGTGGAGAGAGTGCTGTACATTCACTCCCCCCACCTACAATCCCTGCCGGACCTGAGAATCGAACCTGCAACCTTTGGATTACAAGTCCAACTCTCTAACCATTAGGCCACGGCTGCCCCAGACCTCAGATGGGCGTGCCGGGTGGGGAGACCTCAAGAAACGGGAAGCACGGCTTTGAACCCGACGTCACCGGCTCTGCTATTAGACACAAAAATAGGGAAAGCGCACCGTTCCTGGAAACACTGCAATACCAGGCCGATGCATGGAGTGGACGGAGCAAGCCCCGGCTCCAGCTCCCTGATCCAAAAATCAATTTAATATGCAGTCCCCGGGTAGGGGACGTATCAGATATTAAACTGATAAGAACAGATACTACACTAATAAAGTGGATACAGCTTACAATACTCGTTCAAGAGTACGGCATTGCTCAAAACTATGCTATTTTACATATTTCTGTTATTTGTGTACAATCACAATAAAAATAAAAAAAATAAAAAAAAAACAGATGTGTAGGCTATTTGTAAAAAAAAATAAATAAATAATGGAAACAAGATGCTGGTTTAAGGGCGCATCACAGAAATTCCCTAAAATTCTGCATACAGGCTTGCTACTTATTAATTTGTTAAATTATTATTCATTCAGAAAAGAAAAACATATATTTCTTATATGGGCCTATATTATTTATTATTATATATAGGTTTATTGGGTTTTTCTCTGTGCATAAGCTCTGCACGTGAGGTTCTGATGTTTATGCTGCTTCTTGCTTGTGTATAATTAATCCCTGAAAACGAATTTAGCGGTTTACGTGAGTTGTCGGTTGGAAAAATAAAATAACTGAAATTAACATTTCTATTTCCGATGCAGTCTAATAAATGTTCGTCAGGAAAACAAAGAAAGAAAACAAAATAACAATACAACTGCACCTGCTTATGAATAGGCTATCTTTTTGCTATTGGTTTGAACCATAATTTCAGGAAAGAGGAATCATTGAACTATTGTACTGGTATTTGTGACCAACGCCCACTAGAGCTGGCCATGGTGTTTGGCTACAGAATGTTGTTCCTTGCGCCACCTGGTGGATATTACATGAAGTGCAACAACGTTGTAAAAAAATCAAAAAAAGCAGCTGCGGTAGGACGCGTGCCCACGCGTGCCGAATTGCAGGCTGCCGCGTGAAAATAGACGCATTTTTAATGGCCAGATCTGTATGTCCAATCCCTTGTCAAAGATCTGCAGTCTGCTATGGTGTTAGCTCAAGAGAACTCTGCTACGGAACAAACACATCAGTCTGATCAGTACAATAAGAGAGTCAAGGGTTTACCTTTGTCAGTTGGTGACCGTGTTTTAGTTGCTAACAAAGGCTGTAGAGGTAAACGGAAGCTCGCCGAGAAATGGGAGCCCACCATGTACTCTGTGGTTTCTTCCAACCCGTCTGTGCACATTTACAAGATCCGTGACAGATCTGGCCGTGAGAAAGTAGTGCATCGAAACCTTTTGTTGCCGGTTAACTTTCTGCCTTTGCCCTCAACTGAGGTTGATTTTGCTGTCAGTGGAAGTGTTTGTAATGGTCCACCTTCCACACATTCTCAGTCTGTATGTGATTTAGTTGAATCAGCAATGCCAGTCACTGATGATTTTTCACATGCAGAGTCTCTATCTGTTATTTCTCATGTTGCTGTCTGTGATGATGATCCTGTTGCTGCCTGGGTCTCATCTGATTCTTCTCAGAATGAAGTTAACAATGACCTGTCTGCTGTTTCTGACACCGTAACTTGTACTTCTTCACCTACAGTTTCTGTTTCTGACAACTTGCATGACCCTGTGGTCAACGGTGACTCCAGCAATCACTACACTACCAGATTCGGTAGGGTTATTAGACCTGTACGTAGACGAGTCAATGGTTCAACTTGAATCCTTAATTGCTATGGAGCCTGGATCTCGTGTTATTCATGTCTAGGTTCATATAGTACTGCTCTGTCTTTACCTTTTCGTATCATTGTGATGATACTAAGTGTTAATTACCATATTCTCTAATGTTTATCAGTTCTGGTTCAGCAAATGGTCTGACTTATTCAAAGTGTAATGGGCACTTTGTGTATGCCTACAACATGTGTCGAGGTTTGGCCAACTTCCTTCACATTTGTATCCCTTAGTTGGGTAGCTTTCCTTGCTGTCAGTCTGCACTTTTTTTTCTGAAGGTGTAGACCAAGTGATTCTTTGCAATTTTCCCCGTGTTCTAATAATTTTGTGTGATTCTAGGGGGGTGAGTGTAACCATTGTGAAAACTGTTTATTTCATATGTATAGAATCACACAAAAAATGTTCATACGTATACCTGGTATGTCTATCTGTGTGTTGGTGTGCATCTTCCCCTTTAAATTTCTGCCTGTCGTGTTGGCCTTAATTTCCTGTCTTTTCACCTCCTCTTCCCTTTTCTGCCCTGGCTCAGCATGGGAGAGGTGGGTTTCTAATGAGCACTGACTAATCTAATTACATCGTTTTCTTTTAAATTACTTTTGTAACTCAATCGATCACCCAAATCATATATGTGATATTTATTTTTATGTATATTTGATTATTTTTGTATTTTTATCAAGTTTGATTACTTTTATGTCTTCCGTGATCCCGAGCACATGCTAATTGCATTGCATTGTATATTCATGTTTCAGAAATATAAGAGGACGAGTTGATGCTGCTTTTAAACGCCATTTATGTGTTTTTATCAGGTATGCTACACTGTAAAATCCAATAGTTTACCTTACTTAGATTTACTTAGTTATCTTTACTTAGTTGCTATACTTACTAGGTTGTATTAAGTTACAGCTACTTTCAATGCAAGTAAAACAATTTACTTACTGCTTTGAGTGACGCATACTTAAAATAATTAAGTAACCACAAAGGTACCAATGACATTAACACAACAGTGAGAGGCAGCAGTGCGCTAATTTGTTGCTAATATGCGACATAACTACAGAAGAAGAAAAGAAAAATCAGGCGGGGCAATTCTTAGCCTGATAGACTTTTTACTAATTTCCTCCACTCATCTTTCATCTTTTCATCGAAGTCATCTTTTTCTAGTTGCATTCAGTCATTTCCCAAAGTCGTCTTGAATGTTAAATTGTCAACACAACTGAAAAATTAGAGAGAGTTGACTTCATAAATTGATGGTAATTTTCCAAAAATATTTTTTTTGATCTCACCAAACCTGAATGTCGTAGGCTACAGTCATTTGCTGGAGACTAAAAAAAAATGATTTGAAAGCATACTGAGCCGCGAAACTGACAAATGTTTCTCAAGCGCTTCTGTGAGCGAGATTCGAGACGGAATAAAACACGGACTTGCGTTACATTCGTTCATTCATTCGTAAAACGCACATTATTATTGTGTTATTATAACGGAGTGCAAAGAAAAAGAGATAATAATCCCGAGGAAAAGACCTCAACAGAGCTTTGTTCTGATTTTTCCCTGTTATATCATGTCACATCATAATTATCACATCTGAGAACAGAAAATGACAGAACATGTCGTTTCATTCTCTCAAACCGACGAATAAAGATTATAGTACAACCTTAAGATGTGAAATGTTATTCTTTTAGAATGGAGCTCAAGTATCTACAATTTACAGCACAGTAGACAGCAGGGGTGTATCACTATATTCTTTTGCTTTTATAAAGAACAGAATGATTGTTTGAAAATTAATTAGATGGTCAGTTTTGTTGTTGTTGCATCTTCTAAAGCAATTACACACACACAGCTAACATTGTGAGAAAAATTATTTATTTTTTTCCCTTAAGGTAAAATAATTATTTTATAATGGATTGTTGCAGCAAATTGCAATGATCATTTATTTGTTGGACTCATTTATTTCCTGTCTATTTTCCTTTCTATATTTCCCTCTGCGTGTTTTGTGTTACTGTAATCAGTGTTGTGCCTGAACGAGTTCATTGAACGATCGTTCATGAACTCGTTCATAATTTGGGTGAACGTGAACTGAACGTGCTGTATATCTGCCTGATGAACGTGAACGTGAACGCGCTCATTCTGGCGTTTATGAACGTCGTTCTCTCGTAGTTCAATTTTGTTCTAGAGAGTGCCAGATTTCCATGGAGCCAGGCAAAATCCCGGCTATAACCACGGACTGTACAATATCTACGCTACAACCGCTACAACACAATCTAAAACGGGCCTTATTATATAGGGAGAAAGACGGCAACAGCAGCCACCACAGAGTCGCACCGCGCATGCGTCATCAAATTGCGAAGAATGAATGGTAGTGATGTCCGGTTCGCGAACGAATCGTTCTATTTAACCGGATCTTCTTAGTGAACCGGTTGAACCAGTTCACCAAATCGAACTGAATCGTTTGAAACGGTTCGCGTCTCTAGTAAGCACTAATCCACAAATTACTTAAAGGTTTTTACTTTTTAACGTGTCTGACACTCCCTCTGATTCAAAACAAATCAATTTCCCGAGTTATTCAGTAAATCAAACAGTTTTTGAATGGCTGTGAAAAGAGAGCTGATGATGCGCATGAGCAGAGCAGCTGCCAGAGCGGTTGTCGTTCTCGAGACGAGTCATGAATCGGTTGCAGCGGTTGTCGGATCACCAGTACACTGAACGAGAATCGCTTTCTTTCGGATCACCGGTACACTGAACGAGAATCGCTTTCTTTCGGATCACCGGTACACTGAACGAGAATCGCTTTCTTTCGGATCACCGGTACACTGAACGAGAATCGCTTTCTTTCGGATCACCGGTACACTGAACGAGAATCGCTTTCTTTCGGATCACCGGTACACTGAACGAGAATCGCTTTCTTTCGGATCACCGGTACACTGAACGAGAATCGCTTTCTTTCGGATCACCGGTACACTGAACGAGAATCGCTTTCTTTCGGATCACCGGTACACTGAACGAGAATCGCTTTCTTTCGGATACTGAACGATAACCGGTTTCTTTCGGACGCGTCAGATTTGAGAATCGATGAGCTGATACTGTGCGCATGCGTGTCATTTTTCAAGCGAATGAAATGAAGCACGTTAGTCAAATGGGTCTATTTTGTTAAACGTTTTGTTAAAAGTTTACTTAAGGATTCTGTTAGGTTATTGGCTAAAAGGGTTTTTATGATCTTGGTCAGGGAAGTGCCGTGGTACCATAAAAAATGAGATATTTGATTAAAAGAAAACATGTGATTTATGAAATAGCTGCACTGTAATAAAAGATAATGATGACATGCAAAAATTGTGTTTGTATTAAATAAACAATGTTTTAATGAAACTATACACAACTATAATTTGAACCATGTTCAAACCAAAATTATTATAAAAAAAAATGTATTTAACTTTTAAACGGTGGTATAATGATAAAAATGACATAATCAAACTACTGCACAAGCAAACCAAGCGGCACGTTTCAGTCACTCTCTGTGTGAGTTCCCGAATCTCATTCTCAAGTCAAGAATCGGTTGCAGCGGTTGTCGGATCACCAGTACACTGAACGAGAACCGATTTCTTTCGGATCACCAGTACACTGAACGAGAACCGGTTTCTTTCGGACGCGTCCGATTCGAGAATCGATGAGCTGATACTGTGCGCATGCGTGACTCGTGCAGCTGCCAAACAAACAAGCTCCTGCTATGACTGACTCCATCTGAACCGAACTAGTTTTTTTTTTTTACCACTGTCTCTGTGCTAATACTATGAGCAGTTAACTGAGGACTTGAATGAGGGGATCTGGTGAAACGTATGTTTATAACAAATAAGTCTTTATGGATTGTGCATGTTCAGTAAGCTGATCGTGTTTCTGATTAGAATTAATTTATTTTATAATTTATTAAATCAAGACTTGTAAAACTTACTCATATGATTACTGCATGTAACTGAATATGGGTGCGTGACGATAGTAATTACGTTAATGACGTCATTACGTCATAGCGTAAAAGAACTGGTGAACCGGTTTTTTGAACCGGTTCTTTGAAACGAACTGTCCGAAAGAACCGGTTCGCGGAAAAGAACCGAACTTCCCATCACTAATGAATGGAGGCAAAATCCGATGAAGGTAGCGGGTACTACTTTATGAATGAAACGTCATATGTCCACCGAAAATAATTTTTTAATTTCTTTCTTAATTCCTCATTAAAAAACATTCAAGCAGCACGTTCTTCCTCATGTTTCTGAGAATATACTGTAGGGTGAAAGTAAATGTTTGCTAATATTATAATATTTTATTACTTCCCTTGCAAAACAGGTAACAAAATGTTACACTAGCGTTCAAATGTTTAAGACTTGTCTTTAAAGAAGTTTCTTATGCTCATCAAGGCTGTTTTTATTTGATTAAAAATACAGAAAAAAAGTAATATTGCATGTTTTTACAAATAAAATAATGTTGTTGTTTTTTTTTTTAACATACTTTAAAATATAATTTATTCCTGGGATGAAAAGCTGATTTTTGTTTATCAGCTTATTCTCCAGTCTTAAGTGTCACATGATTCTTCAGAAATCATTCTAATATGCTGATTTATTATTAGAATGATCAATGATAGATAACCGATTGTGCTGCCAAATATTTTTTTGCAACCTGTGATTTTTTTTCCAGGATTCTTTTATCAATAACAAGTTTAAAAAGTACAGTGTTTATTTAATATATAAATATTTTCTAACAATCTAAATGATTTATTATTAACTTTTAATAAACTTTTAATCATTAACTTAATACATCCTTAGTAAATAAAAGTATTAATTTCTTAAAAAAAAAAAAAAGAAACAATAAAAATTTACTGACCCCAAACTTTTGAATGGTGGTGTATATTATAAAAATAAAATAATAAATAACCAGTCCAACAAAATAGAGCTTATTCAAGCAGCACGTTCTTCCTCATGTTTCTGAGAATATACTGTAGGGTGAAAGCTGCAGCTGGATACGAGTGTGGACTGAATGAGGGGCAACAACTGGAAAATGCCAGTATTCTTAGGGTAACAGCTTGCAGCAACATACTTGAAAAAGTAAAAGAACTATGAACTAGTTCATTTTGGAACCTGCGAACTTAGTTCAAAAAATTTGAATTATGAACTATGAACTGAACTAGTTCATTTTAAAATGTGTGAACTGAACTTTGAACTAGTTCACGTAGAAAAAGAACTTTCCCAACACTGACTGTAATTGTTCAAGTACTCAAAACTCTCCAGTAACTCTTCGTTGGCTTTGAGAGAGAGACAGAGAAGCGTCAGGTTTATTATGCAAACAGCAGATGGCAGTGATGCTGTAGAAAAAAAGAAGAAATCCGTTATCTCAGCCAGTACACTCCTAATGGCGCTGATGGTGTCTTCAGGATTTAGAAACGCAAACTAACTTCTTTTTTTCTCCACTTCTTCGTCTTCTTTTCAAATAGTATATAAATCATTATGTGTTTAAAACAGTGTTAGTCGGCATAAGAGCCCTCTGTTGGCATTCAGTGGTTTTGTAATCAATCGTTTCGAGTTTGTTGGGTGTGGTTCAGGAACAAACAGCGAGTATTAATAATATCTAAGTCTGATTTACTGAAATCTTCAACATCATGAAGAGTACTTTCACACCATTTCAGATGTGTCTACTGTTGTGCGGTAAGTGTCTGATTTCTGTTCATTCTTTAACACTTTCGCTTTCACTCCTAACGGTAGCGTTATAATAAGACCGATATAAAGTTGGTTCGAAGTTTGACGTTGGATGTTTGACAGATATTCAGTCGCGAAAAGCGTCAATAGATCCTTAGTGGATGAGTTTAACTGTATAAAAATAAGCTTATTTGTACAATATTTAAACGTAGAACTTGACACAGCTGACAGTTTATTTGTTTAAATCCTCATCGATATGTTGTAATGCATAAAGACTCGTGTTTAGGCCAGCTAGGGACCGTCTACAAAGTGTCCGTGAAAGGATAAAACCATAATGGTTTCCCATCAGAATGTTTTTTTGTTGTTGTTGTTTGTTTGCTTTTTCTTTTTTTTAGTTAAAACAAGAGCAATTTGTGCACCAATGTCTTTGAAAGATATAAAGACACACACTTATAATGCTCACTTGCATTTCAATAAGAAATATTGTAAAGAAGATATGTGATTGCGGTTATATATTATTACTATTAATAAATAAATAAAATGAATAAAGGCAAAACAATATTAATTATCATTCCATAATCCAGTGGTTATGCAGTATAAGCTCCTTGTGAGAACATTTTAATGTTGATTGTATTCACAGAGCTATGACACCAAAAAGTTGCTATTGAAATAAACCAATAAATAAATTCATTTAAAATAAACACACCTCTGTATCACCTTCATGGTGTGTGTCTTATTTCTGTTTTTATAAGAACATTGTTTTATTTGTTTTAGGTTACAGAACTACAACAGAACATGTGCCATAGAAATTCAACAATTCAGTCAAAGCTGGCAAAAGTGTTGTTTTGCCATTGTATTGACTTAAATTTGAAAATCAATCTAAAATATTAAACAAATAAACAGAAATATTTATGACACAGTTTCAATATCACAACATTAAAGGGTGTATCTTGTTACAGATTATCAAACATTTTGGTGGTGGTTTTAGCCCCAGAACACCCCAGCTAGGAATGTTATTGTTGTAATAATACTCAGAGAACATTATGCTATATGTTCTGGTAATGTTTTCAGTGGCACATTTTATTTTAGTTCCCAGAATATTCTCATAAAAGGTAGAATAACATTCTCTAAAAACATTCTACAAATGTTTATTAATAACAACATCATCCTTTAACATTTTAATAGATTTAAGTGGGAACCTTCACATTGGATATTGGATGCAGACTCAAATGTTGCTCAGCAGTAAAATTTTTGGTCAAAAGTAAAAACCCAAACTTTGTTTACAAAAGGTCTTATTGAGTTTAACAGAGGTTTAAATTTTGATGTCAGTTTGAAAGTGATAGTTTGGTTTGATGTTACCATTATGGTGAGAAGTGTTTGCTTTGGTTGGGCAAAATTGACTCCTGACTTTCTTTCCTGTAATTGCTGTGTGTGTTATGGCAAAAGCAGCATGAGAAAGTATGGTCTGATGGTAGTGATCTGATTTTTAACTAGTCTGACACGCTTGCACATTGTGATAACTTGATAGTTCTGAAGACAGAGATTCAGCAGAATGTTCATTAAAAATTTTCAGTGATTTAAATATAAACAAATTTATTTGTCACAAGAATCAATGTATGAAGCTCAACAATGGTGACACGTTTCATGCTGCAATGTATTCTGGCTGCGTCATACAAAACTCATCCAGGGCTCCCAGAATGCATTGCGGCATGAAGCATGTCACCATTGTTGAGATTCATACACTGATTCTTGATGTTTGTGTGTGTCGAAGCATTCAGGAGCTCAAAATGATTCTTGAATGGTGTGTTGTAAAAATACAGTTTTTCTGATTGATGACTTTTATATATAATTTTTATAGCAGAGATTAAACTCTAGACGTGATCAGATCAGTACGCGATGACATTGTTAACATCCGCAAGTAGGCAGCATCATCTGATCACATTTTCTATTGCTGTTTAGTTACAGCCACCAAGAAAGAAAAATAAAAGAGTCAAATTGCCCAACTAAAGCAAACACTTTTCACCCTAATGGTGACATCAAACCAAACCATTACTTTCAATCAACATCTAAACCTCTGTTCATCTCAATAAACTTGTGTAAATGTATGACGTTCTGGTTTCTAATAAGTGAAGCTGGTAATGCAGTTTTTGGAGTTATTTAATGACGCTGGAGCTTGACGTCAAACAAAGATTGGGTTTTCACTTTCAACCAGAATTTGACATCTGAGCAATGTAAGTCCACATCTAGTGTGGTGGGAATCTTTACTAGAATGTTAGAGGATAATGTTCTAACAGTGTTATCAATAAACATTTGGAGAATGTTTTAGGGAATGTGATCCTACCTTTTAGGAGAATATTTGGGAACTAAAATAAAACTTGAAAACATTTCCAGAAAATGAAACATTTCTAGCTGGGACATACTACTGACAATGAAGCAATACATAGTTTTGTTTAAAATAAATACAATCTTTTATTCCCGCTTCAAAGGCTTTGTCTTGTTACAGATTTTATATAAAACATTTTGCAGTAGTTTTCATTGTCAAAAGTGATGCAGAAATAACACTATTGGCATTTTTGACTGAGCTTGACATTCAAACTATTTTATAAATTAATTGCATGCAGTTTTCCATCACAACTTCAAAAGCTGTGTCTTGTTACTGGTTTCTAGAAGAATATTTTAATGTTGGTTTTAGTCACAGAATTATAAGTGAACACATGCAAATGAAACTGAATTCCCAATTCAGTACATCAATTAGGGGAAAAAAAGAGCACAAAAGGGTTTAAAGGGTCTGTTTTGTTTCTTAAAAACAAGTTTTTGAAAAAAAAGTCCATATATAGTATATTATTTTATTGATACATAATACATAAATTATCATATGAGTATGGAATAATACAAATTACAATGTAGAAAATTACAATGTAGCTCTAGATATAAATAAACATACATACATAAATATTTCATTATGCATTACCACCACCTAAATAGTACAGTCTAGCTAGCACTCTTAAGAGAGGCAGTATATTATTCTAGGTTTTGTTGTTGTTGTTGTTTGAAAGTTACTATACTTTTAAGTAAAATATTGAGGATGGTCCCATATGTTATTTCAATGATATGTAATATAGAAAATGTATTCAAACAGGAAATGATACTGCTCAATATTCAAAAATTAATAAATAAATATAATAATAATGATAATAATAATAATAATAATAATAATAATAATAATAATAATAATAATAATAATAAATCATTACAGAAGGTATTTAAACAGCAAAAATCATGTTCAATAATTACAATTATTGGATGTGTGCAACTGGCAAACGTAAATAATGAGAATTACTGTTTTTATTTATCTATTTAAATTGTTTATTTTGGAGGGTAACATTTACATTTTTTGATTCTAAGTAATAGTTGATAAATAAATATAAACCTTTGCTCACAAAGGGTTCATTTGACTTTACTACTAGGACTTAGTCTGACTTACAGTTCTATGAATATACATTTATACAGAATCTGCTAAATGTTTTTATTTTATTACTTTTTTTAACCAAAATAAGAGGGATCACACAACTGTTCTAAAGTCCTAAAGTAAGACATTTTGTCTTGTTTACATATAGTCCACAACACAAAGTAATAGCTGAATTATGTCAGAAGCTTCAGGGAAAAAAAACTTATATGTTTTCCAGAAGACAAAATTACTACAATTTTCCCAAAGGTTTTGTAAGACCTGCAGATGTTTATAGAATGTAGATGTTTATATGTTTAAGAATAGTGGACAGTTTAACTACTCAAGACAAATAAAGGGGAAAAAAGGAATTTACAGGATTTTTTAACATTTAATTCAATAGCATGTGTCCTGAATGAGGTATGACAGTAACACCTGAATTGAAATGTTAATTTGGGAATCAAAAACAAGACACACTTTTTGAAGTTGAAATACAATACTGTATTGATTTTAAATAAATGTATAAGTTTGAATGTCAAAATATTTATTTTAAACTACTTCATGCATTGGTTTAATTTGCAATAGTATGTTTTTTGTAGAAACCAGTAACAAGACACAGCCTTTGAAGTTAGGATAGAAGACTGTATTGATTTTAAATTAATTTATAAGATGGAATGTCAAACTCAGTCAAAACAGCAGTATGTTCCTCTAGGGGGCAGTAATACAGGACACTATTTGGAAGGTTTTGCTATATTTTAATATCAATAGCGTGACTTCTGCATCACTTTTGACAATGAAAACTACTGCAAAATGTCCTTTATGAAAACAGTAACCAGACACAGCCTTTGAAGCTGAGACAGAAGCTTGAACTTATTTTTAACTAAATTATGTAGTGCTTTCATGTTCAATAGTATGTGTTCAATTATAGTTACATGACTAAAACCACCACCAAAATGTTCTTCTAGGAATCAGTAACAAGACACATTCTTTGAATTTAAGATGGAAGAACGTATGTACTTTACATTGACCTAGTCGTTGATATTTCAATATCATGTGCTGTGTTGTAGTTTTGTGAATAAAACCAACATTTAATTGTTCGTCTATGAACCAGTATCAAGACACAGCCTTTGAAATTGAGCTGGCAAAACTGTATGTTTCAAAAATTAATGTGTTAACAGATTCAAATTGAATTCAATAGCATATATCCTGATTTACATTTGATAGTGAAAGATGGCTGTAAATATTGATCTTTGAACAAGTAACAAGACACACCACCTGGAGTTTACATATCAAACTGTGCATTCTAAAATGTATTTATTTAAACTCCTGGGGTCCGTTCTTCGTACCTCGCTAACTAAGTTAGCTGGATTTGATTGTTGACGATTTTGCGTGATCTTGGATTGTTTGGTTCTTCGAAGCTCATCCGGGACTTGCTGTCATAGCAACAGGTGCGCAAGCTTAAACCTGCTCGGGAGCAGGTTTATTTCATGTAAACAGGATTTAGGCTGCGCTCCTGGCGGGCTATGATTGGTTGAAATGGCGAGGTCACATCTGATTGGTTAAAGAGCACGACTGACACGGACTGACTCACGTGGGAAAAGAAAAGTATTATAAGTAAAGTAAATTAATAATTTTGTTCACCAAGGATGTATTAAGTTAATAATTAAAAATCTATTAAAAGTTAATAATAAATAATTTACATATATATATATATATATATATATATATATATATATATATATATATATATATATATATTTATTTATATATTGAATAAACACTGTACTTTTTAAACTTGTTATTCATGAAAGAATCCTGGGGGGGGGGGGGGGGAATCACAGGTTCCAAAAAATATTTGGCAGCAGAACTGTTAATATTATCCAACATTGATCATTCTAATAATAAATCAGCATATTAGAATGATTCCTGAAGGATCATGTGACACTTAAAACTGCTTTTCATCACAGGAATAAATTCTATTTTAAAGTATGTTAAAATATATATTTAAAAAAAACATTATTTTATGTTGTAAAAACATTTTGCAATATTACTGTTTTTCTGTATTTTTAATCAAATAAATGCAGCCTTGATGAGCATAAGAGACTTCTTTAAAGACTATTACAAGTCTTACTGACCCCAAACTGGTAGTGTATAAAAAAAATAAAAATATAAATAAAATAACATGTAACATGGGCAGCATTAACGCATTTAATTTGTTCACTACTTTTTGCCAGCCCTCTCTCCTTGCTTTTCCAGCCTTTGCAGTTTTCCCTTGCATTTTAATTAAACTCTGAAACTCCTGAAATCCCTCAATCAAGAGTTCTTGCTCTGCTGCAGAAAAATACTGAGCTCGCTCCTTCGTCATGTTCGCCGACCAATCAAAGAGTTGCTGATCAATGTTTCCACTATCGATACGTAGCCCCTTTTAAGCCACCCAGTGTCCTCAAATAACTTCATCCAGCTATACTGATCATCAACAACAGGTGCGTTCGGAGTACCGGAGTAGCGAGCTCATAGTTATCGCGATGATTTGATCTTGGATGTGTCATTTGATCTTGGATGTAGTAAGCGAGGTACGAAGAACGAACCCCTGAATGTCAAATTTGGTCAAAACAAGTTCAGTATCTTCCTCTAGGGGGCGGTAAACTGCACAATATTTGTCATGTTTACAAGCTTTTTCTCAATGGTTTCATTTCAATAACTTTTGTTGTGCTATAGATCTGTGAATAAGACATATATCTAAATGTTCTTTTATGAACCAGTAATAAGACACACCCCTTAAATTTGAAATTTATGTTTTATACATTTCACAAGTGAAGCATTTAGATTAAATAATTGTGCTTTTTGCTCTGAGTTTTGCACTTTGCAGACGGTCCCTATCCTGCACTATTACATTATAAGCTTTATCAGTTACAATTCCTTAAGGCAGATTAAAACAAATAAAACATACTGTGTGTTCTCTTCTACATTTGCAAACAGTTAGAACGTAATATGTTTCTTGTCATTGTGCTCAATCGTTAAAGAACAATTGAAGATTTCCAAGGCTGAATCTCTGACAAATGTCAACCGTCAAACATCGAACCAACTTTATATCGGTACTTTGGGGTTCTCTTAAAATCCATAACTTCCCATCTTTGAAACTGTATGAGTGTGCGTCTGTGTGTGTTTGTGTCTTAGTAGATTAGTTTTGTGTCTTAGAGTAGTTCAATAAATCATTGTTTCATTAAAGGAGTGTCTTGACTTTTATGTTCACAAAAGTTCTATCTGTGTTTAGATCAAGCTACCACAGCTTTAAAATTTCTGAACGTAATATTTTGGTTTATTTGTGATCTTTGCCAGGAGCATAATATAAACCGCTGGACGAATGGTTAACCCTCTGGGGTTCTTCGCCGAGCAGTCACACTCAGGGCCCTCACGGTCAAAAGTGACCGGAGCCCTGAAATCATTATTTCTTTTTTTTCAGTAAAATCAATCAAATGTATTTTTGTTCAATAATATTTTTTCTTTTCTTTCTGTCGTGTTTTGACAGAATTTTATGATAATAATTAATATTTATGCAATAATTATGATCTATTTTTTCCCATTGAATATAATAGAAAATTTTTAAATATATATTATTTTTATTATTTTTTAATTAATGCTGTATTTCAGTTTAAAGTAGATACCTGGCCTATAGAAAATAATTTTTTGAAGTCAGATTTGTGCCATTTGGTGGCGTAGTGAGCATAATTATCAGGCAATATCATATTTTAACCACTAGATGGATGTAATGCTCTCTATAGAAGGATTTGTGAATTCTAGTTGTTTTTGCACATATTTGCCCTTGCCTTTTCAGGTTGTGGATTTTAATATATAATATGAGATTATCAAAGACTATTTTTTTTATTATTTGTCAAGTTTTTTGTTTGTTCGATTGGTTTAACTGGTAATTTGAAGCTCCAGTTTTACTTTATAATACAGTCAAACCAGAACATTGCATTAGAAAGAGAAACAATGGAAAGCATTTTGTTACCCATTGTTTTAATTCTAACTTAATAAAAATGCAATTCTTTCAGTCATACCAATTTTTTTTATTTTTTTAACCTTTTTATAATGAACATTTTGATTTAAATTAATTTTTGTAAAATTCAATAAACAATAACTCTTATTTAGCACAGCAATTATGAACAGCAACAGCATTGGCAACAAAATAACAGCAAAAGTATAATTACCAAACAGTAAATGGAAAATAGAGAAATAGAAGTATTTTAAATATCATCCTAACCCTATTTACATCTTATGTGCATTCTTTTTTTATATATTCAATGAACAGTAACTCTTATTCAAAAGGCAACAGCAATTATGAACATAAATCTAAAATAACAGCAAAAGTATAACAATTGTCAAACAGTAAATAAAAAAATAGAGGAAAAAAGTGTTTTAAATATCATCCTAACTATATTTACATATTATTTACATACTAATTGTAATTACAGATCAGGTTTTGACAGATCACAACAGAGTGTCTCCATATAGCACTTTGAGCAAATGATGCTTGTTTTGAAATCTTTTTTCCCTGTGTGTGTGTGTGTGTGTGTGTGTGTGTGTGTGTGTGTGTGTGTGTGTGTGTGAGTGTATTGTAGTGTTTTGCACTCTTGATGTTTTAGAGAGTCACCCCTTCACAGTTGTGTGCTTTTTTTCTGGATTGTGGCTGATTTGTAGATTGTATGCACAAAAAAACTCTGTATT
Source organism: Garra rufa (assembly GCF_049309525.1). Classification (NCBI taxonomy): domain Eukaryota; kingdom Metazoa; phylum Chordata; class Actinopteri; order Cypriniformes; family Cyprinidae; genus Garra; species Garra rufa. The sequence goes on from NC_133383.1 coordinate 31,776,451, forward strand.
TTCATATTTTTGCCAATTTCCCATTCATTTCCTATGGCCGGTCATTTTGACCCGAAGACCCTGAGTGTGACTATTTTTTTTACGACCACTTAGACTTTTCCAATCCTGTCCCCAATTTTTTGTGTGTTCATATACCAAGTACCATAAAAGTCACCAAGTTTCGTACCATTCCGATGAAGCTACGATTTTTAAAAAAAATTTATTTAAAAAATTCCGGTCAGAAGTGACCGAAGAACCCCAGATGGTTAAGAAGCTTAATCTATTAATTTTGAATCAATTTAATCACGTTTCGAATCTATCGATTCGATTCATTATTTGAATCATTATAAATTTGAGCTAATTGTACTACACTATCACATTTTCCCCATCAATCAAAGCTGGAATTTTAACAGTTTTCCTCTTCCCACTCATCCTTTTAAACATAGACCATATCTCTTCTAACTCTACTCCTCTACCTATGGTGGAACAGAATTCTCTCCAACTTTTCTTTTTGGTGTATTTAATTGACCTTATGCACGGAGCGTTCTTTAGAACTTCCGCATAAAGATAAGCCAGCGTATAATTGCAACATTATAAACAATGTTAGCGGCATGAACATTCAGTTTCATATTATTTAACAACACTTTAAATGCGGAGCCTGGCAATCCCATACTTACCCTATATGCATAGTTGTACATTTAAATGCTGACAGCTAAACACTATCATAACGTGTTTAGGCTAACGTTAGCTAGCTATCATATTTCTCTTCAAGGACATCTTAATCGTATTCTTGATCATCACTAACTTGCCTTCGTAGTCATGAACACATTTTTAAAATCTTGCAATATTTCAAAGCCTTTATTATTTTCTAACTCTACAGCTGTGAAATAAAATGTATTTCAAGGACTCACTTTTCATTCATAAAAAGGGCATCGGAAGAAATTACTTATCACGGAAAAAGGTCTATTTTTGGCAAAAATAATATGGAATTACCCCATATAACCAATAGATGGCAGCAGAGGATTATTTATTATGCAGCTGTCTCTCCCTATATTTTTCAAGACGTCTTGCTTTCGATTTATTATAAAATACTAGTATAATAAATTGTAGTACTTTTACCTTTTACTTTTATAGTGTCACGATGTAGGCAGGAACACACGAACAACGACGTAGTAAAAGACGAATATTTAATAAATCCAACGGAATACAAGCAGACACAGGAACAGCAGGGTAAGACATCCATATAACATCAAAGACCGACAAGAATACAGGGGAAACACACACCTTATAACACACAGACTAATTACACAGACAGGTGCAGACAATGACGGAGAAACCAAAACACTCAGAACAGCGGGGAAAATTGGAAAAACCAAACAAGAAAGTCCGGGGGTGTGACATTACCTCCCCCTCCCGGAAGGCACGTCCTCGTGCCGACAAACAGACAAAGGAAACAGTACAAAGTCTTAGGAGGGGGCTTAGGTGGAGGACGGACTCCCGGGAGGAGGGCACAAGATGGAGTCCAGGGTGGTGACGGAGGGAGGAGCCAAGGATGTGACAGGAATGGGCTGGAGCAGGAGGAGCCAGGTGGGACCCAGAACACAGCCAAGATGTATTCCCACGGTGGAGCCGATGGAGGGAGGAGCCATGGTGGAGGAAGGACTGACGACTCCAAGGGGCCGACCGACGGAGGCGGAGCAGGTGGGAGAGCCCGAGGCGGAGACGGAAAGCCGATGATCTTGGGTGACACCGCGGATCCGGAGGGCCAAGGCGGAACCCAAGGCTCTGGCGACCAAGGCGGAGATGGAGATCCGGAGATCCGCGGCGGAGCCGGAGCGACAGAGGACCGAGGCTGTGCCCGCGGGAGGGAGGAGGTCCACAGAGCCGGTGGGACGGCGCGATGAGGCACAGCCGGAGGAGTAGAGTCCAGAGGCGAAGGTGGGGCGACGACTGACCAGGGCGGAGCCGGAGGGACGATGGTGCCCGGTGGAGCCGGTGGATCGACGGGCGACGGCGGAGACGAGGGAGCAGAGAGCCGGGGTGGAGCCGCAGGGTCCGAGGGCCGAGGCGGAGTCCAGGACTCTGAGGCTGGAGGCGATGGTGAGGGATCCTCCAGCCATGACACCGATGGAGACTGGCAGACCCGCGGCGAACCCACCGCACAGATGGTGGACTGAGGGTGAGCAAGGGGACAGACAGCAGACAACGGGGATTCAGGTAGGCTGGGCGGAACCAGCGGAGATTCAGGACTAGGCAGAAGAGGGAGGGTGGGTGGGAAATCCAGGCAGATAGGTATTTCCATGACACAGTCAATAACATCCCCATAATCTTGTTCAAGCTCACCCTCAGTGATAGTGCAGTGGGCGGGGCTCTCTACCGCCCTCTCTTGCTCCACGAAGCACTCCACCGTCGCAGATGTAATGGTCGGCTCACGCACCTGATCAGCAGTTTTGGCCCCGTCGGCACTCCATACTGCTGTCGCTCCGGGCTCGGGCTTCCCGTCTCTGATGGGCTCACAATCCGCGGGTCGGAGTGGCTGGCTGGGCTCTGGGTCTGGAGTGGCACTGGCGAGATTCTCCTGGGAACGGGTGGGAAACGAGGGTTTGTTTCTCGCCAGTGTCCACTCCATAAACGCGGCGAAGTCCGCTCGAGGGCCGTTCTCGGACGACGACGCTCTGCATGACGCATTGAGACTTGCGTCATAGAATGCACAGAGCGCGTCGTCCGAGTAGCTGGTGGTTTGAGCTACGAGCTGGAACATTAACGTGTATCCCTCGAGCGGTAATTCCCCCTGCTTCAGCCGTAGCAGGATGAACTCTGGACGTAAAAAGGAATCCATGGGGAAACACAACGGAAACAAAAAGGACTGGAAAAAACAAACAGGAAACAAAACGGAGGTGAACACGCAAAATAACTGTTTCGGTCGGTCTTTCTGTCACGATGTAGGCAGGAACACACGAACAACGACGTAGTAAAAGACGAATATTTAATAAATCCAACGGAATACAAGCAGACACAGGAACAGCAGGGTAAGACATCCATATAACATCAAAGACCGACAAGAATACAGGGGAAACACACACCTTATAACACACAGACTAATTACACAGACAGGTGCAGACAATGACGGAGAAACCAAAACACTCAGAACAGCGGGGAAAATGGGAAAAACCAAACAAGAAAGTCCGGGGGTGTGACATATAGTATAGCAAGTGCAGAAAGTCATTAAGCTCACACACAAACAGCCTATAAGGGTGAATTATGTAAATACTAATATATAGTTCACTACAAATACGTTAAATATTTATGGTAGGCTATAATAATTAAAAAATGCACTAATTATGAATCAATAGGAATTTGAAATATTTTCTTGAATTGAATAACTACATCTTTTAAGTTTTATATTGAACTGTAAAATCTATCAAATAGCCTATATTTAACCAACACAAACTTGTTACTGCTGTAGTTTTGTTACTCTGAATTTAGTCTGAATCATTTAAGCTCTTTTTTGCCATCAGCTTGTCAGATGTTTGGTCCGGTTATTACTGTCAATCATAGCAATGACTCGCGCATATTTAGCCGATTTACTCGCGCATTTTTTTTAAACTGACATTTGTCATTCTTGAAACGGTATACATGGACGTTTGGTCCTCTAAGACAAACAACACTTTTCATCGATTGTGAATGGATTATATAGAGAAAACGAACAAAGTACGCTCATATTACGGCAGAGTACAGTTGACCGGAAATGACTTAGCTGGCTTGACTGAACAAGGAAGTAATCCGTGCATATGGTCAATTGTCCTGCATGCCTCTGCCCTTTTCCCTTTGATATTCCAAAACATTCTCTTGAGTCAGATTCTTCTTCAGGGTTCTAAATGCTTTGTTTCGCTCTCTAATCACTCTACAACATTCCTCATTCCACCAAGGAACCACTTTCTTCTTACCCTTTGTTGTTCTTTTTGGAATACTTAACACTGCTGCATTAAAAATATGTTCTGTAACTTCCGTTGTGCATTCCTCTATGTCTCCTTGTGATGAAACCATGTTTACTGTATCTTCACAGCATGTCCTAAAATAGTCTGCTTTCTCGAAACACCATCTATTGATTATACTCCCTTCTGGAATGCTTATGTTTGTATTAACTGTAGTAAGTATTGGATAGTGGTCACTTCCTTGGGTAGTATTACTCTTAATATACCAGTTGCATACATCAACTAAGTTGTCTGATACCAACGTGAGGTCCAAACATGATGTATTACCCCTATTCACATCAATTCTAGTACCCTGTCCATTATTAATGCATACCAATGATCTTTCTTCCATCATTTCTTCAACTATGTTCCCATTTTTGTCTGTATGATTGCTACCCCACTGGCTGTTATGGGCATTGAAATCCCCACACCATATTTCTTTCCTGTAAACAGTCCCAGCTATTTTATTTAACTGATTAATTTCTAAATCTTTGCATGGGTTGTATAAATTAATCAACTTAATATTTCCCTCTTTCCCTGTACTATATCTCAACTATTACACACTCTATATCTTTTTGGCAAGGAACCTCCTTATATGCCACACCGTCCTTAATAAAGGTTATGCACCCTCCACCATTATGATTGCTAGATCTATCATGTCTTATAAAATTAAACTCTGGAATCAAAAAATCCAGTTGGGATCACAACCAGGTTTCTTGTACACATATTACATCTGGAGCAACATCTAATTCATATATGTATTTTTTAAGTTCTTGACCGTTTGCTAAAAGACTTCTAGCATTCCCCTGTAGTATTTGTAGTACCATAATTAGTAGCTTAATCTTCAGCTTGAGTATTTCCTCCATTTCCAGTTTCAGTCAGCAATGCATGAATCTGATCTGCTTTAACGTTTCTTATGTCCAGGAGTTTTTCTGCTGCCTCTACAATAGCCTTAATTCTGTCACTTTTCTTTCTTAATTGTGTTGCAACATTGATAGTGTGACAAATAAAACCCACGAAGTTCACTTTTTTCACTACTAAAGTATCATCATCAACTTTACATTTGTGCACACAGTCATTATGTCCTTGAATCTGGGTTTGTGTCTGATTTACTGAGGTTATGTTTCTTTGAACTATTTCACTGTAGCTTTTGCAAACTGATCTTGTTTCTCTCACTTTCTTTAATGCGTCTGCATATGATACTTTATTCAGAAACCTAACCTTCTGGACTTCTCTGGCTTCTCTTTGCACTTCACAACCTCCGAATGCTGCACTGTGCTCTCCTCCACAGTTACAACATTTAACCTGCATCCTTTTCACATTTGCCATACTCATGTTGGCCTCCACATCTAGCGCACCTTAGTTTTCCTTTGCACTGCTCTGCTGTGTGACCCATTCTTTGACATTTGTAGCACCTGAGAGGTTTAGGGATGTATTCTCTCACGCTATAATTCATATATCCCATTTGTACTGATTTTGGAAGGGTTTTATGCGTCTATGTTCTTCCTCTCTTTTCCCATCCCTACTTAATTATCTCATTACCTTTAACTCTTTGAGGACTTGGGCTTTGACTTGTGACTTGAATAGAAAGACTTGGTCCCACCTCTGCTTCTCCGTCTAAAGACGGCGCAAAGAAAATGGCGGCTTCTCAAGCTGATGTCCCTGGATGTTGACGTGACGTGCGTGCTCTCTTTCACATCCGCGTTCCCAACCAAGCACTGCTGGGTTATAGAACAAGACCGATTTTCAACCAAAATTGGGTTAAATCAACCCAACTTTGTTACCCAGCAGTCTCAACCCAGCATATGGGTTAAAAAAACAACCCAGCATTTTTTAAAGTGTATTACAGCAACTAATGCAGAGCGTTTGTTATTGCATTCTCGCAGTTCATACTACGAACACGGTAAAAAGCTAGCCGTCTGTTAGCGCACCAACTAAGATGAAGGACAGCCTCACGCCTTATCCCAGAGATTAAAGTTAATTTCTGATCCAGATAGGATTAATGCCACCTTTAAGTCTTTCTATTCTGCATTATATTCATCTGAGTTTCCATCTGATACCAGTGATATGACTTCTTTTTTACACGGTTTAGAAGCCCGAACAATTGACCTAACTGTCTCTAGTGCGCTTGACGCCCCATTAGATATTACGGAGATTATTCAGGCAATTCATATGATGCAGAATAACAAAGCTCCTGGACCAGACGGCTTCCCTATAGAGATTTCAAGATAAATTGGCCCCTGTAACTTTTATCAGTTTATGCTGAGTCTTTGGAGCACGGCTCTTTGCCAGAGTCAATGACTCAAGCTTCCATAATATTACTTTTAAAGAAAGATAAATATCCCACCTCTCCTAGTTCATACAGGCCCCTTTCACTAATGCTGATGTTAAGATATTGGCGAAAGTGTTGGCTATTCGATTTGAAAAGTTGCTTCCATATTTAATATCTAAAGAGCAAACAGGTTTTATTAAAGGAAGACAGCTGTACTATAATGTTTGTATACTCTCTTAAACATAATTTATTCCAAACGTTCTTCTGTTGTTCCAGAGTTGGTAATTGCTCTCAATGCTGAAAAAGCATTCGATGGAGTTGAGTGGCTGTATCTTTTTGCTGTACTTAAATTTGGGTGTGGGAATATTTTTATTTCATGGATCCGTCTTTTATAAGCTCACCCTCTGGCTAGTGTACACACAAAAGACACACTTTCAAATCACTTTTACTGTCACATCACCACAGCACCTGTGCCTAGGGGAGTGAAATTCTTGGGAGCGAGCTCCAGACAGTGCAGGGACAATTTACATATAGACAGTTACATACCTACAAGATTATACAGAGTGACATACATACATACATACATACTACACACAGTGTACGATAAGACATATTTATAGTTAGCAATACAGTGCAAGTTGAGCTGTATTTCCAAGAAATGTGCAAAAGAGGTAGCCTGGCAAGGCACTCTCCATAGACAGGGCTCAACCGGAGGGGTGGGATAAACGGTTGTCTTTCAAACTCCTCTCCACGCAATAGGATAGCGCTACAACCAATCAGAGACTTAGTCTGTTAGGTGACGTAGTCAGAGCGACGGAGATTTTTAACGAAAATCAGTGCACTGTGCAGTCTGTCAGCCAAATAATAGACATAGATGGGCACTAAACCTTTAAAAGTAAACAAAAACATGCACAGACAAATCCAAATTACACCCTGCTCTGATGTAGTATACGCAAACACCGGAAGGGGAAATCGGTGAAAAAGTCCAGGATGAGTTTGCGTAAGCAAACGTAATCTTTAAGCTGTAAATGGGTTTGAACAACCAGGACAAGCGCAAGTAATTACCATTTTGAATAGCCGCTATATCCACAATCTCTGTGCACTGTGTGAACAATGAGTGTCGTATACACGCCACAGATCGCTTCCGGTGTTTGCGTATTCTACACCACAGCGCGTTCACATGTAACGAGCTCCTGCTCAGGACAGATGGACGTGGCTGTGTATCCAAAGTAAAAAATTATATAAATACTGTTCAGTTCATGTCTGACGGAACTTATGGTCGCAGGTCAGGCGTCATCATGTTAAGCCCGCCCACCGACTCGTGATTGGCCCGGTACATCTTGGATTTTTCGGAATTTTAAGTGAATTGAGAGTAACTAGACTGACCTTGGAAGCAAATGTAATTTGCTGCCGCTAGGGGCGCGTCTAGATTCTAGGCTACAAAAGAGGTATTATTTATATGAAATTGGGCAGAAAAGGGATTGGGGAGGATAGCAAATAGTGCAAAGATTTCAGTGCAATTTTAGACATATATTATTCATATTGTGAGTGTGCAAATAGAGCAGAGTGTGATGCTACAGGTGGTTTGTATGGTCCACTCACCTGTGTGTAGCACACTCAGATGCATAGAGTCCAGTGATAAAGGGCAGTGCGTGGCATATGATGTAGTGGGAGTGTGCTGCTAGATGTGTTAGGTCTGATTGTTCGTTAGCCTGGTAGCCATGGGGAAAAAGCTATCCCTTAGTCGGCTAGTGCGGGATTGGATGCTGCGGAGGCGTCTTCCTGAGGGCAGCAGAGAGAGCAGTCTGTGGGACGGGTGGCTGGAGTCACTGATGATCCTCCTGGCTTTCCTTACACACCACCTGGTATAGATGTCCTGGAGGGAGGGAAGCTCATCTCCAACAATGTGGCGGGCAGTTTGCACAACCCTTTGCAGAGCTTTGTGGTTGCCAGCGGTGCTGTTTCCAAACCAGGCAGTGATGCAGCCAGTCAGGATGCTCTCCACAGTGCAGGTGTAGAATGTTGTGAGGATGCTGGGGCTCATTCCAAACTTCCTCAGCCATCTCAAGAAGAAGAGGCGTTGGTGTGTCTTCTTCAGCACTGCATCTGTGTGAGCCGACCATGTCAGATCCTCACTGATGTGAACACAGAGGAACTTGAAGTTGTTAACCCGCTCCACAGGTGTCTCGTTGATGGTGATGAGTGTGTGTTCTCTGCTCTGTCTCCTGAAATCCACCACCATCTCCTTAGTCTTGTCAATGTTGAGTGAGAGGTGGTTCTCCTGACACCATTTGGTCAGGGTGCTCACCTCCTCTCTGTAGGCAGTCTCATCATTGTCAGTGATCAGGCCTATCATCGTTGTGTCGTCAGCAAATTTGACGATGACGTTGGAGCTGTGTGTGGCTGTACAGTCATGTGTGTACAGGGAGTACAGGAGTGGGCTGAGAACGCAGGCCTGAGGAGCACCAGTGTTGAGGGTCAGCAGAGATGAAGTGTTGCTGCCCATTCTGACCACCTGGTTTCTGCCTGTCAGGAAGTCCATGATCCAGCTGCACAGAGATCTGTTTAGACCTAGAGTCTGTAGCTTTGTGACAAGTGTGGCAGGCACTATGGTGTTAAATGCTGAGCTATAGTCCACAAACAGCAGTCTCACATAGGTGTTTTTATTTTCCAGGTGGGAGAGAGCAGTGTATAGGGTGAAAGCAATAGCATCGTCTGTGGAACGGTTGCTACGATAAGCAAATTGTAGCGGGTCTAGTGATGCAGGCAGCACAGAGCAGATGTAGTCTCTGATGAGTCTTTCAAAACACTTGCTGAAGATGGGTGTCAGAGCAATGGGCCTCCAGTCATTCAAGCATGTGATTTTATTTTTCTTGGGTATGGGCACGATGGTGGATTTTTTAAAGCACGAGGGAACCACAGACAGAGAGAGGGAGAGGTTGAAAATATCTGTGAAAACCCCAGCTAGTTGGAATGCGCATGCTCAGAGCACACGTCCTGGGATGCCATCAGGACCCGCTGCTTTGTGTATATTCACCCGTCGGAAGGATCGGGTTACATCCGCGACAGAGATGGAGAGTGCTCTCGCCTCTTCTGCAGCAGCCGGAGGAGCTCTCTACGTCGGCGGTGTTTTGAGCCTCGAAACTATGGAAGCATATGTGTAGCAAAATTCAATTTGCAATGCAATATTCAAAATGGCAATGTAATTCTGTATTTAAATTTACATTTTCCACCACCTCATCACGTGCAAAATTTGGTGCAGAATGAAATTGAAAATTTAATTATATTATATACACTTGCTATTTCCAACAGCAGCCTTAAGTTGTAAAGTGCATACTATTTTAATGCTTTATAAGTAGCAAAATTAAAATGAAAATGTATAACCCAAATTGATTTGATATGTGTAACGTGTCCAAGCAGAAACAGTAGCAAAATTATCATTTAAATGTTATTTGTCCTAAATGCATTTAGACTAAGAGTTAGGACACTTACGATTGCATTTTCATCATGACAACGTGGGATATTTGTAGCAAAATTCAATGCGGCTTTGAAAATGCATTCTGAGCTGACCACACCCACTCTACGTCAATCATTGCGTCAAGGCGGGGATTGGCGGAAGCGTGTTATGTTTAGATCGTTTGAAACATGGCGGCTGGAGATCTGATAAGATCATTAAATTCATTGGCAGATCAAGTGGAGCGTGAACTTTGGATTGATATTCTCTTTATTTCTTGCAAAACTATAACGGTAATTACTTGAAAATGGGACATGATGTAAAAGTGCAAGGATGCTTGGGTGAATTTGCCTCTTTTCTCGTCCAAAACTATACAGTAAAATGACTTGAAAATGAATACAGTAATAGTCAGTGTGACTGTGAACAAGAATCAATTGAGAAAATGAGCAAACCTATAAAGGAAAAAAAAAAAGAGTGTTTGAAAATGGGAAATGGTGTTTTTTGGGATGATTTGCCGTTTATTTTCAGCAAACTGAGTCCAACATACAGCAAAAGCAGTAATATTGTGAAATATTTTTACTATTTAAAATAACTGTTTTTGAATATATTTTAAAATGTAATTCCTGTGATCAAACTAAATTTTCAGCACCATTACTCCAGTCTTCTGTGGCACATGATCCTTCAGAAATCATTCTAACATGCTAATTTTATTTGTATTATTATCATCAATATTTAAAACAGTTGAGTAATTTTGTCAGGTTCTTTGATGAATAGAAAGATCCTAAGATCAGCCTTTATCTGAAATAAAGTTTTTTGTAACATTATACACTACCATTGAAAAGCTTGGAGTTGTGTTTTTTTTTTATCAAAATTGATGATAACAACATTTACAATGTTACAAAAGATTTCTATTTAAAGAGTTTTTTTGTCCGTATGAACATTCTATTCATCAAAGAAACCTGAAAAAAACCTGATTGGGCATCAGCAGAAAAATAAATATAAAACAGTAAACAGCCAAAGGATGTAACTTAGAATGGGAGATGGATCGGTGTGTGAAAGAGAAGAGAAAACCATAGATGAGACCCAGGCAGGTGCTGGTCATTCAAAAGCTCAATGCAGAAAATATGTCAGTATACTGTAAGGCGTGTAGTTGTCTAGCTCTGTATCATGTTGGAAAAATTCGGTCTCTATTTGCACTTTGAATATTAAAAGAGTCGCCTGCTTTGATCATGGCTGTTTATTTATTTTTTGTTATTTATACTGTAGATTGTTTAAAAATGCAGTGACTGCCTCTAATTTGTAGTACTTAATAGAGAAAATAAACATCTTGTTCATGTACTCATATTTTTTTTCATTCCTTGCTTAAGGCGTAAATTAAATCATAAATTATATAAAAAGGCTTTGAGAATCAGCCCATTTGGTTGTAAAACATCTGCAATCAGAATCAGCCATGAAGAATCAAGATCGGCACATTACTAAAAATAAATTGGGTCCTACATTTTTTTGGTGCTCCTAACTTTTTGAAGTTGAGCACCAGTGCTAACAAGTAAAAAAGTCAATTTCGAGCCCTGCTATGCCTTAGGACAGCATGAAACCCACAAAAAAAAATTAATAAAAAAAAAGATATTATTATTAAATAACAGAGAATAATAATAATAATAATAATAATAATAACAGTTATTCTCTCTGTGCTATTTTTCAATGTTTCAAGTGTTGCAGCAGTCGTTTTCCCCTGTATTTTTTTTTCGTAACTAAGAATTATTTTTTAAAGGGGAGCACGACCGAAAAAGTTTGAGAACCACTGAGCTAAAGTAAAAAGGAAACGTTCTGACAGCGTGTTTACATCCATTTTGAGCGCTCTCAGCACCCGTGCAGACCAAAAAAAGTGCGGCTGGGATGACCGTGTATTTTCAAGACGCGGCTGGCGTGACCGCAGTGTCACACACATACGCGCAAAAATCTTCTGAAACATTGGGTGCTTTATTTCTTATTTTTGCATCCTCGTTTCCTTTCCTAGCTTCCTTTCCTTCCGTCTTAGCTCCACCCCCTTAGGATAAGAGGGAAGGATTTAAGGAAAGGAAATGAGGATGGAGGAATCAAAGGATGAACATGGGAATATTCTTGACCACTCAAGCGTCATTTCAAAGCATCATCAGCTGCGCTAAAGGGATCTGCCCATATGTTGTTAAAGGTCCACTAAAGTGCCGTGAAACACGCAGCGTCATTACCGCGGGAAGTAGGGGTGCTGAGGGTGCTGCAGCACCCCTTGGCTCGGAGCTCAAGAACAAATAGGGGTGCTGGGGGTGCGGTGCTAACAACAAAAAAGGACAAAAAATATTTTTAGTAATTCGAATATTCATTCAAATTTATTGGAAACACAATACAATGACAATAATTGTCGCGTGACGTCACCGCATCCGTCATTGAAGATTAAAAATACACCAATCAACACGGCGCAAAAACGCATTTCCAAACAAAATAAAAATAGACTGAGACTTGAGCAGACAGATAATATTGGATCAGTCGGATAAGGAAGCAGATCTACCACAAAACAAATAAGGTTTCTCTTTTTTTAAACAAATGCTTAATTTGTGGTTCACCATTATTTTTTTAATGAAAACACAGCAACGATAAAGACCAGCTCGTTTATTTTAAATGAAGAAATTAAAGGTTTATTAACAATAGTTATCTTGCTTTTGGATCTGCCACCAGTCATTTCACATCATTCTCGTCACATATCACTCCTGCGGCTCAGAGCTGCTTGGAACAGACTCGCTGCGCTCCCTCAGATCTGTAGCCTCCCATGTTCAACTGAACTAAATTTATTTTATTTTTATAAAAAAAGCCACATTTACCGTCTCTAATTCAGCGAGTGTGTCTTTGCACTTTTCAGAGCACCGTCACACTCAGTCAAATCCATTGTATGAGGTATGCCTTAATAAATTAAACTCCTTATTTAAATTTAAATTAATTAAATTAATTAAAATGCTGTGGTTTCCTCAAATTCATTCCACTTGGCTTATTCAGGGTCCATATCAATTAAACTCATTCCCGGTTTTCACTAGTCGGGAGTGCTGGGACACAGCAAAGTAAACAAAGCAGTAACTTCTGCTCAGATACACCTCACCCTAGCTGATACTTTATGTCAACTTTCCGATTATTTCATAAATTTTTATTAAAAAGAAATGACTTTCCGATGTGATATAAGTGAAAAGGGAGACGATTTCGAAAATGATTTCACCAAAAGGCGGACGCGAACTCTGGTCTCCCGCGTCAAAAGCAATGTGTCACACGTATTACCACTTACGCCACTGAAAACGTGCTTAGATAGCCGTCTTTTGTAATATTTGTAAATATGGCCTATGTGCATTGTGTAAAAACATTAAAAGGTAGACTACAGAAAATGGCATATACTACAGTAATTTACCCACCCACATTTATTTTCCTTCCGATGCCCATGATCCAAAGCCACTTACAAAAGAGAACAATGGAAGCAATCAAAAACAACAAAATAGCAACTCTTTTTACTTATAACTTTGCTCAATTGCTCCCCCCCCGCCCCCCACAAACTTTTTTTTCTCTCAGCCCCCCCTGCTCAAAATACGTTCCCGTGGCTATGCGCAGCGTTATTCTATGTGGTGACATACTTTTAACTGAAACGAAAACATATCGCTAAGCCCCGCCCACTTATTTTGAACAGCCAATAGCGTTCCATTTATATCTCGGGCCAGAGCCGTTGAGCTCGGTAAAGCAGCATTTGAAAGCTTATGACAGCCACAGACTAATAAATCACCCACAGATTCAATATGAAACTCTTGCTAAAACGAAATAGTGATCATAATCATGCTGATGCTGTGTAGTTTAATACATGCCGACCACGCATATGATCTGCTCCGTGTATTGCGTCTCTGTGTAGGGGGCGGGACACTACGGACACTAGAGAGCATTTGATTGGACAGAACGTTTGATGAGAAGCTGAAGTGCACGGTGATATCATCAAAATCCTTGATTCATATTGGCGGAAGTGACCAGACTGTAAGTTTCGAATGCCCATATCTTGTAAACGCGAATTTTGACGTTGTTTTGAAGCACACTAGCTTATAGATGACCTTAAGGCTAATATATTCGTAGTAAAAGCCAAAAACTTTAATTTTGATTTCAGGGGGACTTTAAAGTGTGTGATTTAAGGCATTCATAATAATTATTAACAAAGCAAGATGCCCTGTTTAAATATATGACATTATTTACACTGCAAAGGAAAAATATAAATGTAAATTATTATGATATATCTGAAGTCAATAAAACACTTCCGCATAGGATACACCTGTGTATCCTCGCTCAAGACTCCTCAGGAAGCCTCCTCACTCCTCGATCCTCGCCTCCTCACGGTGCAATTAAAGAATTGAGATGTCCTACAAGATGGCTGAGCTCAATTGGTTTCCGGGTTATAGGATGGAGGACGGAGGAGTGAGGAAACGAGGAGGGATATTGAGAAGCACCCATTATTTCTCTGTTCACGCTCCACTTCTTCTGCCAATGAATTCAACGATCCTATCAGATCTCCAGCCGCCATGTTTCAAACGATCTAAACATAACACGCTTCCGCCAATCTCCGCCTTGACGCAATGATTGACGTAGGGTGGGTGTGGTCAACTCGGAATGCATTTTCAAAGCCGCATTGAATTTTGCTACAAATATCCCACGGCGTCATGATGAAAATGCAATCGTAAGTGTCCTAACTGTTAGTCTAAATGCATTTAGGACAAATAACATTTAAATGATAATTTTGCTACTGTTTCTGCAATGTTAATGAAACTCGGTCCAACATTCAAATCCTATTCTGTGCATGGATAAAATCATGTTTGCAATGCAGAAAGACACTTGTCATTGTGTTAGAAGTGTTTTGCATGTATTTTTAAGTTGGAGACTCAAAGCTCTGAAAACAGCGTTTCTGCTCAGGAGAAAAGTGGTTTATGCAATGTTACTGAAACTCGTTCCAGCATTCAAAACCTATTCTGTGCATGAATAAAATCATGTTTGCAATGCATAAAGACACTTGTCAATGTGTTAGAAGTGTTTTGCATGTATTTTTAAGTTGGAGACTCAAAGCTCTGAAAACAGCGTTTCTGCTCAGGAGAAAAGTGGATTTATGCAATGTTACTGAAACTCGGTCCAAGATTCAAAACCTATTCTGTGCATGAATAAAATCATGTTTGCAATGCAGAAATACACTTGTCAGTGTGTTAGAAGTGTTTTGCATGTATTTTTTAGTTGGAGACTCAAAGCTCTGAAAACAGTGTTTCTGCTCAGGAGAAAAGTGGGTTTATGCAAACTCGGTCCAACATTCAAAACCTATTTTGTGCATGAATAAAATCATGTTTGCAATGCATAAAGACACTTGTCAATGTGTTAGAAGTGTTTTGCATGTATTTTTTAGTTGGATACTCAAAGCTCTGAAAACAGCGTTTCTGCTCAGGAGAAAAGTGGGTTTATGCAATGTTACTGAAACTCGGCCCAACATAAAAAACCTATTCTGTGCATGAATAAAATCATGTTTGCAATGCAGAAAGACACTTGTCAATGTGTTTTGCATGTATTTTTAAGTTGGAGACTCAAAGCTTTGAAAACAGCGTTTCTGCTCAGGAGAAAAGTGGTTTTATGCAATATTAATGAAACTCGGCCCAACATACAAAACTTATTCTGTGCATGAATAAAATCATGTTTGCAATGCAGAAAGACACTTGTCAATGTGTTAGAAGTGTTTTGCATGTATTTTTAAGTTGGAGACTCAAAGCTCTGAAAACAGCGTTTCTGCTCAGGAGAAAAGTGGGTTTATGCAATGTTACTGAAACTCGGTCCAACATTCAAAACCTATTCTGTGCATGAATAAAATCATGTTTGCAATGCAGAAAGACACTTGTCAATGTGTTAGAAGTGTTTTGCATGTATTTTTAAGTTAGAGACTCAAAGCTCTGAAAACAGCGTTTCTGCTCAGGAGAAAAGTGGGTTTATGCAATGTTACTGAAACTCGGTCCAACATTCAAAACCTATTCTGTGCATGAATAAAATCATGTTTGCAATGCAGAAAGACACTTGTCAATGTGTTAGAAGTGTTTTGCATGTATTTTTAAGTTAGAGACTCAAAGCTCTGAAAACAGCGTTTCTGCTCAGGAGAAAAGTGGGTTTATGCAAACTCGGTCCAACATTCAAAACCTATTCTGTGCATGAATAAAATCATGTTTGCATGCAGAAAGACACTTGTCAATGTGTTAGAAGTGTTTTGCAAGTATTTTTAAGTTGGAGACTCAAAGCTCTGAAAACAGCGTTATAACGTTTCTCTTTTACTAAAAAAAAAAAAAAAAAACAGCTATACAAATTTTTGGAAGGAGGGATCAACTGTATTTCTTCACATCAATATATTCTGTTACACCAATCAAGATTTTACCCAGATCTATTTGTTCAATAAATTCTTGCTCATAGGCAAACCCAACATACACAAACTCCACATTTTACAATTAGATTCTTCAAAGACTTCCATTCACACTATTTATGGGTACCCCAATGTTGAATAAACCACACAGTCTTATCAAGGGAAAGTCACTTGTACTTGAGAAACAGTCCAGACTCAGAATGTAGAAAATGTCCCATTTGCCCTCGTTCTTCAGCACTTCCACATAATTCCCAAGCCATGTGCCGAGGCATAAGGAGAGGAATCCCATAAACAAAATCAATTGAGCAGCAAACACTTAGTTTCTCAACAAGGATCTCTCAAGGAAGGTTAGAAACATGAGCCACACCATGCTGTCTTCTCTCTCACTCTACAACTTCCTGATCTTTTATCCTACCCAGGAAGCTCACTAAGACCCCCTGGTGGTGAGGATGAACTACTAAAACTACTGAAACCATGTACAGTTCAAAATACTGTTACATATCCTCCCCTTCATTGGAAGGTTTAATATAACCATAAAAAGGTTTCAGGTTCTGCACATGAAAAGTGTCTGGATGCTCAAGATCATCCAAAAATGCAACAGAACAATTAACTGGACCCAAACATTTTAGAATTTTGGCTGGGCCTTTCCACTTGGCAGCTAATTTAGACATAAAGCCTTCACTGGCCCTTGACAAGGGATGAGAGCGCACCCATACCAACTCCCCAGCCTGATACTGAGCATGTTTTCTTCGAAGGTTATAATAGCGCCCTTGCTTCCTTTGAGCTTGTTCCACATTCTCTTTCACTGACTTCAGTAGGTTCACATATGAGGCTATCATTTTTTTTTACGTTTTTAACGTACGGTTAATACGCTCTGTGAGATTAGTTTGAGGATGACTGGCAGTAGTAAGCTTTTGGGTTACACCCCATTGCTTGCATACTAAATTCAGAAGATGCGAGGTAAACTGTGCTCCCCTATCAGAAACCAAGTAGACGGGAGTACCCCATCTAGTGAAAACCTCATTAACCAGGATTTGAGCTATTTGAGGTGCTTTTGCTACACGTAGAGGGAATAACTCCACCCATTTAGTACAGTAATCCACTATCACCAAGAGATACTCATTTTGCCTTGGACTTTTAGGAAAAGGTCCCATCAGGTCCACTCCTAGCATATATCCTGGCTCCACCACTGGGGTGTTCTGCAAGTAGCCAGCCAACTTGGAGATAGTAGGTTTATACATTTGGCACACTTGACACTCTTTGCAATGCTTCCAAACATCTGATCGTAAACTGGGCCAGTACACCATATCCACCAATCTCAAAAAAGTTTTGAGACGACCAAAGTGTCCACTCAGAGGATTGTCGTGGGCATATTTCAAGAATTCTTTGCGCAAGCACTTTGGCACTACCAACTGAAATTTCTGCCCTTTCTGTCCATCTGGGACACTATGAAATAGAAAGCCATTCTTCTCAACATAATGGATTCTTAAGGGATCCATGTCTGTTTGAGTACGGGCCTTCTCAATTAGTTCCTTTATTTCATCATCCTCTTGCTGAGCTTTGGCCATTTCAGCCCAATCCACAGGCAGGCTTGAAGGTGTTACTATTGGACTTGAAGACTTCACCTGTCTCACCATGTTAACCATCGCAGTGTCTTCCAGACTTCGGGATAAGGTATCTGGAACCACATTGCATTGACCTTTTCGATACTTGACCGTAAATTCAAATTCTTGCAGCCGTATAGCCCACCGTGTCAATCTTGATGAGGGTTTGGGGTGATTAAAAACCCAAGTCAATGCTGCATGATCAGTTATATCAGTTAAGGGTCTACCCTCTAAGTAGGGACGCCACTTCTCCACAGCCCATAGAACAGCACAACATTCCTTCTCAGACACTGAGTATGCTCTTTCAGCTCCCTGAAGTAAGCGTGAAGCATAAGCTACCACATGCTCTTCTCCTTCTATATCTTGCGTCAGAACTGCTCCCAGTCCTTTCTCACTGGCATCTGTCTGCACCTTAAATGGTCTGGTGAAGTCTGGGGAAATCAGGACAGGGGCTTGAGTGAGATCATTCTTAATAGCTTCAAATGCTTCTTGGCAGGATTCTGCCCATACCCAAGTGGCTCCCTTCCTTTTTAAAGCATGTAAAGGGGCTGCTTTTTCCGAAAATCGTGGTACAAATCTGTGATACCACCCAGCAAGTCCTAAAAACCGTTGCACATCTTTTAAAGATTGAGGCACCGGAAACTGACTCACTAATGCTATCTTAGCAGGATCTGTCTTAATGCCTTCCCCTGAAATCACATGGCCAAGAAAAGTTAGAGACCTTTGCAACATGTTGCACTTTTTAAGGTTTAAAGTCAGCCCAGCTTGATGTAGGCAGCGGAAAACTTGATTGAGGTGCAGCAGATGTTCATTTTCATCCTTAGAGTATATCACAATATCATCTATGTAGACAAAACAACACTTTCCCTTGATTTCTCGCAGTACACACTCCATTAAACGCTGAAATGAGGCTGCGGCATTTTTGAGACCGAAGGGTAAACGTAAAAATTCAAATAATCCTGAAGATGTCACAAAAGCAGTTTTAGGAATACTTTCTGGCTCTAATTCCACCTGCCAATATCCACTTTTCAGATCCAAAGTACTGAAAACTCTTGCTCCATGTAAAGACCCCAAAATATCTTGTATCTGTGGCATTGGATAAGCATCCAAGTAAGTTTTTGAGTTCAGTCCACGGAAGTCTACACAAAACCGAGATCCACCATTCTTCTTGGGAACAATAATCACAGGAGAAGCCCATGGTGAGTTGGAAGGCCGAATTATATTATTGGTCAACATTTCCTTAATCTCCTGATTAATAAATTGTTGTTTCTCCCCAGATACACGGTATGCTCTCCTACGGAGAGGAACCTCATCTGCAGTATTGATGCAATGTTTAATTACCGAAGAGTGTCCTACTTTATTAGTGCATACCATAGGCCATTCCCTCATCAACCTCTCTAAATGACTCTGGAATTCTGAGGTGGTATCAGCCTTGAGTGCGAGTTGTTGAACAGCCAGTGAGACTTCAGATGATACTTCTCCACTAGGCAAAGCAAGATAAAAGGACACCAAGGAGTTGGAACATGACTTAGGTGGCAGAAAGGGAAACATTTCACTCCTACTCTCCTCTTGGGATACCATACCATACTGGGCCCTCCGAAAGTCCAGCATAATCCCAGCAGAAGTTAAGAAATCCATACCCAGAATTATTGGTACCGTCAGATCTGAATCTCTCAACACATACAATGTTAACTTGAGTTTTTGTCCATGCAGCTCACATTCCCAATTAGACATGCCTATAGAAGAATGCATTTGACCATTGGCTAACATGAATGTCTGTCCTTTGCTTGGGTTCCACTGCTCTTGTCCTTTCACCTGATTCCAGCAGGACTCTTGAATTAGAGACAGGGTACTCCCGGTATCCACCATAGCCTGAAAATATCGACCTCTTAATAATATGGGCAAAGTTACCATTTTCAGTTCAGACTGACTGGGTATTGAAACAGACTGAACTACTCGAGTGTTAGCATGAGTTAACCGATGAACGGTGTCTCTATCATTGGAAGTCTTTTTCTTCTGCATTTCAGCATTGGCATGGCTCCAGTATCGTTTGGATTCTTCAAAATCTTTCTCGATTTGAGTCCCTTTTCTTACCAACTCATTGACATCTCTCACCGTTCCCCGTAACAAACTGGCAAGACGAGGATTACAGTTCCTTAATATGGCTTGCACCATCTCTCTCAGTCATATCCTTCCTCCATCTTAGGCACAATGCCCTATAATGGAATGCAAAATCACGTATACTCTCCTTAGCCCCTTGTTTCCTCTCCAACAACCTTCTCTCCGCTTCAGCTTCATAATCATCATTTAAAAATGAGCGAAGAAAGATTTCTTTAAACTGTTTCCATGTCCACACAGTTCTTCTTTCTGCTAACCACCAGTCTTTTGCTGTGCCTTTCAACACTGAGGTAAGAGCAGCGAGAATTTCAGAGTCATTCAGAGGTCGAATGGCCAAGTATTCTTCACATCGCTCAACAAATGACACCGGATCAGTCTCTGGCTCACTCCCAAATTGGGGAAACTCTACTTTTACAGGGGGCAGATAAGTGGGTGCAGGTACAGTTTCAGTGTTGGTTAAAAGATGCTGAGATGAAGGAAGAGTATGGGTCTTCCTCAGACCTTGACGTGTAACGGTCGAGTGCTGCTCAGAAGAGGGTACATATACAGGAGTTGATGTCACAGGTACCCAAGATCTTAACTTATTATCAATCTGTAGATCTCTCCTTTTTAAGCAGTCAACCATAGACTTCTCCAAATCTTGTATATTCAGTTCTAAGACCCTTTTGACTCGATCACACTCTCTTTCAATGCAATAGACCAGCTTTTCCTCCAGAGATCCACAGCGATCATCAAGATCTGATTGCAAACAACACTGGCTCACCTGCTGTATACAGTTTGTGCTGCTTTCCTCCAGAACGACAACTCGTCTATTTAACTCATCCATTGCTGCCTGTAATGACGAGTTCAAGTGAGCTTCTTCTTTCTCAGTAGTGGGTGGAAGCATTGTAGGACAAGGCTGTGGATCTGCATCTGTAATGGAATCATCCTCTTCAGAATTAATATACAACTCACTCAATGTATGTATAAGTTCTTTAACAGGTTCTCTACGAGTCACAAATGGACCAGCTGTAAAATCATGGCTGGGTATGTTCTCATCCTTTTCATCAGGACTTAAACCTTCCATTTCTTATTTTTTGCATCAAAGTAATTAATACAGATTGGGTCCCTGTTCGGGCGCCATCTATAACGTTTCTCTTTTCCTAAAAAAACAAACAAAACAGCTATACAAATTTTTGGAAGGAGGGATCAACTGTATTTCTTCACATCAATATATTCTGTTACACCAATCAAGATTTTACCCAGATCTATTTGTTCAATAAATTCTTGCTCATAGGCAAACCCAACATACACAAACTCCACATTTTACAATTAGATTCTTCAAAGACTTCCATTCACACTATTTATGGATACCCCAATGTTGAATAAACCACACAGTCTTATCAAGGGAAAGTCACTTGTACTTGAGAAACAGTCCAGACTCAGAATGTAGAAAATGTCCCATTTGCCCTCGTTCTTCAGCACTTCCACATAATTCCCAAGCCATGTGCCGAGGCATAAGGAGAGGAATCCCATAAACAAAATCAATTGAGCAGCAAACACTTAGTTTCTCAACAAGGATCTCTCAAGGAAGGTTAGAAACATGAGCCACACCATGCTGTCTTCTCTCTCACTCTACAACTTCCTGATCTTTTATCCTACCCAGGAAGCTCACTAAGACCCCCTGGTGGTGAGGATGAACTACTAAAACTACTGAAACCATATACAGTTCAAAATACTGTTACAGCGTTTCTGCTCAGGAGAAAAGTGGTTTTATGCAATATTAATGAAACTCGGTCCAATATTCAAAACCTATTCTGTGCATGAATAAAGTCATGTTTGCAATGCATAAAGACACTTGTCAATGTGTTAGAAGTGTTTTGCATGTATTTTTTAGTTGGAGACTCAAAGCTCTGAAAACAGCGTTTCTGCTCAGGAGAAAAGTGGATTTATGCAATGTTACTGAAACTCGGTCCAACATTCAAAACCTATTCTGTGCATGAATAAAATAATGTTTGCAATGCAGAAAGACACTTGTCAATGTGTTAGAAGTGTTTTGCATGTATTTTTAAGTTGGAGACTCAAAGCTCTGAAAACAGCGTTTCTGCTCAGGAGAAAAGTGGATTTATGCAATGTTACTGAAACTCGGTCCAAGATTCAAAACGTCTAGGTTACGAAGGTAACCCTCGTTCCCCGAAGGAGGGAACGGAGACGTTACATTGGGATCTCGCTTGAGAGACCGATCACCTCTGAGCCTTATTAAAAAGGCCAATTGAAAATTGGCGAGTGGACGTGCGCGCCGGCCACGCCCCGTACATACGGGTATATAAGATGGCTGCGCGCACCACTCAGTCAGGCTTTTGCTGAAGAGCCGGGAGAGCCCAGCGTCAGCGCGACGCCAGGGGCGTGGCAGGGGAATGTAACGTCTCCGTTCCCTCCTTCGGGGAACGAGGGTTACCTTCGTAACCTAGACGTTACCCCTTCAGTCGAATCACTTCGACGTTACATTGGGAACTAGACCCATGGAAAAGGCCACGACCCTGACGCCGCGTTACGCACAACGCCACGTGCCGGCAGGTCTTCCCAGACGTGTCCGCAGGCGGTCATTGAACGTAACCTTCCCAACGCCCCAAGGCCCCTTTTTTATAAGGGGGGCCTGCAGGGATGCCAGTTGTACTGAAGCATGGGTTGGGGGGGCGGAGCACATGGAATTTGTGCATGTGGAATGAGAATAATTCAATATATCCATAAGGCTTCTTAGGGATACACGAGGGAAACAGCGGTCTCCTCCGCTGGAAAATATTGGAAAGTATAGCCACAACCTGCGGGGCGAAGGAGACCCAGGCAGGATCACAGCCAAGGACTACTCCGCATCTAGCCCTGACCGCGGGGCATGGAGGACCCAGGTTCGCCGGAGGGAACATACTGGGAGATAGCGCACGGATCCACGTGGGAATGGCGCAGCAAGCCGACACCAGCCGTCCCCCCGCTCGCCTGAAGTCTTATGTTAAGACACGGGAGGAACGGCCTCTGCGCGGAGGTTGAAGAACCTAGCGAAGGTATGGGTGTCGCCCAGCCCGCAGCTCTACAGATATCTGCTAGTGAGGCGCCATGAGCCAACGCAAAGGATGAAGCAGCACTCTTAATGGAGTGGGCATGAACACCTAAGGGGCATGGCTCTCCCAGATATAGATAAGAGAGGGAGAGGCATCTACCACCCAATGAGCCACCTCAGTTTGGGGACAGCATTCCCTTTCTGCTGAACCCCAAGCAGATAAGCTGCTAGGTGCGTCTGAAGTGCCGAGCGATTTCATTTTCACATAGACACAACATCGCAAGGCTGGGTCTGCCTCCTCCAGGGCAGAGCTTGCAGGTTCACCACCTGACCGCGGAAAAGCGTGGTGGGGAACCTTGGGCACAATAGCCGGGCCGGGGTCTCAGGTAGTAACGTGAGAGTCGCCGGGCCCGAACTTCTTGGCACACTTTGCTGGCAAGGAAAGCTTGTAGGTCTCCAACCCTCTTAATAGGAGCCAGGGCAGTCAGGAGCGCTGTCTTAATGACAGGACTCGACTGAGGCCCACTGAGCACCTCTGGGGAACCTTTGCTCGTTCAATGGGAGCCAGGGCAGTCAGGAGCGTTTTTCTCGCTCGACTGAGGCCCAAGGCTCCAAGGGAGCGCCCCGCGGCCTGAGAAGGCGACGGGGAAGCTTCCCTACAGAGAAAGTTTGTAGGTCTCCTTACCCTCTTGATGGAGGCCAGGGCAATCAGGAGCGCTGTCTAAATGACAGGAATTCTAGCTCGACTGAGGCCAGGGGCTCAAATGGAGCGCCCCGCGGCCCCGAAGGGCGACGGGGGGGTCCCAAGAGGGTATGAGGCGCGGTCTGGCACCTCTGAGGGACCTCACGACCAGTGGGTGCTTACCTATTTTGCTTCATCTACTGCATGTGATATGCGGCTAAGCGGCGGCATATATTCCGAGAGTCGAGGGGACAGCCTGCGCTCCAACTCTCCTGCAGGAAAGGAAGCACTACTGCAATCGTGTATCTCTGTGCCTCTCAACGAGAGGAAAGCCAGCGATAGACCTCATCTCAGTGCGTGAGCCAGCCTTTGCCAAGGGAGCCCAGTACCGAGTGATAGTTTGTATCACGGCCTGTGAAAGGCCGGAGAGATCTACGGTGTCAAGCCGTGCCCTTACAGGGAGGGACTGCCGCGAGGGGATGGTTACTAAGACCTAAGTCCGGGTGGGCCGTCCTTGCAGCGCAACCTCCAGACTTACTCCTCGTCCTCCCTGGACTCGCACAGAGTCTGCGCAAGGAGGCTCACTGGGGAAGGGCGTACTTGGGCCCCGGAGGTAGCTATGTGCCAGAGTACTCTGGCAATGGGAGGAATCGGGAGGGCAAGCGGATGTGGCTGGGCCTGCCGATATAACTCCAACTAGCTGCGTCACGGGGTGGAGTCGCCATTCTGCAGGTGGGTGGACTGCCGTGGGAACCGGGTGGCTGCACGGTTGAGTTTCCCTGCTTCAAATGAATGGCAAGTAGCAAAATCTGCCACGTTGGACTCCATGGGAGCAGATGGGAGGAGCTGTAAGCCTCTGTTGTACATGGCAACCCAACCCGTGGTAAGCCACGGGCTGACTTGTCGGCAATACTACCAGTCCGGAGAGAGCCGAGATGCCATGCCCATCATAGGACTCGATCGTGCTGCAGCGGTCTCACATGAAACAGCTTAACGGCAAGCGGCTAGAGCTGACATGTGCCCCAGGAGCCTCTGATTTTGAGAGGACCGCTGTATAGTACCTGATTAGCTCAGGGACTACAGCACCAACTGCGCGCTCTTGGTAGCAAGGCGGGCCGTCTTGTGGACCGAGTCGGGCTCCCGACCGAGGAAAGGGATTCCCTCGGTTGGCCTGAAGGACCAGATGGCGGGGGTGCCGAGGCACCAGGTCCCTGTATTCGCACAACGGAACTCACGAGTGGGCTGGTAAGCACCAGTCGAAGAGACGGTTGAAGACGCGAGTACCTGTCTGCCGAAGAGGGGACAGGGGAGCTCCCATGGCCTAAAGAAGGCAGGAAGGAGAGGGACTAGCCAAGTGGAAGCACCTCGCGCTGAGCGCTCGACCCCCGGGGCAGACCGCCGGAGGGGTGTGCGCCGGGGAAAGATCGAGACGCGACAGCGGGTGCCCTTCAGGCAGATGGCTGCAACCCAGCCCTGGAGACGGAAACATACTTGTATGTGCGTCGTCGTGAGCATGTGTGCCGACAGCCTAAGAAGGGATCGGAACAGAGCTCCATCCAGGGCGGATGTTAACCCACCACTCTAACTGGACACGTGAAGTCAGGACTCTTATCAAACCCCGACCTCGTCCCGGTCGGAGAGACAGGCAGGATCGCGTCCTTCGCCAGTAGGAACGAAACCTCCGCAGGCAGAACAGAGGCACGCCTGTTTCCGAATAAAGAATGTAAGGGGTACCTGTGAGTCTGGGCGGACGCCTGGAGCCGGGCCGTACCGTCCGTATCAACCAGTGTAGTGGTATCAAGGGAACGTTGACCGGCGTGACCGTGGTGGGGCAGCCTGGGGAAAGACAGGGAAGGAGACAAAACCCAGAAGGATAAACGTCCTGGAGAAGTGTCTAACTGCACTAAGCAGTGCTTACCTACTTCCCTGGTTCCCGCGCTGGCGACATCCGGTCCCGAGTCTGGTTCCGAGGAGTGGAAGTGCTGCTCAGGAAGGAAACTCGGGGCCGGGGCCCCAGAGGTGAGAAAGCTGGGTCTTTCTGTGATTTCAAATGACCGGCTAAGTCCCGCTTCCAGCGGGAGTGCCGACAGAGTAGCTCTCTCCACCTCCGGGGGTGCTCGCATCAGGGACGCTTCGAAGCTCGCCTGCGAGGGGGACGCCCTCGGCGACGAGCAGGCGGAGGCGGGGGCCCAGGCGGCGGAATGGTAACTTCGCGGCGGGGCAGGATATGTTGGACGGCCTCCGTCTGCCTCTGGACCGTTGGAGTGCCAGAGGAGACGCCCAGCCCGAACGACGCGGAGGCGTACTGCTCTGGCATCTCGACGGGGTATGCTGATGGGCGGAGGATCGCAGGCTTTTGGGGGCCGGCGATACGTTCGACGCCGCTGAGCAAAAACCCTCATGGTGTCGCCGAATAGGCCGCTCTGGGGAATGGGAGAGTCGAGAAAGCGAACTTTGTCAACCTCTGCCATCCGGGCCAGAGTCAGCCATAGGTGGCGTTCCTGGACCACGCAGGTGGACATCACCTGACCAAGGGGACACGCCGCGACCTAGTGGCCCGAAGGGCGAAGTCAGTGGCGGCGCGGAGTTCTTCAAGTACCCCCTGGTCAGGACCACTCTCGTGCAGGCCTTAAGGTGCCTGCACCTGGCACTTTTGCAGTGTTGCCATGGCCTGCAGGGCGGGGCAGCGTGTTGGGGGGCGCAGAAAAGGCCCAGCCGATGAGGGCGGAAGAAATTTCACATGCCCTAAAAGGGAGACGCGGAGACCCCTTGGCTGCCCCGCCATGGAGAGTGGCGAGGGGAGAGGAGCTGGAGTGCGCTTCAAATGAATAGGGCGCCATCGATTTTGTCAGCTCCTGATGCACATCCGGTCAGAACGGGACCGGGGGGGAGCGCGGCGCTGCCGCCGGTGCCCCCCCCAGGAACCAGTCGTCCAGCCTAGAAGGATCGGCCGGAGGCCCCTGAGGAACCCTCAAACCGATCCTCCCCGGCTGCCCGGAGAAGCATAGCCGACAGTTCGACATCAACCTCCGGGGGGGCAGCGACCACGGGTGGGCGCCGCGCCGCGGGAAGAGATGTGTCACCGTCTGACTCTCCCTCTGATGCTGTGACAGACATCTCATCCTCTGCAGGAGCACCGAAGGAGACGCTCAGCCCGCCAGGCGGGGAAGCGTCTGCTGCGGAAACTCAACGGGACCGCGCTGAGATAGAGAGGTCCGCAGGGCTTTTTGAGCCGGCGGAACGCTGTCTATCGTAAATTGAATGTCCCCCCCCGCGCCCCACCGTGGCGGCCGAAGAGCATAGGCGGCTCAACGGCTGACCACGGGAGGGAGGCGGGGGGAGCCAGCTCGCGAACGAGCGGCAGGACTTCAGCGTGGTCATGGTCATGCTTTCACCACATGAACCATTCATGAGCACCACCCCAGCGTGCTCAAAGCCTAAACACGTGAGGCAGCGCTCATGTCCGTTCGCTGAGGAGAGGAAACTACCACATCCAGAAACGCACGGCCGAAAAGACATCCTGAAAAGAACGTCTAAAATGGCCGCTAGAAATTGCTCTTTTGTGATCCCGGTTTGCCCAGGGAGGCGCCGCGGGGCAATGCACTCGCCGGGGCTGCTCGCTGGAATGCAAAAAGGCTTTATATGGCCGTGAAAACGGACGCCCGCGGGACCGCGCTGACGGCCACCAAACAATGCTCTTTCTGTGAAACACTCTTTTAGTTATGGCAGCGCAGCAGCAGGAGGGAGCATGAACTCTGAAGAACTCTTCTCGGCTGTTTAGAGGCTCGACACATCGGCTCTGAAAGCAAAAGTCTGACTGAGTGGTGCGCGCAGCCATCTTATATACCCGTATGTACGGGGCGTGGCCGGCGCGCACGTCCACTCGCCAATTTTCAATTGGCCTTTTTAATAAGGCTCATAGGTGATCGGTCTCTCAAGCGAGATCCCAATGTAACGTCGAAGTGATTCGACTGAAGGGGTAACCTATTTTGTGCATGAATAAAATCATGTTTGCAATGCATAAAGACACTTGTCAATGTGTTAGAAGTGTTTTGCATGTATTTTTAAGTTGGAGACTCAAAGCTCTGAAAACAGCGTTTCTGCTCAGGAGAAAAGTGGTTTTATGCAATGTTAATGAAACTCGGTCCAACATGCAAATCCTATTCTGTGCATGAATAAAATCATGTTTGCAATGCAGAAAGACACTTGTCAATGTGTTAGAAGTGTTTTGCCATGTATTTTTAAGTTGGAGACTCAAAGCTCTGAAAACAGCGTTTCTGCTCAGCAGAAAAGTGGGTTTATGCAAACTCGGTCCAACATTGAAAACCTATTCTGTGCATGAATAAAATCATGCTTGCAATGCAGAAAGACACTTGTCAATGTGTTAGAAGTGTTTTGCAAGTATTTTTAAGTTGGAGACTCAAAGCTCTGAAAACAGCGTTTCTGATCAGGAGAAAAGTGGGTTTATGCAATGTTACTGAAACTCGGTCCAGCATTCAAAACCTATTCTGTGCATGAATAAAATCATGTTTGCAATACAGAAAGACACTTGTCAATGTATTAGCAGTTTTGCATGTATTTTTAAGTTGGAGACTCAAAGCTCTGAAAACAGCATTTCTGCTCAGGAGAAAAGTGGGTTTATGCAATGTTACTGAAACTCGGTCCAGCATTCAAAACCTATTCTGTGCATGAATAAAATCATGTTTGCAATGCAGAAAGACACTTGTCAATGTGTTAGAAGTGTTTTGCATGTATTTTTTAGTTGGAGACTCAAAGCTCTGAAAACAGCGTTTCTGCTCAGGAGAAAAGTGGATTTATGCAATGTTACTGAAACTCGGTCCAACATTCAAAACCTATTCTGTGCATGAATAAAATAATGTTTGCAATGCAGAAAGACACTTGTCAATGTGTTAGAAGTGTTTTGCATGTATTTTTTAGTTGGAGACTCAAAGCTCTGAAAACAGCATTTCTGCTCAGGAGAAAAGTGGATTTATGCAATGTTACTGAAACTTGGTCCAAGATTCAAAACCTATTTTGTGCATGAATAAAATCATGTTTGCAATGCAGAAAGACCCTTGTCAATGTATTAGAAGTGTTTTGCATGTATTTTTAAGTTGGAGACTCAAAGCTCTGAAAACAGCGTTTCTGCTCAGGAGAAAAGTGGTTTTATGCAATGTTAATGAAACTCGGTCCAGCATTCAAAACCTATTCTGTGCATGAATAAAATCATGCTTGCAATGCAGAAAGACACTTGTCAATGTGTTAGAAGTGTTTTGCAAGTATTTTTAAGTTGGAGACTCAAAGCTCTGAAAACAGCGTTTCTGCCCAGGAGAAAAGTGGGTTTATGCAAATTCGGTCCAACATTCAAAACCTATTCTGTGCATGAATAAAATCATGTTTGCAATGCAGAAAGACACTTGTCAATGTGTTAGTGTTTTGCAAGTATTTTTAAGTTGGAGACTCAAAGCTCTGAAAACAGCGTTTCTGCTCAGGAGAAAAGTGGGTTTATGCAATGTTACTGAAACTCGGTCCAGCATTCAAAACCTATTCTGTGCATGAATAAAATCATGTTTGCAACACAGAAAGACACTTGTTAATGTGTTAGCAGTGTTTTGCATGTATTTTTAAGTTGGAGACTCAAAGCTCTGAAAACAGCGTTTCTGCTCAGGAGAAAAGTGGGTTTATGCAATGTTACTGAAACTCGGTCCAGCATTCAAAACCTATTCTGTGCATGAATAAAATCATGTTTGCAATGCAGAAAGACACTTGTCAATGTGTTAGTGTTTTGCAAGTATTTTTAAGTTGGAGACTCAAAGCTCTGAAAACAGCGTTTCTGCTCAGGAGAAAAGTGGGTTTATGCAATGTTACTGAAACTCGGTCCAGCATTCAAAACCTATTCTGTGCATGAATAAAATCATGTTTGCAACACAGAAAGACACTTGTTAATGTGTTAGCAGTGTTTTGCATGTATTTTTAAGTTGGAGACTCAAAGCTCTGAAAACAGCGTTTCTGCTCAGGAGAAAAGTGGGTTTATGCAATGTTACTGAAACTCGGTCCAGCATTCAAAACCTATTCTGTGCATGAATAAAATCATGTTTGCAATGCAGAAAGACACTTGTCAATGTGTTAGAAGAGTTTTGCATGTATTTTTAAGTTGGAGACTCAAAGCTCTGAAAACAGCATTTCTGCTCAGGAGAAAAGTGGGTTTATGCAAACTCGGTCCAACATTCAAAACCTATTCTGTGCATGAATAAAATCATGTTTGCAATGCAGAAATACACTTGTCAATGTGTTAGAAGTGTTTTGCATGTATTTTTAAGTTGGAGACTCAAAGCTCTGAAAACAGCGTTTCTGCTCAGGAGAAAAGTGGGTTTATGCAATGTTACTGAAACTCGGTCCAACATTCAAAACCTATTCTGTGCATGAATAAAATCATGTTTGCAATGCAGAAAGACACTTGTCAATGTGTGAGAAGTGTTTTGCATGTATTTTTAAGTTGGAGACTCAAAGCTCTGAAAACAGCGTTTCTGCTCAGGAGAAAAGTGGGTTTATGCAATGTTACTGAAACTCGGCCCAACATAAAAAACCTATTCTGTGCATGAATAAAATCATGTTTGCAATGCAGAAATACACTTGTCAATGTGTTAGAAGTGTTTTGCATGTATTTTTAAGTTAGAGACTCAAAGCTCTGAAAACAGCGTTTCTGCTCAGGAGAAAAGTGGGTTTATGCAATGTTACTGAAACTCGGCCCAACATAAAAAACCTATTCTGTGCATGAATAAAATCATGTTTGCAATGCAGAAATACACTTGTCAATGTGTGAGAAGTGTTTTGCATGTATTTTTAAGTTAGAGACTCAAAGCTCTGAAAACAGCGTTTCTGCTCAGGAGAAAAGTGGGTTTATGCAATGTTACTGAAACTCGGTCCAACATTCAAAACCTATTCTGTGCATGAATAAAATCATGTTTGCAATGCAGAAAGACACTTGTCAATGTGTTAGAAGTGTTTTGCATGTATTTTTTAGTTGGAGACTCAAAGCTCTGAAAACAGCGTTTCTGCTCAGGAGAAAAGTGGATTTATGCAATGTTACTGAAACTCGGTCCAACATTCAAAACCTATTCTGTGCATGAATAAAATAATGTTTGCAATGCAGAAAGACACTTGTCAATGTGTTAGAAGTGTTTTGCATGTATTTTTTAGTTGGAGACTCAAAGCTCTGAAAACAGCATTTCTGCTCAGGAGAAAAGTGGATTTATGCAATGTTACTGAAACTTGGTCCAAGATTCAAAACCTATTTTGTGCATGAATAAAATCATGTTTGCAATGCAGAAAGACCCTTGTCAATGTATTAGAAGTGTTTTGCATGTATTTTTAAGTTGGAGACTCAAAGCTCTGAAAACAGCGTTTCTGCTCAGGAGAAAAGTGGTTTTATGCAATGTTAATGAAACTCGGTCCAGCATTCAAAACCTATTCTGTGCATGAATAAAATCATGCTTGCAATGCAGAAAGACACTTGTCAATGTGTTAGAAGTGTTTTGCAAGTATTTTTAAGTTGGAGACTCAAAGCTCTGAAAACAGCGTTTCTGCTCAGGAGAAAAGTGGGTTTATGCAAATTCGGTCCAACATTCAAAACCTATTCTGTGCATGAATAAAATCATGTTTGCAATGCAGAAAGACACTTGTCAATGTGTTAGTGTTTTGCAAGTATTTTTAAGTTGGAGACTCAAAGCTCTGAAAACAGCGTTTCTGCTCAGGAGAAAAGTGGGTTTATGCAATGTTACTGAAACTCGGTCCAGCATTCAAAACCTATTCTGTGCATGAATAAAATCATGTTTGCAACACAGAAAGACACTTGTTAATGTGTTAGCAGTGTTTTGCATGTATTTTTAAGTTGGAGACTCAAAGCTCTGAAAACAGCGTTTCTGCTCAGGAGAAAAGTGGGTTTATGCAATGTTACTGAAACTCGGTCCAGCATTCAAAACCTATTCTGTGCATGAATAAAATCATGTTTGCAATGCAGAAAGACACTTGTCAATGTGTTAGTGTTTTGCAAGTATTTTTAAGTTGGAGACTCAAAGCTCTGAAAACAGCGTTTCTGCTCAGGAGAAAAGTGGGTTTATGCAATGTTACTGAAACTCGGTCCAGCATTCAAAACCTATTCTGTGCATGAATAAAATCATGTTTGCAATGCAGAAAGACACTTGTCAATGTGTTAGAAGTGTTTTGCAAGTATTTTTAAGTTGGAGACTCAAAGCTCTGAAAACAGCGTTTCTGCTCAGGAGAAAAGTGGGTTTATGCAAATTCGGTCCAACACTCAAAACCTATTCTGTGCATGAATAAAATCATGTTTGCAATGCAGAAAGACACTTGTCAATGTGTTAGTGTTTTGCAAGTATTTTTAAGTTGGAGACTCAAAGCTCTGAAAACAGCGTTTCTGCTCAGGAGAAAAGTGGGTTTATGCAATGTTACTGAAACTCGGTCCAGCATTCAAAACCTATTCTGTGCATGAATAAAATCATGTTTGCAACACAGAAAGACACTTGTTAATGTGTTAGCAGTGTTTTGCATGTATTTTTAAGTTGGAGACTCAAAGCTCTGAAAACAGCGTTTCTGCTCAGGAGAAAAGTGGGTTTATGCAATGTTACTGAAACTCGGTCCAGCATTCAAAACCTATTCTGTGCATGAATAAAATCATGTTTGCAATGCAGAAAGACACTTGTCAATGTGTTAGAAGAGTTTTGCATGTATTTTTAAGTTGGAGACTCAAAGCTCTGAAAACAGCATTTCTGCTCAGGAGAAAAGTGGGTTTATGCAAACTCGGTCCAACATTCAAAACCTATTCTGTGCATGAATAAAATCATGTTTGCAATGCAGAAATACACTTGTCAATGTGTTAGAAGTGTTTTGCATGTATTTTTAAGTTGGAGACTCAAAGCTCTGAAAACAGCGTTTCTGCTCAGGAGAAAAGTGGGTTTATGCAATGTTACTGAAACTCGGTCCAACATTCAAAACCTATTCTGTGCATGAATAAAATCATGTTTGCAATGCAGAAAGACACTTGTCAATGTGTTAGAAGTGTTTTGCATGTATTTTTAAGTTGGAGACTCAAAGCTCTGAAAACAGCGTTTCTGCTCAGGAGAAAAGTGGTTTTATGCAATGTTAATGAAACTCGGTCCAACATGCAAATCCTATTCTGTGCATGAATAAAATCATGTTTGCAATGCAGAAAGACACTTGTCAATGTGTTAGAAGTGTTTTGCCATGTATTTTTAAGTTGGAGACTCAAAGCTCTGAAAACAGCGTTTCTGCTCAGCAGAAAAGTGGGTTTATGCAAACTCGGTCCAACATTGAAAACCTATTCTGTGCATGAATAAAATCATGCTTGCAATGCAGAAAGACACTTGTCAATGTGTTAGAAGTGTTTTGCATGTATTTTTAAGTTGGAGACTCAAAGCTCTGAAAACAGCGTTTCTGCTCAGGAGAAAAGTGGGTTTATGCAATGTTACTGAAACTCGGTCCAGCATTCAAAACCTATTCTGTGCATGAATAAAATCATGTTTGCAATACAGAAAGACACTTGTCAATGTATTAGCAGTTTTGCATGTATTTTTAAGTTGGAGACTCAAAGCTCTGAAAACAGCATTTCTGCTCAGGAGAAAAGTGGGTTTATGCAATGTTACTGAAACTCGGTCCAGCATTCAAAACCTATTCTGTGCATGAATAAAATCATGTTTGCAATGCAGAAAGACACTTGTCAATGTGTTAGAAGTGTTTTGCATGTATTTTTTAGTTGGAGACTCAAAGCTCTGAAAACAGCGTTTCTGCTCAGGAGAAAAGTGGATTTATGCAATGTTACTGAAACTTGGTCCAAGATTCAAAACCTATTCTGTGCATGAATAAAATCATGTTTGCAATGCAGAAAGACACTTGTCAATGTGTTAGAAGTGTTTTGCATGTATTTTTAAGTTGGAGACTCAAAGCTCTGAAAACAGCGTTTCTGCTCAGGAGAAAAGTGGTTTTATGCAATGTTAATGAAACTCGGTCCAACATGCAAATCCTATTCTGTGCATGAATAAAATCATGTTTGCAATGCAGAAAGACACTTGTCAATGTGTTAGAAGTGTTTTGCCATGTATTTTTAAGTTGGAGACTCAAAGCTCTGAAAACAGCGTTTCTGCTCAGCAGAAAAGTGGGTTTATGCAAACTCGGTCCAACATTGAAAACCTATTCTGTGCATGAATAAAATCATGCTTGCAATGCAGAAAGACACTTGTCAATGTGTTAGAAGTGTTTTGCATGTATTTTTAAGTTGGAGACTCAAAGCTCTGAAAACAGCGTTTCTGCTCAGGAGAAAAGTGGGTTTATGCAATGTTACTGAAACTCGGTCCAGCATTCAAAACCTATTCTGTGCATGAATAAAATCATGTTTGCAATACAGAAAGACACTTGTCAATGTATTAGCAGTTTTGCATGTATTTTTAAGTTGGAGACTCAAAGCTCTGAAAACAGCATTTCTGCTCAGGAGAAAAGTGGGTTTATGCAATGTTACTGAAACTCGGTCCAGCATTCAAAACCTATTCTGTGCATGAATAAAATCATGTTTGCAATGCAGAAAGACACTTGTCAATGTGTTAGAAGTGTTTTGCATGTATTTTTTAGTTGGAGACTCAAAGCTCTGAAAACAGCGTTTCTGCTCAGGAGAAAAGTGGATTTATGCAATGTTACTGAAACTCGGTCCAACATTCAAAACCTATTTTGTGCATGAATAAAATCATGTTTGCAATGCAGAAAGACCCTTGTCAATGTATTAGAAGTGTTTTGGATGTATTTTTAAGTTGGAGACTCAAAGCTCTGAAAACAGCGTTTCTGCTCAGGAGAAAAGTGGTTTTATGCAATGTTAATGAAACTCGGTCCAACATGCAAATCCTATTCTGTGCATGAATAAAATCATGTTTGCAATGCAGAAAGACACTTGTCAATGTGTTAGAAGTGTTTTGCCATGTATTTTTAAGTTGGAGACTCAAAGCTCTGAAAACAGCGTTTCTGCTCAGCAGAAAAGTGGGTTTATGCAAACTCGGTCCAACATTCAAAACCTATTCTGTGCATGAATAAAATCATGCTTGCAATGCAGAAAGACACTTGTCAATGTGTTAGAAGTGTTTTGCAAGTATTTTTAAGTTGGAGACTCAAAGCTCTGAAAAAAGCATTTCTGCTCAGGAGAAAAGTGGATTCATGCAATGTTACCGAAACTCGGTCCAACATTCAAAACCTATTCTGTGCATGAATAAAATAATGTTTGCAATGCAGAAAGACACTTGTCAATGTGTTAGAAGTGTTTTGCAAGTATTTTTAAGTTGGAGACTCAAAGCTCTGAAAACAGCGTTTCTGCTCAGGAGAAAAGTGGGTTTATGCAATGTTACTGAAACTCGGTCCAGCATTCAAAACCTATTCTGTGCATGAATAAAATCATGTTTGCAATACAGAAAGACACTTGTCAATGTATTAGCAGTTTTGCATGTATTTTTAAGTTGGAGACTCAAAGCTCTGAAAACAGCATTTCTGCTCAGGAGAAAAGTGGGTTTATGCAATGTTACTGAAACTTGGTCCAAGATTCAAAACCTATTCTGTGCATGAATAAAATCATGCTTGCAATGCAGAAAGACACTTGTCAATGTGTTAGAAGTGTTTTGCAAGTATTTTTAAGTTGGAGACTCAAAGCTCTGAAAAAAGCATTTCTGCTCAGGAGAAAAGTGGATTCATGCAATGTTACTGAAACTCGGTCCAACATTCAAAACCTATTCTGTGCATGAATAAAATAATGTTTGCAATGCAGAAAGACACTTGTCAATGTGTTAGAAGTGTTTTGCAAGTATTTTTAAGTTGGAGACTCAAAGCTCTGAAAACAGCGTTTCTGCTCAGGAGAAAAGTGGATTTATGCAATGTTACTGAAACTTGGTCCAAGATTCAAAACCTATTCTGTGCATGAATAAAATCATGTTTGCAATACAGAAAGACACTTGTCAATGTATTAGCAGTTTTGCATGTATTTTTAAGTTGGAGACTCAAAGCTCTGAAAACAGCGTTTCTGCTCAGGAGAAAAGTGGATTTATGCAATGTTACTGAAACTTGGTCCAAGATTCAAAACCTATTCTGTGCATGAATAAAATCATGTTTGCAATACAGAAAGACACTTGTCAATGTATTAGCAGTTTTGCATGTATTTTTAAGTTGGAGACTCAAAGCTCTGAAAACAGCGTTTCTGCTCAGGAGAAAAGTGGGTTTATGCAATGTTACTGAAACTCGGTCCAGCATTCAAAACCTATTCTGTGCATGAATAAAATCATGTTTGCAATGCAGAAAGACACTTGTCAATGTGTTAGAAGTGTTTTGCATGTATTTTTTAGTTGGAGACTCAAAGCTCTGAAAACAGCGTTTCTGCTCAGGAGAAAAGTGGATTTATGCAATGTTACTGAAACTTGGTCCAAGATTCAAAACCTATTCTGTGCATGAATAAAATCATGTTTGCAATGCAGAAAGACCATTGTCAATGTATTAGAAGTGTTTTGCATGTATTTTTAAGTTGGAGACTCAAAGCTCTGAAAACAGCGTTTCTGCTCAGGAGAAAAGTGGTTTTATGCAATGTTAATGA
The DNA here is from genome assembly GCF_049309525.1 of Garra rufa. NCBI lineage: Eukaryota > Metazoa > Chordata > Actinopteri > Cypriniformes > Cyprinidae > Garra > Garra rufa. Next base: position 31,812,647 of record NC_133383.1, read on the forward strand.
AACTCGGTCCAGCATTCAAAACGTATTCTGTGCATGAATAAAATCATGCTTGCAATGCAGAAAGACACTTGTCAATGTGTTAGAAGTGTTTTGCAAGTATTTTTAAGTTGGAGACTCAAAGCTCTGAAAACAGCGTTTCTGCTCAGGAGAAAAGTGGGTTTATGCAAATTCGGTCCAACATTCAAAACCTATTCTGTGCATGAATAAAATCATGTTTGCAATGCAGAAAGACACTTGTCAATGTGTTAGTGTTTTGCAAGTATTTTTAAGTTGGAGACTCAAAGCTCTGAAAACAGCGTTTCTGCTCAGGAGAAAAGTGGGTTTATGCAATGTTACTGAAACTCGGTCCAGCATTCAAAACCTATTCTGTGCATGAATAAAATCATGTTTGCAATGCAGAAAGACACTTGTCAATGTGTTAGAAGAGTTTTGCATGTATTTTTAAGTTGGAGACTCAAAGCTCTGAAAACAGCGTTTCTGCTCAGTAGAAAAGTGGGTTTATGCAAACTCGGTCCAACATTCAAAACCTATTCTGTGCATGAATAAAATCATGTTTGCAATGCAGAAATACACTTGTCAATGTGTTAGAAGTGTTTTGCATGTATTTTTAAGTTGGAGACTCAAAGCTCTGAAAACAGCGTTTCTGCTCAGGAGAAAAGTGGGTTTATGCAAACTCGGTCCAACATTCAAAACCTATTCTGTGCATGAATAAAATCATGTTTGCAATGCAGAAATACACTTGTCAATGTGTTAGAAGTGTTTTGCATGTATTTTTAAGTTGGAGACTCAAAGCTCTGAAAACAGCGTTTCTGCTCAGGAGAAAAGTGGGTTTATGCAAACTCGGTCCAACATTCAAAACCTATTCTGTGCATGAATAAAATCATGTTTGCAATGCAGAAATACACTTGTCAATGTGTTAGAAGTGTTTTGCATGTATTTTTAAGTTGGAGACTCAAAGCTCTGAAAACAGCGTTTCTGCTCAGGAGAAAAGTGGGTTTATGCAATGTTACTGAAACTCGGTCCAACATTCAAAACCTATTCTGTGCATGAATAAAATCATGTTTGCAATGCAGAAAGACACTTGTCAATGTGTGAGAAGTGTTTTGCATGTATTTTTAAGTTGGAGACTCAAAGCTCTGAAAACAGCGTTTCTGCTCAGGAGAAAAGTGGGTTTATGCAATGTTACTGAAACTCGGCCCAACATAAAAAACCTATTCTGTGCATGAATAAAATCATGTTTGCAATGCAGAAATACACTTGTCAATGTGTGAGAAGTGTTTTGCATGTATTTTTAAGTTAGAGACTCAAAGCTCTGAAAACAGCGTTTCTGCTCAGGAGAAAAGTGGGTTTATGCAATGTTACTGAAACTCGGTCCAACATTCAAAACCTATTCTGTGCATGAATAAAATCATGTTTGCAATGCAGAAAGACACTTGTCAATCATTTTGGTGGTGGTTTTAGTCATGTAACTATAATTGAACACATACTATTGAACATGAAAGCACTACATAATTTAGTTAAAAATAAGTTCAAGCTTCTGTCTCAGCTTCAAAGGCTGTGTCTGGTTACTGTTTTCATAAAGGACATTTTGCAGTAGTTTTCATTGTCAAAAGTGATGCAGAAGTCACGCTATTGATATTAAAATATAGCAAAACCTTCCAAATAGTGTCCTGTATTACTGCCCCCTAGAGGAACATACTGCTGTTTTGACTGAGTTTGACATTCCATCTTATAAATTAATTTAAAATCAATACAGTCTTCTATCCTAACTTCAAAGGCTGTGTCTTGTTACTGGTTTCTACAAAAAACATACTATTGCAAATTAAACCAATGCATGAAGTAGTTTAAAATAAATATTTTGACATTCAAACTTATACATTTATTTAAAATCAATACAGTATTGTATTTCAACTTCAAAAAGTGTGTCTTGTTTTTGATTCCCAAATTAACATTTCAATTCAGGTGTTACTGTCATACCTCATTCAGGACACATGCTATTGAATTAAATGTTAAAAAATCCTGTAAATTCCTTTTTTCCCCTTTATTTGTCTTGAGTAGTTAAACTGTCCACTATTCTTAAACATATAAACATCTACATTCTATAAACATCTGCAGGTCTTACAAAACCTTTGGGAAAATTGTAGTAATTTTGTCTTCTGGAAAACATATAAGTTTTTTTTCCCTGAAGCTTCTGACATAATTCAGCTATTACTTTGTGTTGTGGACTATATGTAAACAAGACAAAATGTCTTACTTTAGGACTTTAGAACAGTTGTGTGATCCCTCTTATTTTGGTTAAAAAAAGTAATAAAATAAAAACATTTAGCAGATTCTGTATAAATGTATATTCATAGAACTGTAAGTCAGACTAAGTCCTAGTAGTAAAGTCAAATGAACCCTTTGTGAGCAAAGGTTTATATTTATTTATCAACTATTACTTAGAATCAAAAAATGTAAATGTTACCCTCCAAAATAAACAATTTAAATAGATAAATAAAAACAGTAATTCTCATTATTTACGTTTGCCAGTTGCACACATCCAATAATTGTAATTATTGAACATGATTTTTGCTGTTTAAATACCTTCTGTAATGATTTATTATTATTATTATTATTATTATTATTATTATTATTATTATTATTATTATTATTATCATTATTATTATATTTATTTATTAATTTTTGAATATTGAGCAGTATCATTTCCTGTTTGAATACATTTTCTATATTACATATCATTGAAATAACATATGGGACCATCCTCAATATTTTACTTAAAAGTATAGTAACTTTCAAACAACAACAACAACAAAACCTAGAATAATATACTGCCTCTCTTAAGAGTGCTAGCTAGACTGTACTATTTAGGTGGTGGTAATGCATAATGAAATATTTATGTATGTATGTTTATTTATATCTAGAGCTACATTGTAATTTTCTACATTGTAATTTGTATTATTCCATACTCATATGATAATTTATGTATTATGTATCAATAAAATAATATACTATATATGGACTTTTTTTTCAAAAACTTGTTTTTAAGAAACAAAACAGACCCTTTAAACCCTTTTGTGCTCTTTTTTTCCCCTAATTGATGTACTGAATTGGGAATTCAGTTTCATTTGCATGTGTTCACTTATAATTCTGTGACTAAAACCAACATTAAAATATTCTTCTAGAAACCAGTAACAAGACACAGCTTTTGAAGTTGTGATGGAAAACTGCATGCAATTAATTTATAAAATAGTTTGAATGTCAAGCTCAGTCAAAAATGCCAATAGTGTTATTTCTGCATCACTTTTGACAATGAAAACTACTGCAAAATGTTTTATATAAAATCTGTAACAAGACAAAGCCTTTGAAGCGGGGATAAAAGATTGTATTTATTTTAAACAAAACTATGTATTGCTTCATTGTCAGTAGTATGTCCCAGCTAGAAATGTTTCATTTTCTGGAAATGTTTTCAAGTTTTATTTTAGTTCCCAAATATTCTCCTAAAAGGTAGGATCACATTCCCTAAAACATTCTCCAAATGTTTATTGATAACACTGTTAGAACATTATCCTCTAACATTCTAGTAAAGATTCCCACCACACTAGATGTGGACTTACATTGCTCAGATGTCAAATTCTGGTTGAAAGTGAAAACCCAATCTTTGTTTGACGTCAAGCTCCAGCGTCATTAAATAACTCCAAAAACTGCATTACCAGCTTCACTTATTAGAAACCAGAACGTCATACATTTACACAAGTTTATTGAGATGAACAGAGGTTTAGATGTTGATTGAAAGTAATGGTTTGGTTTGATGTCACCATTAGGGTGAAAAGTGTTTGCTTTAGTTGGGCAATTTGACTCTTTTATTTTTCTTTCTTGGTGGCTGTAACTAAACAGCAATAGAAAATGTGATCAGATGATGCTGCCTACTTGCGGATGTTAACAATGTCATCGCGTACTGATCTGATCACGTCTAGAGTTTAATCTCTGCTATAAAAATTATATATAAAAGTCATCAATCAGAAAAACTGTATTTTTACAACACACCATTCAAGAATCATTTTGAGCTCCTGAATGCTTCGACACACACAAACATCAAGAATCAGTGTATGAATCTCAACAATGGTGACATGCTTCATGCCGCAATGCATTCTGGGAGCCCTGGATGAGTTTTGTATGACGCAGCCAGAATACATTGCAGCATGAAACGTGTCACCATTGTTGAGCTTCATACATTGATTCTTGTGACAAATAAATTTGTTTATATTTAAATCACTGAAAATTTTTAATGAACATTCTGCTGAATCTCTGTCTTCAGAACTATCAAGTTATCACAATGTGCAAGCGTGTCAGACTAGTTAAAAATCAGATCACTACCATCAGACCATACTTTCTCATGCTGCTTTTGCCATAACACACACAGCAATTACAGGAAAGAAAGTCAGGAGTCAATTTTGCCCAACCAAAGCAAACACTTCTCACCATAATGGTAACATCAAACCAAACTATCACTTTCAAACTGACATCAAAATTTAAACCTCTGTTAAACTCAATAAGACCTTTTGTAAACAAAGTTTGGGTTTTTACTTTTGACCAAAAATTTTACTGCTGAGCAACATTTGAGTCTGCATCCAATATCCAATGTGAAGGTTCCCACTTAAATCTATTAAAATGTTAAAGGATGATGTTGTTATTAATAAACATTTGTAGAATGTTTTTAGAGAATGTTATTCTACCTTTTATGAGAATATTCTGGGAACTAAAATAAAATGTGCCACTGAAAACATTACCAGAACATATAGCATAATGTTCTCTGAGTATTATTACAACAATAACATTCCTAGCTGGGGTGTTCTGGGGCTAAAACCACCACCAAAATGTTTGATAATCTGTAACAAGATACACCCTTTAATGTTGTGATATTGAAACTGTGTCATAAATATTTCTGTTTATTTGTTTAATATTTTAGATTGATTTTCAAATTTAAGTCAATACAATGGCAAAACAACACTTTTGCCAGCTTTGACTGAATTGTTGAATTTCTATGGCACATGTTCTGTTGTAGTTCTGTAACCTAAAACAAATAAAACAATGTTCTTATAAAAACAGAAATAAGACACACACCATGAAGGTGATACAGAGGTGTGTTTATTTTAAATGAATTTATTTATTGGTTTATTTCAATAGCAACTTTTTGGTGTCATAGCTCTGTGAATACAATCAACATTAAAATGTTCTCACAAGGAGCTGGAAAAATTATACTGCATAACCACTGGATTATGGAATGATAATTAATATTGTTTTGCCTTTATTCATTTTATTTATTTATTAATAGTAATAATATATAACCGCAATCACATATCTTCTTTACAATATTTCTTATTGAAATGCAAGTGAGCATTATAAGTGTGTGTCTTTATATCTTTCAAAGACATTGGTGCACAAATTGCTCTTGTTTTAACTAAAAAAAAGAAAAAGCAAACAAACAACAACAACAAAAAAAAAACATTCTGATGGGAAACCATTATGGTTTTATCCTTTCACGGACACTTTGTAGACGGTCCCTAGCTGGCCTAAACACGAGTCTTTATGCATTACAACATATCGATGAGGATTTAAACAAATAAACTGTCAAGTTCTACGTTTAAATATTTTACAAATAAGCTTATTTTTATACAGTTAAACTCATCCACTAAGGATCTATTGACGTTTTTCGCGGCTGAATATCTGTCAAACATCCAACGTCAAACATCGAACCAACTTTATATCGGTTATAATAAGACACACCACCGGAGTGAGGCTGGTTTTATATTGCCACATTCGGACTTCCGCGTTCAATAACTCCTTTAATCTGCATCAAAAAAGGCTAATTTGGGTCTAATATCATTATCGACTATCATGAGCACAAACTCCAACACATTTTTCTGCAGAACTCGGTGTTTTAAAGAAGCTGATAAATACGCGTATCTCTATGAGTGTCGTGACGTCATCGCTCATCTGAGGGGCCATCTACAAATAATGTTTGAATTACATAATTATTTTAGATTATTTTGTTTGGGAAAAATTATCTAAATCGCAGCCTTCTTTTTCACATTTCTTAACTGAAATCTACACTTTCCTTAGATCTCTTTAGTTGATTAAATACAAGAAAAGTGATGATAGATTTAAAAAAAAAATATATATATATATATATATATATATATATATATATAAGGATTGTTTATCACTGATGTTAAGGTTTTTCTTTCCTCTCTGTGTGCTTATGTTATTATTATCTTCTTATTTAATATATGTTAAGTTATTATTATTATTATTATTAGTTATTTGTCTGTATGTATTTATTTTTGTATGTGAAACTTTACAAGGTGTGGTGTTTTGTGTTTTTCTTAGTTATTTTTTTTCCTGTAGAGGTTTTGTCTGCTCTGACCTTTATGTATCTGTTTAATGTTTGCATAATAATAATAATAATAATAATAATAATAATAATAATAATAAATGACATGTTTTGATTATAACTATTCACTGTCCATGATACTAAAGTCATCAGAGAACAAGACATCATAGATGAAGTTTATTTGGACAAACTGTTAAATTTTAAATAGTTGAAATAAATACTTTAAATGTTTAAGCAATAATAAATGTAAATGTATTTTGTAAATTTCTAATTAGCATTTTCAATTCAGCTGTAGTGGTGTATCAGGAGTGTTTATCATCTTGATCTTGTCTCTTACAGTGATATATATTTATTATTTTGCTTTATCAGCCACATTACTGTTGTAACACAACAGTCAAACACCCGTGGCAGGTGTGTTTTTAGGAAATGTGATCTTCGCTACTACCGCATTCATACAGCATTTTTTATAGTAAAATGTTAATTAAAAGTATTTACATTCTCAATTGATTATGAAATCTATTCAGCTAGATACACAAGTACCAATAAAAATACATTTATTGCAAAGTTTTTCAACAGATGGTTTGTTTTGTATATAACAAAATTCAGTCTCTACTTTAGTGCAAGTTGCATACTTAGTTGTCAAAGGTTATTTACATGAACTACTCACACAAGTCCTACATAATATATCTGTTCGAGTGGCGTAGATGAATAAGTGCGTACCTTTTGACGTGAACGACCCAAACTTTTTTCTTAAACTGATCTACTATTACAGCTACAGAAGTGGCACATGTGGAATCATAGTATGATGCTAAAGGATCCTCAAATGCAAACTGTGCATTCATTTATAATCATAATCGCATGTTTCATAATTATTAAGAATAAAAATCATGACCACATAATTTCTAAATCAAATTTGTTTTCTTTAAATACAACAGTCATTATATACTTAGAATATGCTAAACACGACTTCTGCTGCATGCAAGCAATAATTTAAAACAAAATGCTTTTATCAGAGATATAAGGTCCGTGTACGTTTTATTCATTTGATTTTCAAATTGAAACGAAATAAGCAGAGATAGGAAAACGGCTCATTTATTCGTTTTTTCATTTGTTCAGTAAATGAAAAAACGAGATTTTGGCTCAATTTTTCAGTTTTTGGTTCACGGGTAGAAAACAGATAAACGACTTCAAAATTGGTTTTCCACATGTGGGTGGTCACGAGACGCCCCTTTACGCTGATTGGTCAACTAAATCTAGACCGGTGAAGCCATCCATTGTTCGTTCAACAAAATAAAAGACCATTATTTATTTATTTTCATTCTTTTTTAATTGCAGTCTTTAAAACAACGAACATATAAGGGCAATAACATTAACTGCATCAAAATATAATAAAATAAGACACTTAAAAATAATCAAATAGAAAAAGCAATTTCAAATAATTTAAAGTTTGTGTCGCGTTGTTTATTGATGTAAAAATAAGATTATATATATATTTTTTTCAACTAAATGATGGCATTTTTCTGTTCAACCTAACTCGTTTCACAAATATTTGTTTCACAAATATTAATCTGCATCCAGCATGTTTTATTTTGCTGAATGATTTTAAATCTGAGCATCTGCGGTACCCAGAGAGCGCAAAGAAGAACAGATCAATGTTCAGTCAAGTGTAAATGCACAGCAGTCATAACTTTTATTTTAGACATTATGCTCAGTTTTGGACAAGCGATGGTGAGTGCAAATACTGTAATTTAATTTTTACTGCACTGTATATCAGCCACAGGAACGTTTCATTTTGCCAGGATTTAAGTTAAAGTTACTATACAGGTCCTTTTCAAAAAATTAGCATATTGTGATAAAGTTCATTATTTTCTGTAATGTACTGATAAACATTAGACTTTCATATATTTTAGATTCATTACACACAACTGAAGTAGTTCAAGCCTTTTATTGTTTTAATATTGATGATTTTGGCATACAGCTCATGAAAACCCAAAATTCCTATCTCAAAAAATTAGCATATTTCATCCGACCAATAAAAGAAAAGTGTTTTTAATACAAAAAAAGTCAACCTTCAAATAATTATGTTCAGTTATGCACTCAATACTTGGTCAGGAATCCTTTTGCAGAAATGACTGCTTCAATGCGGCGTGGCATGGAGGCAATCAGCCTGTGGCACTGCTGAGGTGTTATGGTAAATGGTTTACTGACCATGGTATTACTGTGCTCAATTGGCCTGCCAACTCTCCTGACCTGAACCCCATAGAGAATCTGTGGGATATTGTGAAGAGAAAGTGGAGAGACGCAAGACCCAACACTCTGGATGAGCTTAAGGCCGCTATCGAAGCATCCTGGGCCTCCATAACACCTCAGCAGTGCCACAGGCTGATTGCCTCCATGCCATTCAGCAAATTAACTCAAAACACCTGCAAAGGATTCCTGGGTCTTCAAAATTGTCTCTTAGTTTGGGTTACTGAACTACACAATCATGGGGAAGACTGCTGATCTGACAGCTGTCCAGAAGACAATCACTGACACCCTTCACAAGGAGGGTAAGCCACAAACATTCATTGCCAAAGAAGCTAGCTGTTCACAGAGTGCTGTATCCAAGCATGTTAACAGAAAGTTAAGTGGAAGGAAAGAGTGTGGAAGGAAAAAAATGCACAACCAACCGAAAAAAAAAAAAATGCAGCCTTCAGAGGCTTGTGAGGCAAAATAAATTCAAGAATTTGGGTAAACTTCACAAGGAATGGACTGAGGCTGGAATCAAGAGCCACCACACACACAGACGTGTCAAGGAATTTGGTTACAGTTGTCATATTCCTCTTGTTAAGCCACTCCTGAACCACAGAAAACGCCAGAGGCGTCTTACCTGGGCTAAGGAGAAGAAGAAATGGACTGTTGCCCAGTGGTCCAAAGTCCTCTTTTCAGATGAGAGCAAGGTCCTAGAGTCCGGAGGAAGGGTGGAGAAGATCATAGTTAAAGTTGCTTGAAGTCCAGTATTGAGTTTCCACAGTTTGTGATGATTTGGGGTGCAATGGCATCTGCTGGTGTTGGTCCACTGTGTTTTTCAAAAACCAAGTCAATGCACCAGTTTACCAATACATTTTAGAGCACTTCATGCTTCCTTCTGCTCACCAGCTTTTTAAAGATGCTGATTTCATCTTTAAATGATTTGGCACCTGCCCACACTGCCAAAAGCACCAAAAGTTGGTTAAATGACCATGGTGTTGGTGTTCTTGACTGACCAGCAAACTCACCTGAACCCCAAGAGGAAAATGAGAAACAAGACACCAAAAAAAAAAAAAAATGCAGATGAGCTGAAGGCCACTGTCAAAGAAACCTGGGCTTCCATTCCACCTCAGCAGTGCCACAGACTGATCACCTCCTTGCCACGCTGAACTGAGGCAGTAATTAAAACAAAAGAAGCCCCTACCAAGTATTGAGTACATATACAGTAAATGAACATACTTTCCAGAAGACCAACAATTCAATAACAAGCATTTTTTATTGGTCTTATGAAGTATTCTGATTTGATTTGTTGAGATGGTGAATTGGTGGGTTTTTTGTTAAATGTGAGCCAAATCATCACAATTATAATAACCAAAGACTTAAACTACTTCAGTCGGTGTGCAATGAATTAATTAAATTCAGAAGTTCCACAGTTTAAGTTGAATTACTGAAATAAATGGTCTTTTCCACAACTTTCTAATTTACTGAGATGCACCTGTAAGTGATTACAAGTACAATTATATATTAAAGCAATTTGAAATGAGTGACCATTTTAGAGGGTTCACACACAAGCCTCTGTTCGGGATAATTCAGAGTTGTTTATAATCAAAGTTATACAACTCCAATTTAAGGAACTTTTGGGTGCAATAACTTTTACATTGAATGTCAAGTCTGTGTTTTAGCAAAAAAAAAAAAAAGCTGTATGTGTCCAAAAACACATACTGAGTATAGGAGTAACATTGCTAAATCGTTTACATCCCTGGTTCACCCCAAACAAAGATAAAACCTTACAGTAATCTCACAGCATCATATATTCCACAAGTGTGTAATCATGTCAGTGCAATTTAGATGAGTCGAATGGATTCATAGACCCAGAAATCATGGAGTTAGACATCAAGATTACTTGGCTAGGTCAAATAATGAAGGAGTTAGGATATTTTAATGGCTTTCTGCCCATCTTGAATGCCATCTTGAAAATGACACCTTTCTAGTGGTCAAACTTTGGTCAACTTTTAGTATGTTATTAAGGACACCAAATACTGCAAAAAAACAGCCGAGAAACCTTTTGTTAGAATTGTTTAAGGGTAAGGTGTTTTTTTTTTTTTCATATATGCAGCCGCCTATGTAGCCCTTCGGGCAGGTATACTCTTCAGATTTTGGTTACCCGAAAATGAATAATAATGAAAAATAATGTGTTTTTTTTTTTTTTTTTTTAGTGAAGCATTAACACATGTTAGACTGCACCCCAAAAACAGAATTAAGCTTGGAAAAAAACAGTCGCCCACCCCTTTAAGTCAAGTAATTATATCAGACTCCCTGAACCAAACTGCTAACCTGTCAGTGAGCACAATAGAGGGCCTTTAATAAGTCAAGTTTTGTTTCTAAAACTGATTTCAGTTATCTGTTCATCACCAACTGTGTTTAATATTGTAAATATCTGTTCTGTGTGTTCTGCAGGTGTGTTTGCTGCTGATGGAGATGAAGTGAAGACAGTGTCAGTGTCAGAGGGAGATTCTGTCACTCTAAACTCTGATCTCAATCAAACACAGAAAGTGTATCTGATAGAGTGGAGGTTTGGAGATCCAATCATTGCTAAAATTGATAGAAAAGAAATCTCCTATGCCAAACCCACTGAGAGATTCAGAGACAGACTGCTGCTGGATCAGTCTGGATCTCTGACCATCAAGAACATGAGAACCAAACACTCTGGACTTTATGAACTACAGATCAGCCACAGTTCTGGGACCTTAGATAGGAAATTCAATGTTACTGTCAAAGGTGAGAATATGTGTTTTTAATATTAAAAGTTTATTTTTTTAATAAAGTGGCCATATGTTTTTTAAAGCACTTGTTTTCCTTTCTTCTGTAATGTATCTGTTTGTGCATGTCTATCAGTTGTTTATTTCCTGTTGGACAATTGTTGTCATGTCACAGAGACACAGTGTGTTTGAATGAGAAATCAAACCACCGTAAGCCATATGATCGTAAGATGAACTGATCAACTTTAAACCTTATATTCTATGCCAGAAACAGTGTTTAATCTCTGTCTGAATTTCTTTTAGAGTCTGCATCCGATGTGTAATCTTTGTCTGTGAATCTGCTTCTTGTAGAGTCTCCAGATGTTAGTGATGCTGGTAAAGATGAAATGAAGATTGAATCAGTGATTGAGGGAGATCCTGTCACTCTTCAGACTGATGTTACTCAACTAGATGGAGATGAGCTGATAGTGTGGAGATCTGGAGAAGAAGGAAAACTCATAGCTAAAGCTGATATAGAGACCAAAGGCTCACTGTTTTATGATAATGAAGAGAGATTCAGAAACAGACTGGAGCTGGATCATCAGACTGGATCTCTGACCATCACCAACACCAGAACCACAGACTCTGGACTTTACACACTGAAGATCAGCAGCAACTATCAGACCACATACAAGAGATTCACTGTTGCTGTCAGTGGTGAGTAGCTCAAGCTTTCTGAGATTATGAGTGTTTGAGGCGCAAAATCTCTGTCTATTACATATGAAGTCATCTCAGCCTTAATAAGCATATTAACAAGCAGAAACACCGTTTACATTGACAATTGCAACAGGATACATACACTAATGCTGTCTGTTGGTCACACAAGCACATGCTTCGGTTTTGTTTTTTTTCTTCAACATGAGATTAATCAATGCTCATTGCTTATTTTCTTAATTTATAGTTATATAGCAACATTCAACCCATTGAAATGAATGAACCTGATTCACTAATATTATCTGGCTCTAACAGTTATGTAAGGTCCTTAGTAATGCAGAAACAAATAAAAGATCAAAACACACAGTCATCATAAATGAACACATCACCCTCAACAATGGAGACAATAAAAAGTGTAATGACGCAATGCATGCTGGGTACCATAGTACAAAACTCCCAGCATGCATCACAGCATGAATAAATTATGCAGCCTTTTCTGACGTTCAGAATTAATCCAATTGTCTGATTATTTTGTCACCAGTGAGTACGTTTTCATGGACAACAATACTCCGATTTTAACGCGATTAAGACAATACTCTGATTAAGAAGCAACCATGTAAACTGATATTTTTGATTAATTTAATCCAACTAAAGTCATAATCGGAGTAAACACAAATCGAATTAAGACAGGTGGAGTATTCCTATTTTAGTCGCATTATGGAAGACATGCACACACCTTAATCACACTATTCCCCTTGCGTAGGACTTTTCACCAGAGGATACACACTAATGCTGCGTTCCAGACAGGTTTTTGAGCTCGTAAATCACGTCTTCAAACCACGACTCAGGACTTTGTAGCACTTTCACGGGTAGAAGTTTGGAAAAACACGGGTTTCCTGGAACGCGGCATAACGCTCTCAGTTGGTCGCACGTGCATATGCTTTGGTTTCATTTTTATTTATAAATTTTTTTGCTACAACATGGGATTAATCAATGCTCATTGCTGATAAATAGTTTGTCTGTTATCATAATTTATAGTTTTATGGAAACGTATTTAACATTCAACCCGTTCTTTTTCATTAGTAGGCTATTATTTGTGATTTTAATTTTGTGAACGGGATTTCTGCTATTGGAACGTCTTAGGATGCTTTTCACTTTTACTTTTACGAATTCATGATCTTTTGCTTGCACATAGGCTACACCTATCAATTTTAAGATTAAAACAAATTCTTAAAAGATGGATTTGTTATTTTTAATTAAACAGCATAACAACAATCAAATAAAACTATAGCATTTATTAACAAAAACTAATAAGACGAGGCATGGACTCCATCACATGCTGTGTTATATGCCGACTAAACCATTTATTACAGGGCGCGCAATCAAATTAATTAATAAAAAATAAATAAATAAAAGAAAGCCTCCAAGGCGTAATGTGACGTAAACGGCAAATATAACAGGGTTTTCAAAATGAAAACAAACTAAAAAAGTCAAACTAAACTGGCTTTCGGTGACTGTGCTTGCGTGTGATTTTTTTCCTAAAAACTGTCTGGCTCTGAAACGCTCGCTGTATGGAGCAGACGCTTTGGAGCAGCACAGCATGCACAAAAATGTGTTGCATATGTCCAGAGCCACTTCAAGCTTTTGTCAAATTAAAACCGAAACATCCAAAAGTCTATAACGAAGATGAACTGATAGCGTCGCGTGTGGACCTAATGATGTGTGTCATTAATCGATCTATGTACTATAACATGTAAAACGGGAACATGAAAGGAATATTCTAAAAGCAACTCATGTAAACAGCTTAATCATATTATTGTCTTATTCAGAATAAGGTCATTAATAAGATTACTGGTGTCCATGTAAACGTAGTCAATGTTGACATTAATATGCTGATTGCTGATATCTATGTGTCAGCCTTGTCCACTTTTTTTTTTAAACAATTTTCAAACTGACATTTCAACTCATGAAGCAATAACACATAATTTATGATACAGGGCTTGCAAAATCGCTAGCCCGAAGTCCCAGGGCTACCAAAAAGTTTGACTGGACTGCCTAATGGGTTATCGTAAAGTACAGGGCTCCTACAGGTCCTTAAAAACTCCTCAATTTAGTTGTATCAAATGGAATGCCATAAAAAGTTTTACATTTGTTAAACAGTATAAGAAAAGTCTTAATATAGTTTTAAAAGGTCTTACAGTTGGGGAAAGACGAGAATCGCGATAGGACTAGATACAACTTCAAAAGGCAATGATTTATTTGAATAAATGAAAGTCACTTTTGTCTTTATATTTATGTATCTGAAGAGAACAGTCTGTCCTCAGAAACATAGGTTAGCATTTTCAGTTCATGATAAAACAGCGTTAATGCTGATTTGTGTACAGCCGTTACTGGGGAAACTGTAATATATCAGCGCTCCTACAGCGCCCCCTCCTGACAGTGAACAAATATTTATTTCCAATACATTTTCAGCCATTTATGGTCAAATGATTGCAATTATCGACCTATGTTTTTATGCAGCAAACACATATGAGAACATAAATGAGAAAGAAGTAAATGTGCCTCCGAAAAAAAAAAAATTAAGACAGCAATATTTATATTTTAAATAAATATAATAAATGATATACTTGATTTATCCCTTTTAAAGGCTAAAATGTCATTGTATAAGATTTTTTGGTTTTGTGTCTGTATCTGAATTATAAATCATGCCATTTTATGCCTTAATATTCTACCGTACATTGTCCTTCCTTGATATTTGTTTATATTTGTGTATTGAAAACATATTTGATTGTCATTTAGACTCATATTTGATTTTCTGTATTTAAAAAAATAATAAAATAAAAAGCTTTTTTATTTGGACTAGTTAAATTAATTTTCAGGCTGCCAAAACCTGAAGAGTACCTGCCTGAAAGGCTACCAGACATTTTGAAAGTTTGTGAGCCCTGTAATATGATAGCATTAAACTGCAAAACTACTAGATTCAAATGATTTCGGTGAATCAGGCATTTAAATAACAATTGTGAAACATGTTCTACACTTTCACAACAGCCAAATAGGTGCTTATTAATTAGAGTTAAGAGCCCAATTATTGGAAACACTAATCGATATCAATATTATGTC
Organism: Garra rufa; assembly: GCF_049309525.1. Classification (NCBI taxonomy): domain Eukaryota; kingdom Metazoa; phylum Chordata; class Actinopteri; order Cypriniformes; family Cyprinidae; genus Garra; species Garra rufa. Next base: position 31,827,839 of record NC_133383.1, read on the forward strand.
TCAGTTCTCTTCTTTCCTTCAGTGATTCTGCTTGTTAATGTGCTGTCATGATCTGGGCTGTGGGTTTTTCCTCAGCCACCTGAGGTCGCTGTTTCCCCTTCCCTTGCACTGCACTTCCCTGATTGTATTCACCTGTCTTGTTGTCATTAGCACTCATCAAGCTCACACCTGTTCACAATCATATGGACTATAAGAACTCTCATTGCCCACTATTCATTCTGGCTGCATTGTCTTCTGTGTGGTTTGTTTTCTGTCCTTCTCGTTCCTGATGTTCACGTTCTTGATCTTGCCCTGCTTGTGTTTTGTTGTGCCGTGTTGGCCTTTTTTTTTTTTTTTTTTTAAATTAAATACTTCCTCACCTGCAATTGGACCCAGATCTCCTCCTTCTCTACGTGACATGTGCTTATTAATGCTGAGATGACTCCATGTGTAATAGACACAGGTTTAGTGTCTCAGATAAGGTCCAGTGTGGTTTATTTATGTGCTCTTGGCTGACATGTGGCATTGCTATGGCCTATTTTGGCCCAGATCAAACAGGAGCGGTCCGCCCAAGTGCCATCATTTTACTCTGCATGCGGGTTAGATCATCACATGTAGGCCAGATGTGGGCTGGATCTGGGCCGACAATATGTTGTTATCTGGGGTCTTAGCTAAAATAGATTCTTCAGCTTTACCAAATAAATATATCAACACACAATCATTTACATTTACACTTTGTTGAACAGACATATAATAGTATGAAAGGGTTGTTGTCTATGTAATTACAGAAATAATAGATTTAGCAAAGTACTTGCAGATTGCCAGTCACACCCAGCTGTAAATAACATCTGCTTTTAATGAAATGCATTGGTAATAATATAATTTCAATTCTACTTGAGTGTCACACTGACCCTGACACTTACATTACTGACAGAGATAAATATAAAACTGATAAATACTGACTGTTAGGCTTTAAACCAGCATTATCATTTCAATAACTGTCTAATATCTGTCTCTCTTTGTCATTACAGGAGCAGGTCTGTCTTTAGGTGCTGTAGCAGGGATTGTTATAGTTGTTCTGCTGGTGGCTGCTGCTACTGCTGCTGTTGTGATTTACTTTCGCCACAGGATCTCTGAACTAAAACAAACATGTAAGTATTACAGTTTATACGGCAAGACAACAACATTGAGCTTTATTGTGGTTCAGTAGAGTTTGAATATATAGTGTGATTTCTAAGCCACATTTCTACTTTAACCACAAGTTCTGCTTGTAATTAATGCAGTCATTAATGAAGTTTGTGATTGTCTATTAAATATTATAGACTATGAAAAAAGAAACTCTAAACTGAAAACCAAGAAAAACCAAGAAGACACACAGAGGTGTAAAATCCAGGTTCCATGAGTAAAAGTCCTCCCCAGTTTTTTGTTCCAATCACCTGGATTTGCTAATTAGCAGTTTTTCAGCCAGGAGGACAGAGATTGAACCAAGTCATTCCCTTTGAGTCTCAAGAGTCTCAAGTAATATCCCTAGTCCCAAAAGAGTTAAAGTTAAGAATAGCTCACACTCTCTCCATATAATTAATTTGGATGAGCATCATGAAGTGGTCTCTCTCTTTGATTTATTGAGTTACATTGCAGAACTGCGATTAAAAAAACCAATTAAACAAATATCATTGTAATGCATAAGAATTGGAAGAAATAGCTGCATCAATTCCGGCTTTAAGACATGAACACTTATCATACGCTCCTCAACAGTGGTTACAATAATTATTCATACTGCAGTGCATGATGGGAGTGTTTACTATGCTGTTACCCAGCATGAAGTGTTTTGTTGATTGTCACCATTGTTGAGATTCATATGCTGGTTCTTGAAGTCTGTGTGTCTCAGTAGTACAGATGTTTGTATGCATTATACAGGTTTTAAATTAATTCACTGTGAGGGTTAGAAGAACAGAATGCTTGCATGCTGTAGTTTTGTGAATAAACACTAATAGAAAAAAGCTACTTTGTGTGTTGAGGTAAACTCATGATGACCACATAAATCAGTTATCATCTGCTCACTATACAGCACTGATCTCAATGCTTTACAACACTGTAACAGAGAGAAATCTAACCCAGGAGTCAATGGTCAAGAGCCCAACTAAAGCAAATACTGATCTCCACGATGGTGACATCATTTTAACCAATAAAACATCAACATCTGATCCTCTGTAATAACAGCAGATGTTCATCACCAACACAATCATCATTCAGTTATCTCATTAACTTTAACTCTTTAGGGGCTTGTGATTTTACTTGAGACTTGCTTGAGACTCAAAGGGAATGACTTGGTCCAATCTTGGACCTCCTGGCTGAAAAACTGCTAATTAGCAAATCCAGGTGATTGGAACAAAAAACTGGGGAGGACTTTTACTCATGGAACCTGGATTACCCACCTCTGCTTGAGGTACTAAATGATACCTCTTCATTTATTGCCACAAACTGATGACGGTCAGATAAGTACGATTTGAACCATGCCAGTGCACTACCATTAATGCCTACATAATTTTCAAGTCCATTTAAAAGAATGTTGTGGTCAATAGTATCAAATGCAGCACTAAGATCCAGTAGCACTAATAGGGAGATGCAACCACGATCGCTTGACAATAGCAGGTCATTTGTAACTCTAATAAGAGCAGTCTCAGTGCTATGATACGGTCTAAAACCTGACTGGAAATGCTCACAGATACCATTTTTCTCTAAGAAAGAACATAATTGTGAGGATACTACCTTTTCTAGTATCTTTGACAGAAAAGGGAGATTCGAAATTGTGTGTGTTTCGTGTCAGCTCTTAACCACATTACATATCACTTCACCACACGATTTCAGTTATTCCAAAGGTCCTTACAGCCTAAAACAGCCAAATTAACCCAAATTAACATATAATCTACTGACTATCAGTAACTCTACAGTGATGTCAATACACTCTCATTAGAGTATTAGTCGACTGTCTGATTAACGTCTGATAACTCTATATAGTGATAGACTCTAACAGATAATCTACTATCAGTAACTCTACAGTGATGTCAACACACTCTCATTAGAGTATTAGTAGACTGTCTGATTAACGTCTGATAACTCTATATAGTGATAGACTCTAACAGATAATCTACTATCAGTAACTCTACAGTGATGTCAACACACTCTCATTAGAGTATTAGTAGACTGTCTGATTAACGTCTGATAACTCTATATAGTGATAGTCTCTAACAGATAATCTACTATCAGTAACTCTACAGTGATGTGTCAACACACTCTCATTAGAGTATTAGTAGACTGTCTGATTAACATCTGATAACTCTATATAGTGATAGACTCTAACAGATAATCTACTATCAGTAACTCTACAGTGATGTCAACACACTCTCATTAGAGTATTAGTACACTGGCTGATTAACATCTGATAACTCTATATAGTGATAGTCTCTAACAGATAATCTACTATCAGTAACTCTACAGTGATGTCAACACACTCTCATTAGAGTATTAGTAGACTGTCTGATTAACGTCTGATAACTCTATATAGTGATAGACTCTAACAGATAATCTACTATCAGTAACTCTACAGTGATGTCAACACACTCTCATTAGAGTATTAGTAGACTGTCTGATTAACATCTGATAACTCTATATAGTGATAGACTAACAGATAATCTACTATCAGTAACTCTACAGTGATGTCAACACACTCTCATTAGAGTATTAGTAGACTGTCTGATTAATGTCTGATAACTCTATATAGTGATAGACTCTAACAGATAATCTACTATCAGTAACTCTACAGTGATGTCAACACACTCTCATTAGAGTATTAGTAGACTGTCTGATTAACGTCTGATAACTCTATATAGTGATAGACTCTAACAGATAATCTACTATCAGTAACTCTACAGTGATGTCAACACACTCTCATTAGAGTATTAGTAGACTGTCTGATTAACGTCTGATAACTCTATATAGTGATAGACTCTAACAGATAATCTACTATCAGTAACTCTACAGTGATGTCAACACACTCTCATTAGAGTATTAGTAGACTGTCTGATTAACATCTGATAACTCTATATAGTGATAGTCTCTAACAGATAATCTACTATCAGTAACTCTACAGTGATGTCAACACACTCTCATTAGAGTATTAGTAGACTGTCTGATTAACATCTGATAACTCTATATAGTGATAGACTCTAACAGATAATCTACTATCAGTAACTCTACAGTGATGTCAACACACTCTCATTAGAGTATTAGTAGACTGTCTGATTAACATCTGATAACTCTATATAGTGATAGACTCTAACAGATAATCTACTATCAGTAACTCTACAGTGATGTCAACACACTCTCATTAGAGTATTAGTAGACTGTCTGATTAACATCTGATAACTCTATATAGTGATAGTCTCTAACAGATAATCTACTATCAGTAACTCTACAGTGATGTCAACACACTCTCATTAGAGTATTAGTAGACTGTCTGATTAACGTCTGATAACTCTATATAGTGATAGACTCTAACAGATAATCTACTATCAGTAACTCTACAGTGATGTCAACACACTCTCATTAGAGTATTAGTAGACTGTCTGATTAACGTCTGATAACTCTATATAGTGATAGTCTCTAACAGATAATCTACTATCAGTAACTCTACAGTGATGTGTCAACACAATCTCATTAGAGTATTAGTAGACTGTCTGATTAACATCTGATAACTCTATATAGTGATAGTCTCTAACAGATAATCTACTATCAGTAACTCTACAGTGATGTCAACACACTCTCATTAGAGTATTAGTAGACTGGCTGATTAACATCTGATAACTCTATATAGTGATAGTCTCTAACAGATAATCTACTATCAGTAACTCTACAGTGATGTCAACACACTCTCATTAGAGTATTAGTAGACTGTCTGATTAATGTCTGATAACTCTATATAGTGATAGACTCTAACAGATAATCTACTATCAGTAACTCTACAGTGATGTCAACACACTCTCATTAGAGTATTAGTAGACTGTCTGATTAACGTCTGATAACTCTATATAGTGATAGACTCTAACAGATAATCTACTATCAGTAACTCTACAGTGATGTCAACACACTCTCATTAGAGTATTAGTAGACTGTCTGATTAACGTCTGATAACTCTATATAGTGATAGACTCTAACAGATAATCTACTATCAGTAACTCTACAGTGATGTCAACACACTCTCATTAGAGTATTAGTAGACTGTCTGATTAACGTCTGATAACTCTATATAGTGATAGACTCTAACAGATAATCTACTATCAGTAACTCTACAGTGATGTCAACACACTCTCATTGGAGTATTAGTAGACTGTCTGATTAACGTCTGATAACTCTATATAGTGATAGACTCTAACAGATAATCTACTATCAGTAACTCTACAGTGATGTCAACACACTCTCATTAGAGTATTAGTAGACTGTCTGATTAACGTCTGATAACTCTATATAGTGATAGACTAACAGATAATCTACTATCAGTAACTCTACAGTGATGTCAACACACTCTCATTAGAGTATTAGTAGACTGTCTGATTAACGTCTGATAACTCTATATAGTGATAGACTAACAGATAATCTACTATCAGTAACTCTACAGTGATGTCAACACACTCTCATTAGAGTATTAGTAGACTGTCTGATTAATGTCTGATAACTCTATATAGTGATAGACTAACAGATAATCTACTATCAGTAACTACAGTGATGTCAACACACTCTCATTAGAGTATTAGTAGACTGTCTGATTAACGTCTGATAACTCTATATAGTGATAGTCTCTAACAGATAATCTACTATCAGTAACTCTACAGTGATGTCAACACACTCTCATTAGAGTATTAGTAGACTGTCTGATTAATGTCTGATAACTCTATATAGTGATAGTCTCTAACAGATAATCTACTATCAGTAACTCTACAGTGATGTCAACACACTCTCATTAGAGTATTAGTAGACTGTCTGATTAACGTCTGATAACTCTATATAGTGATAGTAGATTATCTGTTAGAGACTATCAGTAACTCTACAGTGATGTCAACACACTCTCATTAGAGTATTAGTAGACTGTCTGATTAACATCTGATAACTCTATATAGTGATAGTCTCTAACAGATAATCTACTATCAGTAACTCTACAGTGATGTCAACACACTCTCATTAGAGTATTAGTAGACTGTCTGATTAACATCTGATAACTCTATATAGTGATAGTCTCTAACAGATAATCTACTATCAGTAACTCTACAGTGATGTCAACACACTCTCATTAGAGTATTAGTAGACTGTCTGATTAACATCTGATAACTCTATATAGTGATAGACTCTAACAGATAATCTACTATCAGTAACTCTACAGTGATGTCAACACACTCTCATTAGAGTATTAGTAGACTGTCTGATTAACATCTGATAACTCTATATAGTGATAGTCTCTAACAGATAATCTACTATCAGTAACTCTACAGTGATGTCAACACACTCTCATTAGAGTATTAGTAGACTGTCTGATTAACGTCTGATAACTCTATATAGTGATAGTCTCTAACAGATAATCTACTATCAGTAACTCTACAGTGATGTCAACACACTCTCATTAGAGTATTAGTAGACTGTCTGATTAACATCTGATAACTCTATATAGTGATAGACTCTAACAGATAATCTACTATCAGTAACTCTACAGTGATGTCAACACACTCTCATTAGAGTATTAGTAGACTGTCTGATTAATGTCTGATAACTCTATATAGTGATAGACTAACAGATAATCTACTATCAGTAACTCTACAGTGATGTCAACACACTCTCATTAGAGTATTAGTAGACTGTCTGATTAACATCTGATAACTCTATATAGTGATAGACTCTAACAGATAATCTACTATCAGTAACTCTACAGTGATGTCAACACACTCTCATTAGAGTATTAGTAGACTGTCTGATTAACGTCTGATAACTCTATATAGTGATAGTCTCTAACAGATAATCTACTATCAGTAACTCTACAGTGATGTCAACACACTCTCATTAGAGTATTAGTAGACTGTCTGATTAACATCTGATAACTCTATATAGTGATAGACTCTAACAGATAATCTACTATCAGTAACTCTACAGTGATGTCAACACACTCTCATTAGAGTATTAGTAGACTGTCTGATTAATGTCTGATAACTCTATATAGTGATAGTCTCTAACAGATAATCTACTATCAGTAACTCTACAGTGATGTCAACACACTCTCATTAGAGTATTAGTAGACTGTCTGATTAACATCTGATAACTCTATATAGTGATAGTCTCTAACAGATAATCTACTATCAGTAACTACAGTGATGTCAACACACTCTCATTAGAGTATTAGTAGACTGTCTGATTAATGTCTGATAACTCTATATAGTGATAGTCTCTAACAGATAATCTACTATCAGTAACTCTACAGTGATGTCAACACACTCTCATTAGAGTATTAGTAGACTGTCTGATTAACATCTGATAACTCTATATAGTGATAGACTCTAACAGATAATCTACTATCAGTAACTCTACAGTGATGTCAACACACTCTCATTAGAGTATTAGTAGACTGTCTGATTAATGTCTGATAACTCTATATAGTGATAGTCTCTAACAGATAATCTACTATCAGTAACTCTACAGTGATGTCAACACACTCTCATTAGAGTATTAGTAGACTGTCTGATTAACATCTGATAACTCTATATAGTGATAGACTCTAACAGATAATCTACTATCAGTAACTCTACAGTGATGTCAACACACTCTCATTAGAGTATTAGTAGACTGTCTGATTAATGTCTGATAACTCTATATAGTGATAGTCTCTAACAGATAATCTACTATCAGTAACTCTACAGTGATGTCAACACACTCTCATTAGAGTATTAGTAGACTGTCTGATTAACGTCTGATAACTCTATATAGTGATAGTCTCTAACAGATAATCTACTATCAGTAACTCTACAGTGATGTCAACACACTCTCATTAGAGTATTAGTAGACTGTCTGATTAACGTCTGATAACTCTATATAGTGATAGACTCTAACAGATAATCTACTATCAGTAACTCTACAGTGATGTCAACACACTCTCATTAGAGTATTAGTAGACTGTCTGATTAACGTCTGATAACTCTATATAGTGATAGTCTACTAACAGATAATCTACTCACTATCAGTAACTCTACAGTGATGTCAACACACTCTCATTAGAGTATTAGTAGACTGTCTGATTAACATCTGATAACTCTATATAGTGATAGACTCTAACAGATAATCTACTATCAGTAACTCTACAGTGATGTCAACACACTCTCATTAGAGTATTAGTAGACTGTCTGATTAATGTCTGATAACTCTATATAGTGATAGTCTCTAACAGATAATCTACTATCAGTAACTCTACAGTGATGTCAACACACTCTCATTAGAGTATTAGTAGACTGTCTGATTAACATCTGATAACTCTATATAGTGATAGTCTCTAACAGATAATCTACTATCAGTAACTCTACAGTGATGTCAACACACTCTCATTAGAGTATTAGTAGACTGTCTGTTTAATGTCTGATAACTCTATATAGTGATAGACTCTAACAGATAATCTACTATCAGTAACTCTACAGTGATGTCAACACACTCTCATTAGAGTATTAGTAGACTGTCTGATTAACGTCTGATAACTCTATATAGTGATAGTCTACTAACAGATAATCTACTCACTATCAGTAACTCTACAGTGATGTCAACACACTCTCATTAGAGTATTAGTAGACTGTCTGATTAACATCTGATAACTCTATATAGTGATAGACTCTAACAGATAATCTACTATCAGTAACTCTACAGTGATGTCAACACACTCTCATTAGAGTATTAGTAGACTGTCTGATTAATGTCTGATAACTCTATATAGTGATAGTCTCTAACAGATAATCTACTATCAGTAACTCTACAGTGATGTCAACACACTCTCATTAGAGTATTAGTAGACTGTCTGATTAACATCTGATAACTCTATATAGTGATAGACTCTAACAGATAATCTACTATCAGTAACTCTACAGTGATGTCAACACACTCTCATTAGAGTATTAGTAGACTGTCTGATTAATGTCTGATAACTCTATATAGTGATAGTCTCTAACAGATAATCTACTATCAGTAACTCTACAGTGATGTCAACACACTCTCATTAGAGTATTAGTAGACTGTCTGATTAACGTCTGATAACTCTATATAGTGATAGTCTCTAACAGATAATCTACTATCAGTAACTCTACAGTGATGTCAACACACTCTCATTAGAGTATTAGTAGACTGTCTGATTAACGTCTGATAACTCTATATAGTGATAGACTCTAACAGATAATCTACTCACTATCAGTAACTCTACAGTGATGTCAACACACTCTTATTAGAGTATTAGACTGTCTGATTAACGTCTGATAACTCTATAGTGATAGTCTCAAACAGATAATCTACTGACTATCAGTAACTCTACAAGTACAGGTCAACTTAATCTAACCCTACAAGTCAACTAATACTCTTCTAATACTCCAGTGAGAGTTAGTAGATATGTAGGTGCAATGTTACTTATAGTCAACAGAATGTGTTAAAGCGACCATCAAAATAAAGTTAAGATGAATTAATTTAATATTTTATAGTTGAACTTGACACATATTTGAGTATGAAAATGATATTGGAGAATTACAGCAAAGATTTGCAAATAAACAGTTAAACTGCACATAAAAATAATGAGTTCAGAAGAGTTAGAGCACATGGACTCATTTTCTTTAATATCATATTGTGAAGGCCACTATAAAGTTATTACAGATGTTTAGGTAAAAATCATCCAGAAGATGAAGTGATTATTAGAAGCACATATGAAGAATTACAGACTATCCTCTCAGTGCTTTAATGATACTGACATGTTAAAACTCAGTAATAATCTCATAATTTCTCTGTTTCTATGCTGTGACATGAAGTTCAGTCAGTGCCAGCACTGGAGGGAGATACTGTCACTCTAAACCCTGTTACTGAGATAAAGACAGGAGATCATATACAGTGGATGTTTGAAGATGATGAGACTCTTATAGCTGAAATAAAAAAAAAGTCCAGAGGTTTGATTACATATGATACTCCTGATGAGAGATTCAGAGACAGACTGGTGTTGAACAAGAAGACAGGCTCCCTGACCATCTTGAACATCAGAACTGAACACACTGGAAACTATACTCTGAAGATCACAAGAGGCAGAGAAACCTTATACAACAGATTCAATGTTTATATCAGTGGTGAGTCACTCCAGCCGATATATTTAATAATGTTTTTATGCACAATTTCATTTTCAGCATAAACCTTTGACACTCCAGTGTGAAGATAATCTCTGATAAAAATAGCATCTGCATGATCTGTGGACAAATGTCAAACTCAGTCTTGATCTAATGTCATCTGTGTGTGTGTGTGTTTCTGTCTTTCTCTGCACTGTTCTCACAGATGACGAGAGGAATATAGCAGTGATGGAGGGAGAACCTGTCACTTTAAAACCTGATACTGAAATAAACAAAGATGATATGATATGGTGGATGTTTGGAGATGAAAAGCGGCTGAGTTGCGTAGTTAAACTCAATGGAATGACAGGAGATATTGTTACATGTGATTATGCTGCTGATGGGAGATTCAGAGACATACTGGATCTGGACAAGGAGACTGGATCTCTGACCATCAACAACACCAGAACTGCACACTCTGGAGTCTATAAACTAGAGATCATGTCCAGCAGTAGGGCTTCACAGCAGACATTTATTGTCACTGTCAAGGGTGAGTAGCTGATGTCAGTATAATAATGATCTCAGATCTTTATCGACAGTCATTACCCATAATTCTGTTCTTCTGCAGGAAATTCGGATTAAATTCAGATTAATGTTCAAACCCCTTTCAGAGTTTGTTTTGTAGATCCGTTCATTCTTTATGAATCTATTATCTGTTATTAAAGTTTTGAAATCTCCCATTGTAAAATAAACACTGTTCTGTTGCTGCATCAAGCACTCCCTTAAGCTTTTATTTACGTCAGCAATCTGTATAAAGTTCACTTGGATTTGTAGTTTTGTCATTGAATGATCAAATCTAAAGCAGAGACAGTAACATATAGTTTCTGTTTAAGAAAACAGCAAAGCATCTTCATTTGAAGCTGATAAAACAGCATCTGATGATCATGACGTAGTCATCTCAAACTCTGATGTTCACATGAACACACTTGATCTAATGACAACATTTGTCTTTGTTTTTGTCTGTGTCTGTGTGCTGCTGTGACAGAAAAAGTAGAGGAGAAATTACTGGAAGAAGATTCTGTGACTCTGAATCCTGATACTGAAATACAGAGAGATGATCGGATCCTGTGGATGTTTGGACCTCAAGACAGTCTCATAGCTCAGATCAGAGGAGGGACTGGAGAGACATATGATGGTCATAATGGGAGATTCAGAGGCAGACTGACGCTGAATGAGAAGACTGGAGCACTGACCATCACAAACATCACACCTGAACATACTGGACTCTATAAACTACAGACCATCAGCAGCAGAGGGATCTTGTGCAAGAAATTCAGGGTGTTTATACAAAGTAAGTAATTGTCTTTATTTTTTTAAATGTCTTTATTTTTTTTAACATGGTGTGCCTTTAACTTGAACTAAGAAATGAATGATTAATCTTTGTGTATCAAATAATTCAATCTACAAATTTCATGATGTATGAAATAAATTTTATTCAGTAATAATCAGTTATCTAGGTATTTTTATTAAGTAATTTAAGTGCTCATATAGTTCTACAGTAAAAGTGTATCAGGATGTGTAATGTTGAGTTTATACAGTTTGTGTGTGATGTGTCTTATTTTGCAGAGGGCTCTAAATAAGCCAGAAACACTACTGCATGTACATTTGATTTGATATATATATATATATATATATACACACACACACACACACACATGTCCTTAATAAAACTCTACTGACTTACAATCTCCTCATTTCTCTGTTTCTATGTGCTCCTGTGACATGAAGTTGAGTATAAGGCAGTGACTGCGGGAGAATCTCTCTCTCTATACGCTGGCAAACAGAGAGATGATGATACAGTGGAGGTACAGTGGAGGTTTGGAGATGAAAACTCTGTCATAGCTGAAATCAAAGGAGGGACTGGAGAGACATATGATGGTCCTGAAGGGAGATTCAGAGACAGACTGGAGCTGGACAAGAAGACTGGACATCTGACCATCAACAACTCTAGAGCTGAAGATGCTGGACTTTATAAACTGAAGATCCGCAGCAGTGAAGGAAATACACACATGATATACATTGTTGCCATCAGAGGTGAGTCACTCCAATCAATGTCATAATAATCAGGTCTTCCTCATACATTTGGTGTTTTCCTGCAGGTAATTCAGCTCAAACTGTTTAATTTTCAAACTCCATTCAGAGTTTATTCTGTAGATCATTTCATTCTTTAAAAGTCTATTATTAAAGATTCAAAATGATGACATTTGTTCCCTCACCTCAATGAGTATTTCATTCAGTTTTATTTATATCAGTGCTCTGAAAATAACTCAAATAATGTGTATTAGATTCTTCAGCAGCTGTCTTTGTGTGGATCTGTTGTTCTCAAGCAGACACTTGATCTGATCACAACATTGTCTTTGTATTTCTCTGCTTCTAGATGCTGGAGTTACAGATGAAGCGAGAAAGAAATCAATGAAGGAGGACCATAACGGTGAGAATCTGATGTTTGTGCTGAATATCTTTACCTTTACAACAGTATCATGATCTGATGTGTGTGTGATTGGGCTTCATTCACATTTCAAACTAATGATGGTGAGAGAATTAAACAGCGACTGTCCTGAGTGAATCTTTTAATGCTACAAACATCCAAGATGTAGAAGTCTAAAGGATCCAAAGACATATTCTAGTAGATGCATGACTGACTGAGTTCACAAATATAAAAAAAGTTCATTTTTACAAATACGTTTTTAAACTAGATTGAACTCATCAAATGAGCAAAATGTGCTTCGGACAATCAATGATTTTGCACATTGTGAAAGGATCACTTCATTTTTGATGTCTCATATGAAGAAATCTATATCAGTGCATCTTCTCTGTTTTAATTCATCATGGTCTCTGTATTTCTCGTCATATTCCACAGGAGAGCGAGTGAATGAATCAGCGACTGTAGAGATGATACCGTTGGTGGATAAATAAGTTCCTGATGGAGAGAATGAGGAGGAGAGGATGAGTTCACTTTAACAACACAAGCCCCGCCCACTCCTGTCAATCACTCTGACATCATCAACCTTTCAGCAACAGCAAACATGATTCTGCTTTGATGAGCTTCTAGAATCCGTCCAGAGACAGGCAGAGATCAATCTGTGTTCAACTGTTAAACTTTCAGACCTGTTACTCTGTCTAGTATATTATTAGTCTCTTACTTTTCTGATTTTGTGTGATTGTAGACACTGTCAGAAAGTGTCATATATGCTTTTATAAGATGTTTTACCACAGCAGTATTAGTTTATCCAGTGTATGTGCTGTTTTTATATCATTAACTCCAGAAGAACCAGACTAATGTTGTGTATTATCCAGCATTGGTCACAGTCTGAGATCTCATGATCTTCTTCTTCATGTGTATATAGTACTTTTATATTCAAGCTGAAGCTCTTGAAATCAGTCTTACTGCACTTGGAGCAAAAAAAGATGGAGAAACGCCTTTGTTCAGTTCTAGTAGTGATATGATTGTGCTTTGAGTTGTTTTATTAGACTAGATCAAATCTGCTTGATTAATAATATTGATGTAAGATACTGATCTTCTCTCTTAAGGTTTCTGTTCTCTAGTGGACAAACACTGAGACTGATTTTGCTTTCTAACAACTGTTTAAACATGCAACACATAAGTATATGAGTGATATAATCATAATAAATAAAAAGGCAAAATGTGTGTTTCTTCATACTGTATGAACACAACCAAATATTATACAGGAATAAAAATCACAGTAAAAATGATCCTCTAGTTGTGTTGGTCGTAAGAAACAACCAGAGATGAAATATGACTGAAATCAGATATTGTTTAACGAGCTGAACATGGCAATAGAAGAAAAATACTTAATAATGATACTAATGATAATAATTATAACAATAATAATGTTTTTATGGTCAGGTGAATGAAGGCCTGTTATTAAAACTGAATTATAGTTCAGGAAAAGTACAATTTACACTTTTAAATCAAAGTTCTGCATTTTCCTCTCCTGCTAAATACAGGTTTTAGTCAGCTGCAAATATGGTTTGACCCCAAAAAAATTCTAACAAAAGGTTTCTCAGTGGTTTACAGTAGTATCAGATGTACTTAAAAACATACTAAAAGTTTACCAAAGTTTGACTCCAAGAAAGGCCCCATTTTCAAAATGGCGGCCGTCAGGTCCTTAAAATGACCATCACTCCTTTGTATTCCTCCTAGACCAGGAATACTGGTGCCTGATACATGTTTTGGCCATGTAATATTTTAATTAGCATATTTGCATGATAGATACAGGTAAATCATAAAATTAAAATAAAAATATCTAAATTAAAATGTCGCAGAAAAGTTAATTTATTTCAGTAATTCAACTCAAATTGTGAAGCTTGTGTATTAAAGGAGTCATCGGATGCCCATTTTCCACAAGTTCATATGATTCTTTAGGGTCTTAATGAAAAGTCTGTAATATACTTTGGTTAAAAATTCTCAATAGTAGTGCAAAAAAACACCCTTTTACCTTGTCAAAATCAGCTCTGCAAAATATCCGCTTATTTTATCGCATGGGCCCTTTAAATGCAAATGAGCTCGCCCCGCCCCTCTCTGCTGAGGGATTAGGATCTGTAATGTTTAGTTGAGCCACGTTTAGCTGCATTTAGCCATGTTTATCGGTGAAACTTTCCAACGAGCACATTATTAAGATTCACACGAACAGAGACGCATATGTAGATCGGGATCGGCGCTTTACTTTAAAAAACGAAAGTAGCGTTGTCCTCTACCTCTTAAGCAGCTCAGATGTTGGGAGCAAATGACTACTGCTATGTTCATTATTACATCCAACAACAGAACACCTCAATCACTCAATTAGAGTCTTCCTCTGCACCTGAGTCACACAATGGCGATCGGAGTCAGACTGTTTCAGCTTGGTGAGGGCGCGTCTAAGGTAAGAGGCTCATGTCAATCTACTATGGTGGGAGTTGGTGTTCTGTCACAACGACAAGAAGCTGAGAATGACCCAATTTTAAAAAGGGTATATTACTTTAAAAGATTAAAAAAATACCACTGGGTGGATTTTTTTCATTGTAGGGTGGTTGTGTACACAAACTGCCAACACACAGTAATGTTCAAACAAAATCTAAAAGATAGTTTTGCGTCCGATGACCCCTTTAAATAAATTCATTTCACACAGACTGAAGTAGTTTAAGTCTTTGGTTCTTTTAATCGTGATGATTTGCCTTACATTTAAGAAAAACCCACCAATTCACAATCTCAACAAATTAGAATATGCTGACTTGCAAATCAGCTAATCAACTCAAAACACCTGCAAAGGTTTTCTGAGTCTTCAAAATGGTCTCTTAGTTTGGTTCACTAGGCTACACAATCATAGTGAAGACTGTTGATCTGAAAGTTGTCCATAAGACAATCATTGACACCCTTCACAAGGAGGGTAAGCCACAAACATTCATTGCCAAAGAAGCTGGCTGTTCACAGAGTGCTGTATCCAAGCATGTTAACAGAAAGTTAAGTGGAAGGAAAAAGTGTGGAAGAAAAAGATGCACAACCAACCGAGAGAACCGCAGCCTTGAGAGGCTTGTGATGCAAAATCGATTGAAGAATTTGGGTGAATTTCACAAGGAATAGACTGGACTTGCATCAAGGCATCAGGAGCCACCACACACAGACGTGTCAAGGAATTTGGCTACAGTTGTCGTTTTCCTCTTGTTAAGCCACTCCTGAACCACAGACAACGTCAGAGTCTTCTTACCTGGGCCAAGGAGAAGAAGAAATGAACTGTTGCCCATTGGTCCAAAGTCCTCTTTTCAGATGAGAGCAAGGTCCTGGAGTCCGGAGGAAGGGTGGAAAAGCTCATAGTCCAAGTTGCTTGAAGTCCAGTGTTAAGTTTCCACAGTGCAATGTCATCTGCTGGTGTTGGTCCACTGTATTTTTTTGAAAACCAAGTCACTGCACCCATTTACCAAGAAATTTTAGAGCACTTCATGCTTTCTTCTGCTGACCAGCTTTTTAAAGATGCTGATTTCATTTTCCAAAAGGATTTGGTACCTGTCCACACTGTCAAAAGCACCAAAAGTTGGTTAAATGACCATGGTGTTGGTGTGCTTGATTGGCCAGCAAACTCACCAGACCTGACCCCCATAGAGAATCTATAGGGTATTGTCAAGAGGAAAACGAGAAACAAGAGACCAAAAAATGCAGATGAGCTGAAGGCCACTGTCAAAGAAACCTGGGCTTCCATCCCACCTCAGCAGTGCCACAGACTGTAATTAAAGCAAAATAAGTATTGAGTACATATACAGTAAATGGACATACTTTCCAGAAGGCCAACAATTTTTATTAGTCTTATGAAGTATTCTAATTTGTTGAGATAGTGAATTGGTGGGTTTTTGTTAAATGTGAGGCAAATCATCACAATTAAAAGAACCAAAGACTTAAACTACTTCAGTCTGTGTGCAGTGAATTTATTTAATACACAAGTTTCACAATTTAAGTTGAATTACTGAAATGAATGAACTTTTCCACAACATTCTAATTTATTGAGATGCACCTGAAAGTGATTACAAGTACAATTATATATTAAAGCAACTTGAAATAAGTGACTATTTAGAGGGTTCACACACAGGCCTCTGTTCGGGCTAATTCAGAGTTTTTTTTATGATCAAAGTTATACAGCTCCAATTTAAGGAACTTTTGGGTGCAATAACTTTTAAATTGAATGTCAAGTCTGTGTTTTAGAAGAAAAAAAAGAGCTGTATGTGTCCAAAAACATGTACTGAGTAGGAGTTACATGACATAGGCTAAATCGTTTAAAACTCTGGTTCACCCAAACAAAGATAAAACCTTACAGTAATCTCACAACATCATGTATTCCATAAGTATGTAATCATGTCTGTGCAATTTCATAGACCCAGAAAACATTGGGTTAGACACCAAGATTACTTGGCTAGGTCAAATAATGAAGGAATTAGGATATTTTAAGGGTTTTCTGCCCATCTTGGACGCCATCTTGAAAATGACACCTTTCTAGTGGTCAAACTTTGGTAAACTTTTAGTATGTTATTAAGGACACCTAATACTACAAAAAACAGCTGAGAACCCTTTTGTTAGAATTTTTTTGGGGTTAGGTGTTTTTTTTTTCATATATGCAGCCGCCTATTTGTAGATGCACTTGATGTGTTTGAGCACTAGATGACTGTAGAAGTGTAGAAAAGCTTGAGGAAAGACTCCACATGTTTATGTTCTTCTGTATTAAAGACCTCATTGCTTTTGTAAATTGTGGATGAAAAGCTTATGATTGAAGCACTGTTAGAACTGTAACACTGTAATCCAACCCATTCTCACTCCCGAGGCGTCAAAAACTGCAGAACGGTCAAGTGCCTTCCGTGTCATATATGAGACGCCAAAGGTCGCCCTAGGCGTCAGTCTGTCGACGCGTAAAGAACTCCATTGCTTTCAATTGCTTGCCTTATGAACAATGGAGTTATCATTGGAGCACCACCAGGGGCGGTAATTTTTCCCCAATGCCAACAACTCCACACGGATTAAAGACAAGCGATAAAAAATTGGATTTAAAAAAATGGATTTAGATCGCTTCAAGAACCATAAAGGTAGGGTTTCCGTCTCGTATAATCACCGATTTATGAATGAAATTTTGATATTTGTCTGTCGTGGGAAAGGGATCATGTAAAAAGTCCACACTGTTAGCCTGACCATATTTTTTTTTACCATAGTAACTGACCCTCGACCATGTAATGTGTAGTCAATCCCTTACGAAAATGACCATGTTTTATTGTAGTAAGAAAGTATTGATAACCACAGTTTTACTACAAATGCCATGGTTAAACTATGGTTAGTGTAGCAAAATTAATTTGTTGTTACCATGGTTTTACTACAGTAACCATGTTTTTTTTATTTTGGTTTAATTTGTAGTATTACCATGGTTACCCACATGTAAAAAAAAAAAAACATAATACTGTAATACAGTATAATACATGGTTCAAAATCTATAGTATTTACTACAAATTACTATAATATTTTTTAATGTGAGTAATTTTTGTAAGGGATGCTCAGTAACCACAATATATACCATGCTTCTCCAATTTTAAATGTAGTTTTATTGTGGTATTTCTAGTTAATGCACATAACCACAACATTTAGTATGGGTTTACCTCAGTAAGTGTAGTTTTACTGTGGTATTTGTAGTAAAAGCACTTTAACAACAACAATTACTATGTTTTACCACAGTAACTGTGTTTTATTGTATACTATGTGTAAAGCACAGTAACCACAATGCTTTCTACACCTTTAATACCTTTTTGTGAAGTGATTGTAATTCCATTTTTTTCTGTCCTGCAGTTACATCAGATCACATACTCCTCAACAACCAAAACAATAATCCTAAAGCTCTCTTACGAAGCCATCTCTTGTAAAAGTCCTGTTTCCCCCTCTCTCTCTCTCTCCCACGATTCATTTACACATAGTTTTGCTCTCTCTCTCTCTCTCTTTGTGGTTCATCATAACCTATTTTTAAAACTCAAAGTTAAATTGTGACCAATTCTGAACTTGAACTTGAAACTTGAAGCTCCCAATGCTGATCGTGAAGAAGCTGCCAAGGAGGCTGAACAAGTCCTTCAAAGGTTCAACCCTTCACAGGTAATGTTGAACACATTTAGTTATAACCAGTTTGCTTTAATGAATGCATCCTTATTTTATGTGTTGTTAATATTTTTCCTTAGAGTCCTTCCTCTCAAATCTCCTTTTGTCACAGATCATTTTTAACACACGGTCTCAGCATGTATATATTTCTCTTTGTTTCAGCTGAAAAGGAAGTCCAAAGGAAAGCCTGTCATGGGATTTGAATTCGACCATCTTGTGCATTTATGGAGAAGACCAAAAGCTGCTAAGGCAAACACTTCCAATGGTACGTCTGTGTTGGTCTGAGCACCTTGACCGAACTTTACTGCAGTTACATTTTGCACAGCATGTGATATTTTTTCAACTTTGGTTTACATACACCACGGCCCCATCAGAACCCTCAGAAAAGTCTCTTGTCAAAGTAGTAATAATTCATACAATTTACCAAGTCAGCAAATTCATATGATATTGTACAAGCATATTCATACATAATTCTATGACTTTTACTCCTACTGCTGATATTGGCCATTGCCTCAACTCTCATTGTAAGTAGTCAGAGTGTTTGTATCATAAAGTCCATTGTATTCTTTATTAACCTTTACAAATTGGCGCAGCATCTTCCCGTTCCACCAGTATGTGATATCTGTCTACATCTCACAGTCTGGCTTTCTTTCCATGATCATTTTCTATTGAACACATCAAAGAAGCAAGAGTCTGGAAATGCTAGTTCAACTTGTCACGTGACAAATCAGATCTGCAATTAATTTGGCCAAATCAGATCACTTAAAGCTGTTCGCACCAAGAGCAAGAACTATAATGAGAATTATTTTAGCTATTTATTTTTCACACCAACAGACAGTAACATTCTGTTTATTTTAAGCGCATGCTGTGGTTATGTTATCTGCCATTTAAATGCTCAAGCTCTTTAAACTTTATTGGATGTCAATGTTTTTATTGTTCATCATCTGGATTTTTTTTTCTGAAAGAGATTCCAACAATATTGTTTCTCTGTGTTATTTAATGTTAAGTAGCTGTGGTGTGGACTCCTTCTTGGTGTGAAGTGGCCTTGAGTGAGGAATGAACATGTTCTTCTTGTGCTCAAACAGAAAAGACAGAGACCTGAAAAGTTGCACTTTGCCATTGGTATGTCTGTATTCAAGCAATGCAGTTATATGTGGTACAGCATTTGATGTTGATCTCTCAAAAGACAGCAGTTATCATTTTTCACATATCCATCTTTTTTATAGCTCCTAGAATGAGCCAATCAACTGTGCCATCATCTTTGGAATCTGGCCAGGAAATGACCAAATATGGTGAGTACTAACACCTGCACCTATTTACCAACACTCTTTCTCTAGAATTATTGTTCATTTATTATTTTGTCTTTTTGTTTGAAGGAGGATGAAGTCAGTTGATGAAGATATTAATTTAATGGTCACCAAGTGCAGCATTGCAGGCTGAGCCTACCAGTTATCTGCTGTGAAAACTGCATTTGCGAACTGTACTGTGAAATTTCAGATGTTACGGTCCATAAACGTAAACTTCACAACTCAACTGCAAGATAGTTGTGGAGGGATTCTTTTGGCCCATACCTCCAACAACCTCCAAAAGGAATTAATGGTAAGTCCAGTGCAACAATTCTGAATAAAAAAAAACTATATATTGTTTATTGATTTACCACATTCTAAATTGTTTTGTCCCTTTAGGACATCTACACCAGGTGGTGTTTGAGGAGGAACATCAGAGACACCAGCCACCCAGGCCATGGACTGCTCTCACCATTAACATCAGGCAGATGTTATCGCAGAACCGTCACCAGCAAACTGCAAGACAAGTTCTTTCCAAAGGCAATAAGACTGAACTGAACTTGCACTAGTAACACATCACAACAACTTCATATGTACTGCACTCTATATGTTACAATGACTGGACTCATCTACTCACTCACTATTCTATTAGGGTGTAAGTCTATATATTTAAATCTAGACTCAGGACACATCTGCTTAGCTGTGCATTTACTGAATGAGCACTGTGCTGTGTCAGAACTGATTACACTGTATGTTATGTATAATCATTTTTATTCTTAAATGTTTCAATAATTTTAAAACCATTTTAAAATCGTTTTTTTTAAATTACATTCCTTGTACTATTGTTGTGATTATTTTTTAAATTATTATTTTAATTCACTTTTATTAATTCCTTATTATTGTATTATTATTTAATTCCTTATTATTGTTCTCATTTTGTTCTCTCAGTACAGTAAAATATTTACCATATATTATTCTCTACCTGTGTTGAGTCCATTTTATGTGTGTGTGTGTGTGTGTGTGTGTGTGTGTGTTGCATATATATTCAATTCTTGTCATCCATACTGTAATGCTGCAGAGTTTGCACAAAAGGACTTCCTGTGCACTGTACACTTACATTCATGGTATTGTGACAATAAAGTAACTTGGTTTAAATTGGTCACGTCTTTTGTTTGTCTGATGATGAGCAAGAAACTAAATGTGATTTTATGATGCTCAGGACATTTCACCATACGTGCATTTGGGTGACTTCATCTGATTAAAATAACATGGTTTTAATGTAACACATTTGGATTTCTTTTGAATATCATTTGTCTTAATATGATACTTTAGCTGTCTCTTTGTTGTATCCTCCGATAAAGTATTGTACATGGTGTTGGATAAAGTATGGTGAATATTCTGTATTAAGGTGTTTGGTAAATTTGGTAATTTTGTAGTGTTTTAATTAAGACACGAACAAAGGCTGAGAGATGAATTAGAAGAGACTGCATGGACTATATTGCTACAGGCACTTCATGTACAACTGAGGATGATGTACCAGGGAAAGATCAACATGAATCCTGTACTGTATTATAAGCAAGATAATCATGCACATTGCTGATGTCCAACACTTGAGGAGAACAAAGACGAGACATATATGACACAGATATTTACCAATTACAAATTAGATCTGTTATATTAAAAATCTTTGAACTGCATAAATGTTATGGCTTTTGCACCATAAACCACACACTGTCTGTACCTTGTCTTACTTACTTACTTTGTTCACTGTCAACACTGTTTTCTTATCCTTGATCTAATGACATAAATTGTGTAGATTTTTTTATGGGGTATATTCTTACTCTTATAAAGATAACTATGACTTGCAACTTACATGATGACAAGTTGTTAAAAAGAAAATCAATATGGCAAAAAATGTGATAGCACTGTTTGTATTCCATGATAAGAATAGATCATCTGTGTATATTTTACTGCCATTCTATCCCTAGGGGTTCACTGGAGTCCCCTGAAAAAGTAAAGAAAATTAACATTTCAAATGGCTAATTATAGTGTCAAAGAGACAACTGGCAGGACAACTACTTATGCCATGTTTACTAAATAATGTTAAACACAGTTTTAAAGCATATATGGAAATATGTTAAGATAAAGATGTTTAAATAAGTGATCTTAGTAAAATACAAAATTTCTGCCTACCTCTCAAATATGTTATAGATGTTTGCACAATGAACATGTTTAAATATCCATTTATAAAAAAAGATTGTATTTTCCCCAATTTCATTATTAAACATTTTAAACTACATTACCCATAAGCATCTGCCATTCTATTGATTGAACGCAAAAAACATGGCGCTGTTTTTTGTAGTTTAATTAAGTTATGCTTAGGGTTAGGATCTCGGTAAAGAGGACATTTCTCACGACATAGCAACACTGCATTGTTAACTGAAGGTATTACTGAAGTAATAATAATAATAGCAAAACATACTTTGCAACATTGAGTGTTTTTTAATTTGGGTTAAAAGATAGTCCAATCACAGCGAGTGCCAAGAGAACTTCACAGCCAATGGTAGCCTAGTTGAACAGAGGCGTCACACTTACGTTCTTTTGGTGAATGGACAGATAATCAGTTTATTTGTCCCCACTCAATATAAAACTGCAACAACAGACTGAATAGTGGGGTTAACCTGATGCAGCAACAAATTTGTTGATTGCAGTGATTTTTTTCTTTCAACAAGGGCATAATATTTTCCGTTGTATAGATTGATTACACTAATATTAATGTAAACAATTTAAACCCAACATTTCCTTACTGTTAAGAATAACTGATGAAAGTAAAAAAATAAAATAAAATTAAAATAAAAATACACCTCTGATAAAAACATTCAAACATGCTTGCTTCTCTAACATTTTAATAGTGTATTAAAGGTAAATAATTAACATTATGAATCACAAATTTTGTAGTGATTTCCCAATGTTTATTGATATATCAAACTTTTCCAAGACAAACATATGAAAACACTATAAAAATTTTTTTTTAAAAAAAGCAGTTGATTATAAAAAAATGTATGTGCATAGAGGCAATCAATTATAGTGAAACAACAACTTAAAACAATGACTAATTGATAAAGCAATTAATAGGTACACAGAAACAAATATTAAACTAACAAATATGCAATAGAAAAAAAACAGGAAAAAAAAGAAAAAAAATTGTATAATATTCAAAAATAAAACAAAATATATTTTTACAGAAAATGTTATATAATGCCAAATTATATTTTACAAACTGGGAGTTTCGAGGCTCCAGTTAAACATATATTTTCTTCCCTTAAACAAACAAATAGGCAAAAAATTATTAAGAACTATATTTCAATATTTTACAATTATTACCTTTGAAAATATATCTCCTGTAATCAGTGTTTGCTTCTATTGTGACTAAATGTGAGACCAATTAAAATAGTTAAATCGCAAAAGAGAAATGCTGAGAGTGAAAGTTGGCAGTAAACGACTGACAGCAGATGTGCCACCGGAGAGAGAACGATGTGGAAGGGTTGTGGAGAGCTGATGGAGAAGGACTAAGTAATCTGTGTAACATCCTGCAAGACAGGAAGAAAGAGAATTTATCACATGATGAACAATAAAAACATTGACAACAACAAATGGTGGACAACAACATAACTGCAGCATGTATAACGGTAAACAGAATGTTACTGTCTGTTGGTGTGAAAAATAAATAGCTAAAATAATTCTCATTATAGTTCTTGCTCTTGGTGCGAACAGCTTTAAGTGATCTGATTTGGCCAAATTAATTGCAGATCTGATTTGTCACGTGACAAGTTGAACTAGCATTTCCAGACTCTTGCTTCTTTGATGTGTTCAATAGAAAATGATCATGGAAAGAAAGCCAGACTGTGAGATGTAGACAGATATCACATACTGGTGGAACGGGAAGATGCTGCGCCAATTTGTAAAGGTTAATAAAGAATACAATGGACTTTATGATACAAACACTCTGACTACTTACAATGAGAGTTGAGGCAATGGCCAATATCAGCAGTAGGAGTAAAAGTCATAGAATTATGTATGAATATGCTTGTACTGTCACGGTGCATGCATCTGTTGTGTTTTTCTCTGTCTCGTGATCATGTGTTGTGTGTGTGTGTGTGTGTGTGTGTGTTACGTCATGCTCCACAGCACGCTGCCAATCAGTCCTCCACAGGTGCATCTCATCATCTCCGGCTATATATACTCACCTCGTTCTCATCTCTCCTGTCGATAGTTCATTCTGGATTGGGTTCGTGTCGGGATTGTTGGTCGTGTCTTCGTCTCAGTTGGATGTGTATTTCGTCAGTGTTCACCTGGATTTACTCACCTTCATCATCACGCCACGTCATCACAGCCATCAAGCCCCTGTGTCACCCAGCCGAGAGATTTCACCACGTTGCAGTTTGTTCATCTTGTTTGTCTTCAATAAACATCCATTTCACTGCATTTGCTTCCTCGTCTCTGTTTGCACCGTCACATGTACAATATCATATGAATTTGCTGACTTGGTAAATTGTATGAATTATTACTACTTTGACAAGAGACTTTTCTGAGGGTTCTGATGGGGCCGTGGTGTATGTAAACC
Organism: Garra rufa; assembly: GCF_049309525.1. NCBI lineage: Eukaryota > Metazoa > Chordata > Actinopteri > Cypriniformes > Cyprinidae > Garra > Garra rufa. The sequence continues at coordinate 31,852,769 of NC_133383.1, forward strand.
AAAGTTGAAAAAATATCACATGCTGTGCAAAATGTAACTGCAGTAAAGTTCGGTCAAGGTGCTCAGACCAACACAGACGTACCATTGGAAGTGTTTGCCTTAGCAGCTTTTGGTCTTCTCCATAAATGCACAAGATGGTCGAATTCAAATCCCATGACAGGCTTTCCTTTGGACTTCCTTTTCAGCTGAAACAAAGAGAAATATATACATGCTGAGACCGTGTGTTAAAAATGATCTGTGACAAAAGGAGATTTGAGAGGAAGGACTCTAAGGAAAAATATTAACAACACATAAAATAAGGATGCATTCATTAAAGCAAACTGGTTATAACTAAATGTGTTCAACATTACCTGTGAAGGGTTGAACCTTTGAAGGACTTGTTCAGCCTCCTTGGCAGCTTCTTCACGATCAGCATTGGGAGCTTCAAGTTTCAAGTTCAAGTTCAGAATTGGTCACAATTTAACTTTGAGTTTTAAAAATAGGTTATGATGAACCACAAAGAGAGAGAGAGAGAGAGCAAAACTATGTGTAAATGAATCGTGGGAGAGAGAGAGAGAGGGGGAAACAGGACTTTTACAAGAGATGGCTTCGTAAGAGAGCTTTAGGATTATTGTTTTGGTTGTTGAGGAGTATGTGATCTGATGTAACTGCAGGACAGAAAAAAATGGAATTACAATCACTTCACAAAAAGGTATTAAAGGTGTAGAAAGCATTGTGGTTACTGTGCTTTACACATAGTATACAATAAAACACAGTTACTGTGGTAAAACATAGTAATTGTTGTTGTTAAAGTGCTTTTACTACAAATACCACAGTAAAACTACACTTACTGAGGTAAACCCATACTAAATGTTGTGGTTATGTGCATTAACTAGAAATACCACAATAAAACTACATTTAAAATTGGAGAAGCATGGTATATATTGTGGTTACTGAGCATCCCTTACAAAAATTACTCACATTAAAAAATATTATAGTAATTTGTAGTAAATACTATAGATTTTGAACCATGTATTATACTGTATTACAGTATTATGTTTTTTTTTTTTTACATGTGGGTAACCATGGTAATACTACAAATTAAACCAAAATAAAAAAAACATGGTTACTGTAGTAAAACCATGGTAACAACAAATTAATTTTGCTACACTAACCATAGTTTAACCATGGCATTTGTAGTAAAACTGTGGTTATCAATACTTTCTTACTACAATAAAACATGGTCATTTTCGTAAGGGATTGACTACACATTACATGGTCGAGGGTCAGTTACTATGGTAAAAAAAAATATGGTCAGGCTAACAGTGTGGACTTTTTACATGATCCCTTTCCCACGACAGACAAATATCAAAATTTCATTCATAAATCGGTGATTATACGAGACGGAAACCCTACCTTTATGGTTCTTGAAGCGATCTAAATCCATTTTTTTAAATCCAATTTTTTATCGCTTGTCTTTAATCCGTGTGGAGTTGTTGGCATTGGGGAAAAATTACCGCCCCTGGTGGTGCTCCAATGATAACTCCATTGTTCATAAGGCAAGCAATTGAAAGCAATGGAGTTCTTTACGCGTCGACAGACTGACGCCTAGGGCGACCTTTGGCGTCTCATATATGACACGGAAGGCACTTGACCGTTGTTACGGATTGGTCAGGTTCTGCACCCACAATCACAACAAAAACAACCGTTCTGCAGTTTTTGACGCCTCGAGAGTGAGAATGGGTTGGATAGCCAGCAGCTATCAAAACTGGTTGACCAATGACGCTTGGCAGTGTTTTTCCCAAACTGTTTAATACTATTTTTATTACTTTGTTTATATTTCAGTATAGCACATACAAAGCTCACCAGAGGTGTCACATTTGGCTCTGTTTTTTTATATACAGTGTAGAAAATACTTTTTCTAAATGCTTTTAAATTTGTGTTTTGGTTGTTCTGTGCTTATGAGAAGACAGAATGTTCTGTGCTTAATGAAAAAGACAAAGAAGACACTGTGTAACAAACTGTTTAGTAAAATGTGTGTGTGTGTAGTTGCGAACTCTCTACATTTATGTCATTTCTGAGAAACCTCTGTTTACAGGCACGTAGGAGAAAAGAAGCCCTGCAAAAGTAGTAGCAATTTGAAGGTCACTTTAGACTAGACTTTCGGTCACTCTAAGAAGAAGAATGGGATGGGGCTGTATTTTCTTTTCTGTGCAGGAGCGGTTGGCGATAACAGGCCCTGATTGGAGGAGAATGGTCAAACGATATCAGGAGGAGAGACCTGCAGATCAAGAATATAAATACTTGCATTTAGTTTTGTGAGACATTCCTGGACTGCCCAGAATGTCAGATTTGATATTGGCTGTTCTGGAATCCTGAGCTCAGCACTCTTTGACTTTACTATTAAATTGGCTTTAAACTTTGACGCGGACTCGAGCTGTTTTATTTAAAGGGCGAATAAACGACCTGGGGGGAAGTAGGTATTTTTACAATACCGGTAACTTCCAACAACAGTTAACCCTTTTTTATGTTCCATTTCGATTTTTGAGCAGTCAGAAATACCATTTAATCTGTAATTTTATTCTTGACATTTAGTGACTTTTTGTCATTTAGGAACATTGAAATGCATGCAAAGTGAGGATACACTGTTGTGTTTTGAAGTGTACACAAATAACTTTCTAACAATTTGATGTTTGTGGGTCAGTTTGACCCACTTTTTTTGTACCAAGTCAACTGAACAGGTATTTCACGAGTTCACACTTACATATAATTAGCTGAAGTATGTAAAGCATGTTTGGCGTGCTGTCCAGGGAAGGGCTCCGAGCTCAGGAATGGCCCGAATTTAGAGTACCCCCCCCAGGGAGTCAGCTGTATTTATGCCTGATGTAGATTGACTTGAGTGAGTTCCAGCTGTGTTAATTAGGCTAAGTATCTGACGTGCTCCTCCCGAACTTTGTTAATAAAACATATGTTGTCATGTTGGTGTCTTACTACCCTGGAATGGGGAAAAAATAGCTTTTCATCACTATTTTCAGTACTTACAGACTTTCTCAGACATAAATAGTAAAAGAGAGCTATCATTTCTGTTTTCAATGTATATGAAATACTACCTGACTTGTCTTTTTTTCCCCTCAAATTTTGTGACTCCTCATTAAGGTCCATCAACATGCATGCAAAGTGAGGATATACTGATCTGATTTTGATGTCCGCAGGTCAGTTTGACCCACATTTCATTATAAAGCTAGGCTACACAGCAAAATCCCCAGTGTTAATTTAACACTCTGAGTGTGGACACATATAGACACTGAAGAAGTGTTGAAGATAACGAGATAATTAGGTGATTAACAAAGTGATGATTGATTATTATTGAAGACACCTGATGTTAATAAGCAGAATCACCAAAGGAGAAAACCAACATTTTTAAGCAACCATTATAGTGGTCAATGTTTGCATTAGTTGGGCTCTTGACCCTTAGATCTTCAATATTAGGGCTTGTTTGGATGCTGTATTTGAGTTAAAACAGCTAGACATAAGCTCATGTCATCAGGTGATGATTATGTTTTAACATATTCATTGTTTGATGTGAATCACTTAGTGTCTAATCTCTAAGTTAGTTTTTTTTTTTTTTTTTTGCTTATTGTAATAGCCTTGACAATCCACAGAAGATCCAGTACTTCCTGTTCATTTTGGAAAAAAATCTTTACAACCTGTTTTAAAAAAAGTGTTGACACGTCGGCACACATTGACATCAAGAACCAGCCCATGAATCTCAACAATGGTGACAAACGGCATATTCAGATAAACAGATCAACTCTGAACTCTCATCATTTATTCATGCCGCAATGCATGATGGGAGTTATGGATGAGTTCTGATTGGCTATAACACGCTTTTTGATGGTCACCGTTGTTGTGATTCTCACCCTGATTCTTCATGTCTGTGTGTCTCAATTAAAATAAACCATTTCTCATCATCTGTCTGATTATGCCATAACTGATTGCTGTTTTGTTCACAGTTTCTTGTAGTCTGTAAAGAAATCCTATGTCAAACACTCAAGTCACTGACGTCCTGACACTGTAAAGCGCTTTGAGTGTCTAGAAAAGCGCTATATAAATATAACGAATTATTAATTATTATTAAGTCACTATATGATGATCATGTCAAGCACAGTCAATGGCACCTGATGACTTTTGCTCTTGGCTTGTCCGGCTGCTGTAATTCAATAATTGCAGCCAAACAAAACCTAATATTAAAGATGTAAGGGTCAAGAGCCCAACTAATGCAAACACTGACCACTATAATGGTTGCTTAAAAATTTTGGTTTTCTCCTTTGGTGATTCTGCTTATTAACATCAGGTGTCTTCAATAATGATCAATCATCACTTCGTTAATCACCTAATTATCTCAATAGTATCTCGTTAACTTCAACACTGCTTCAGTGTGAACTTTAACACTGCTTCAGTGTCTATATGTGTCCACACTCAGAGTGTTAAATTAACACTGGGGATTTTGCTGTGTACATAGTATGTCATATAACTTCAGAAAAAGTAGAAATGGGACCTTATTTTACAGTAAGGTAGTTTGTGGGAATTTTTAAATTAAAAAAAAGTCACCATTGGACAAATAGTTGGTGTTAGGGCTTGCACTCACTTTTTGGAAGACATGAGCCACTTATTCTAATGGTGGCGTGGATGTTTTCAAAAACCGCAGGTAAGTTGTCAAAAGGGGCCATAGGCTAGACATGGACAGGGATGGCTAAGCACTGCATGCCACAAAGAGGCTTTTGAGCCCCCTGACGTCCTATTCTTCATTGATTTTGGATCGCTGTCCTGATTGAAGATCCAAACATGGTCCATTATAAGATTTCTTACAGAGGCCGTCAGGTTTAGATTGTTTTTATCTGTTCGTATTTGAATTCATGATGCCATGTATCTGAGCAAGTCATCTAAGACCTTAACTGTGGGCATGGGGTATCATTTATCCCTGTTTGCCAAAAGGCTCTTTTTGTGTTTCATCTGACCACCGAAGCCAGTCCCATTCAAAGTTCTGTCTGACAACTGAACTTTTTTTTAGTCCATTTGAACAACGTGGAGATGTACGGGCTGTTTGATAGCTAAATGTTTTAGGCTTTGTGAACCCAGAATTCAACTAATCTCTGCAATGTTTAGTGATTATATATACTTGAGATATTTCACTAGGGGTGCCAATAATAGCCTTTGCTTACATTTACCAAGGGTGCCAATATTAGTGGATTCTCTTCTGCATAGTGTGTGTGTGTGTGTGTGTGTGTGTGTGTGTGTGTGTGTGTGTGTGTGTGTGTGTGTCAATAATAAGAGACCTTACATCATGATGCGGTTTTCATGTGGTTTACTTTCAACTTCTCAGTTTCTGTATCAAAGTATAACAGACACCATCAACTATTGCATAATGGAACAATGAACATTAATACAACAGGAAATACATTCAGACCTCTCATGGATCATGAAAGGTAAACAGATACAACATCACACAATCATAAACGTGTAACTCATAACAGAGATAGAGATATTGCTGACAGTATTTTTTTTACCGTGCATTTCCATGTGTGTTTTGGCCAAACTGAATTACCGTAGATGATGCGCATTTTTGATATGTTTGCCTCCCAGCAAAGAAAATAAAAAAATAACAATAATAAAATCAAGAGCCAGATCACATAAACTACTGTAATATCAGCATCAGGTAAGATTGCTTGCATTCATTTCTGCACTCAATTACATAACATTTTAATAACATATGTACATGTATGAATATTATAAATTAAACATGGTATTACTACAAATAAAAAAAAAGTTAAACTAAAGTAACCACACATTAACGTCCTGGTTGTGTATGGTAACCCTTGTTCCCTGATGGAGGAAACGGAAACGTTGTGTTGAATGTTACGACGCTATGGGTCACTCTTGGGAGCCCAAACTCCTCTGATATCTTTGAGAAAAGGCCAATGAAATTAGGTTCTGAAGATTTTGCATATCTTGCCACACCCCGGATAAACCGTGCCAGTCTCCTGAGTCCCAGGGCTTGCGTGTAGGACTCTTGTATTAAGATACCGGTGCCACTCGAAGATTATAGAATCTCACAGACGGTTTGGTGTAGCCCAACCTGCAGCTCTACAGATGTCTGTTAGAGAGGCCTTATTCGCTAGAGCTGCCGAGGCAGCGACTCCCCTGGTTTAATGGGCTCTCACTCCCAAAGGGCAGGGTAAGCCTCTGGCCTGGTAGGCCGAGCGGATCGCTTCCACAACCCAGTGGGAGATCTTTTGTTTGGAGACAGCCTTCCCTGTTCTTCTGTCCTCCGAAAGGTCAGAACATCTAAAGTCCTGAGTACGTTCCACGTAGTTGCACAGGGTATGGACTGGACACAACATGGACAGGTTGGGGTCACCTTCCTAGGAACTTCCCACTCTTTTAACCGAAGTGAGCGCAACCAGGACCGTCTTTATCGAGAGCACTGATGTCAACTGATTGCGGAGGCTCAAATGGATGCTACTGTAGGCCATGGAGGACCACAGACAGATCCCAAGAGGGGATGAGGTGCAACCTAGGGGGGTTCAGGCCCCTCTGAGAAATCTGATAACCAGATCGTGCTTCCCCACCAATCTGCCTTCCACCAGATCATGGTTAGCTGATATGGCAGCTCCCTGAAACTTAAGTGTTGAAGCAGAAAGGTGCCTGTCAAAGCCTTCTTGGAGGAAGGATAGCGCAGTTCCAATGCCACATCTCAGTAGGTCCTTCCTTTGGGAAGCACACCAGTCTGTAAATTTGCGCCATATTGAGTCATACAGCCGCCTCATAGAGGGAGCTCTAGCCTGTACAAGGGTGTTTCCAACGGCAGGTGGGAGATCTCTGAAATCCTCCTGGTCACGTCAAGGGACCAAAGATGAAGGTTCCAGAGATCTGGGCGTGTGTGCCAGATTGTGCCCTTCCCCTGAGGGGGGATGTGCCAGGGAGAAATGGAGGATAGGAGCGCCAGCTCTGAGAACCAGGTCCTGTCGCCCCAGTAGGGAGCCACTGGCAGGAGCTGTTCCCTGGCCTCCCTGACTTTGCACAGAGTTTGTGCTATGAGGCTCAATGGGGGAAAGGCATACTTGAGTAGGCCCCTGGGTCAGCTGTGTGCCAGTGCATCTGTGCTGAAGGTGGCCTCGGTCAGACCAAAACACAACTGGCAGTGGGTGGATTCCGACCAGGCAAACAGATCGATTCCAAATCAGCTGGACTGTTCTCCCTGAAGCTAAGTCTGCTGTGAGAGCATATCGGCAACACGATTGAGTTCGCTCGGAATATAGGTGGCATGTAGAGACTCTGTGCTGACTCCAAAGCAAGAGATGGCGGTCTAGTTGTGACATGCGAACGGAGCAGACACCGCCTTGGTGGTTAATGTACGCTACCGTTGCTGTGTTGTCTGTCCGGACCAACACATGCTTGCCCTGAACCAAAGGTTGGAACCTCTTCAGGGCCAAGAATACTGTCAATAACTCTAGGCATCTGATATGCCAGTGAAGCCTGTCCACACCAAGATGCATCTCGACTCTTGTTCTAAGGGAACCCCTGGCCGTAGAAATGAAATGTCTTCCCAAGGGCTGAAGGTTTTGTCTAATGGAAGGTGCTTAATGGCCCCTGTCTGCTTCTTTACTGTGGAAAACTGTTGTGCAAATTCTTCCACAGTATCGCCAAAGAGGCCAACCTGGGAGATGGGGGTGTCAAGAAAGCGAGCCTTCTCAGCATCCCTCGTCTCAGCCAGGTTTAACTACAGGTGGTGCTCTTGGACCACCATACATTGGACATCGCCCTCCCTAGAGCCTGCACCGTGACGTTCGTGGCTTGTGGAGCGTAGTCAGTCGCTGAACGCAGTTCCTGCACCAACTCTGGGTCACTGCAGACAGCGATCGTGCTGATCATTCGGGGAAAGGTAGAAACCGCAACCAGAAGGACACGGATGCAAAGGCATAATGAAACACACAATCCAACTGTCAGCTCTTTTAAAAAATGTTGCTCTTTTAGAGGAAAATCTTCTTTTGAGATCGCCGTTGAAGCACCCAGGGGGCTCTCACTGCAGCTAGCTGAGTCTGAGAAGGGAGAGACCGCTGCCTGTGCCTGTGATCCAATGACAAAGAGGTGAGTGTGCTGCTTCTCACGAAGAGACGCTGCATTCGGCTCAGAAGAATAGAACGAATAAGCAGATCACACGATGGCCTATTTATACCCGGATATCCTGGGCGTGGCTAGCTATGCAAAATCTGCACACCCAATTTCACTGGCCTTTTCTCAAAGATATCAGAGGTGTTTGGGCTCCCAACGTGGAAGTGAACGACAGAGAGGTAACCATGGTTTTGCTATACTAGCCATACAGCTTCACATATTTGTAGTAAAACTGTGTTTATACTATGATAATCAATCTGACTATACGCAACGCACACGTGAGCACTTGATCTCTGCAACTACCAGATGTACAAAACAGACCCTTCCACCCCTGTAATAAACATGGAGATGTTAGTTCCACCAAATTGATACATAATAATTGCAGACATTAGGTGATAAGAATCTCAAACGTAGTTTAGAAAACTAGTCCCGCCCGAATAAGGCTTTTGACAATTCTACTAGCTTTGCAGGGGGTTTCATGTGATGTGAACTCTCATGTGCCAGTTAAGGCTTCCTTTATGAGTGAAACTTTTTTCACACTGTTGGCAGGTGTAAGGTTTCTCTCCAGTGTGAATTCTCATGTGGATGTTAAGGTTTCCATGTTGATGGAAACTCTTTCCACACTGAGGGCAGGTGTAAGGCTTCTCTCCAGTGTGAACAGTCATGTGCCAGTTAAGGCTAGCTTTATTAGTAAAACGTTCTCCACACTGTTTGCAGGTGCAAGGCTTCTCTCCAGTGTGAACAGTCATGTGCCAGTCAAGGCTAGCTTTATTAGTAAAACTTTTTCCACACTGTTTGCAGGTGTAAGGCTTCTCTCCATTGTGTGTTCTCAGGTGGGTGACAAGGTTCCAATGTTGAGAAAAACCTTTTCCACATTGCTGGCAGGTGTAAGGTTTTTCTCCAGTGTGAATTCTTGTGTGCCTGTCAAAGCTTCCTTTATGAGTGAAACTTTTTCCACAGTGTTGGCAGGTGTAAGGGGTCTCCTCAATGTGGACTTTAATGTTTTCTTGTTGATTGAAACTCTTTCCAAACCGTGAAGTGAAACCACCTCTAGTTCTTCCAGTGTTTTGAGCTTTTTTTCGTGTGGAAATCTTTTCAGTCTGTGAACACCTAAAAGATTTTTTTACACTTGTGAAATCATGAAGATTCTCAAGTTGATCTTTCTCTTCAGTGTCACTGAGTACTTCCTTCTCTTTTTTCAACGCCATTAGGTCTAAGATGAAAAAACAAACAAAAGTTATCCCCAGCTTAATGGCACAATACAACAGACATCAAAACATTTAGGTATGTAATGCATCAAAATGCAAAAACATGTTTGCTTGATCCTTTACCAAACCTGCTCTGAAGGGCCACTGCCCATTGTCTAAATACACCTACTGGAAATTCTCAACTCAAGTCCTTGAAACCCCGACTCCTTCAGAGTTTTGCTACAACCCTAATCAAACACACCTGAACATGCTAAAGGCAGAAAGCTCGATTTGAAACTTAAGTTTGCAGGAGACCTTGAGGGCCAGAGTTGAGAAACGCTGCTCTTGACAAAATTGCACTTTCTTCAGGTCATGTCCCAAAAACCTTTAAGCTGGCAATTAAACACTTAATTTAAAAAAGCAGTTTGCCCAGGAGATGAAGCTAATTATAGACATATCTCAACAAGGCATGCTAATAATTAATCACTGATCCATTAATGAAAAAAAAAAAAATAAAGGAAATGGAAACTGTGTCTAAATGGTCAAAAAAGTTAATGATACTTTCTGCACAAACTTATTGGACATTTATTGGATTTATTTTAATAGAATTTTTTTTTTGGCTCCTAGAATCCTATTGGACATTCCAATTTATTTGAATGGAATTTTACTTTGACCTGTAGAATTTTTTTTATTGGGCTCCTAGAATCCTATTGGACATTCCAATTTAAATTAATGGAATTTCACTTTATCCTGTAGAATTTTTTTATTGGATTCTTGGAATCCTATCGGACACTCAGATTTATTTTAATGGAATTTCACTTTATCCTGTAGAATTTTTTATTGGATTCTTGGAATCCTATCGGAGACTCAGATTTATTTTAATGGAATTTTACTTTGTCCTATTAGATTTTACTGGATTCTTAGAATCCTACTGGACATTGCCGTTTATTTTAACGGAATTTTACTTTGTCCTGTAGGATTTTACTGGATTCTTAGAATCCTATTGGACATTGTGACTTATTTTAATGGAATTTCACTTTGTCCTGTAGGATTTTATTTAATTTTTAGAATTCTCCTGGACACTCAGATTTATTTTAATGGAATTTTACTTCGTCCTGTGGGATTTTATTTTATTTTTACAATCCTACTGGACACTCAGATTTATTTTAATGGAATTTTACTTTGACCTGTGGGGTTTTATTTGATTCTTAGAATCCTATCGGACATTACGATTTATTTTAATTGAACTTCACTTTGTCCTGTTAGATTTTACTGGATTCTTAGAATCCTATTGGACATTGCGACTTATTTTAATGGAATTTCACTTTGTCCTGTGGGATTTTATTTTATTTTTAGAATCCTACTGGACACTCAGATTTATTTTAATGGAATTTCACTTTATCCTGTAGAATTTTTTTTATTGGATTATTGGAATCCTATCGGACACTCAGATTTATTTTAATGGAATTTCACTTTGTCCTGTTAGATTTTACTGGATTCTTAGAATCCTATTGGACATTGCGACTTATTTTAATGGAATTTCACTTTGTCCTGTGGGATTTTATTTTATTTTTAGAATCTTACTGGACACTCAGATTTATTTTAATGGAATTTCACTTTATCCTGTAGAATTTTTTTTATTGGATTATTGGAATCCTATCGGACACTCAGACTTATTTTAATAGAATTTCACTTTGTCCTGTTAGATTTTACTGGATTCTTAGAATCCTATTGGACATTGCGGTTTATTTTAACGGAATTTTACTTTGTCCTGTAGGATTTTTATTGGATACTTAGAATCCTACTGGACATTCCGATTTATTTTAATGGACTTTCACTTTATCCTGTAGAATTTTTTATTGGATTCTTGGAATCCTATCGGACACTCAGATTTATTTTAATGGAATTTTATTTGTCCTGTGGGATTTTATTTGATTCTTTGAATCCTACTGGACATTGCGATTTATTTTAATGGAATTTTATTTGTCCTGTGGGATTTTATTTTATTTTTAGAATCCTTCTGGACACACAGATTTATTTTAATGGAATTTTACTTTGTCCTGTCCAGTTACATTGATTTGTTCTTTATTTAAAGTAAAACTAAGCATCATATTAGTACAATGTAACCAAATTGGAATTTTAGTTTAGGATCTTACTGGATTCTTAGAATCCTATCGGACATTCCGATTTATTTTAATGGAATTTCACTTTGTCCTGTTAGATTTGACTGGATTCTTAGAATCCTATTGGACATTGCGATTTTTTTTAATGGAATTTTACTTTGTCCTGTCGGATTTTATTTGATTCTTAGAATCCTATCGGACACTCAGATTTATTTTAATGGAATTTCACTTTATCCTGTGGAATTTTTTTATTGGATTATTGGAATCCTATCGGACACTCAGATTTATTTTAATAGAATTTCACTTTGTCCTGTGGGATTTTATTTGATTCTTTGAATCCTATCGGACATTCCGATTTATTTTAATGGACTTTCACTTTATCCTGTAGAATTTTTTATTGGATTCTTGGAATCCTATTGGACATTGCGATTTATTTTAATGGAATTTCACTTTGTCCTGTGGGATTTTATTTTAATTTTTAGAATCCTTCTGGACACTCAGATTTATTTTAATGGAATTTTATTTGTCCTGTGGGATTTTATTTTAATTTTTAGAATCCTTCTGGACACTCAGATTTATTTTAATGGAATTTTATTTGTCCTGTGGGATTTTATTTTAATTTTTAGAATCCTACTGGACACTCAGATTGATTTTAATGGAATTTAACTTTTTCCTGTCCAGTTACATTGATTTGTTCTTTATTTAAAGTAAAACTAAGCATCATATTAGCACAATGTAACCAAATTGGAATTTTAGTTTAGGATCTTTAGGAATTTCACTTTGTCCTGTGGGATTTTATTTGATTTTTAGAATCTTGTTGGACATAGTGTTTTATTTTAATGGGATTTTACTTCGTCCTGTCCTGTCCAGTTACATTGATTTGTTCTTTCTTTAAAGTAAAACGAAGCATCAAATTAGCACAATGTGAATTGTAATGTGTTACACTACTTTATTGCTGCTCATTATACATCCAATGGAGGGTAATGTGGTAGGTCTATAATAGCATAGAATTATAAAATCATATTTAGATACCAGTATGTAGGTCTACTATTACTATTATCAATTAATGTTGCACTGTAGTTTTGGTTAAACAAACATAAGCACAGGTTGCATTATTGCATTCATAAATAACTTAGACCATAGGCTATTTCAAACAGTTTTCAGAACAAAACAAGAATGAAAAATATAAGTTGCTAAACAAGCCAAAATGAATTAAGCTAATTTAAAGGGATAGTTCACCCAAAAATGAAAATGTGATTTTTATCTGCTTCTGTGTGCTTCTATGCGCTCAACGGAGATAAACAATATGAAAGGAGGGAGGGGGCTTCAAGGAGAATGACTGGTGCAACTCAGTACCGCTATTCTCCTGAGAACATCTGGTCTCCTGGGAAAGTGTCAGCCTCTGCCCTCAGATAGATAAGTTTTATCACTAGTTTAGAACAAGCAGTTTATTATGATGCTTTATGGGCGTGAGGGTATGGCTACGGGTTTTTGAAATAACCAGTAGTGGACCATCATTTCTTGAAAGTAGAATGATGTGCACCCACGTGGGGAGATGGTCAAGCCTGATCAACTTGATGCTCTCTCTCACTTGGAGGTTGTCTTTAACTGCACCTAAATTTAAAGTATATAAGATGGGACTTCTTCAGCCATGGGATTAGTGCATATCGCCTGGCATTTCTGGGACATACGTGTTGGTCTTCTACGGTGACTGCAACAGGCTCCCCAGTCTTAGAGAGTGGAGATGATGGCACGTCTCTGAGCTGTAAATATGGGCTTTATTTTCCTATTTTGCTTGGGGTTTAGCATATAACTATCCAGCTTTGTCTATCCTTTTATGCTTTTACTTGTTGATTATTATTGACTTCATTATTGATTATTATTATCATAATCTGATCAGCTGTATTTTACATCAAATAAACAGTTGTATTGCTTGATTAAGTATGGTGTACGGACCTTTAATTAGCACCTCCCCTTGTCGATACACACGAACAGGATGAAAATAATTTTGTGAGACGTTAAAGTGATTTTGGTGTTAGACAAGAGAAGGTTTCAAAGGTGTTTTGAGAGTAGTTTGATAAGACGTTTCGTAAGAAAGGGCAGGAGCCCGAGCCTGATGTGCTTCCCGAGTGGGATGACACTTTGTATGAGTCAGTGGCCAGAGAACTCAGAAAGGGTGGAGGGTTACCTCAGTGCTGGTCTGCTGCACTGAGGGACGCAGACCCGAATCAAGTTGAGAAATGCTTGAGAAAGGTTGTTGTCTCGGAAAAGGATCCATTGAAGGGCTTGCAGAGCCGCTTTTGGATCGTGTTAACTGCTTACAGAAAGCAGCATAAGCGTGCAGATCAGAAAGCTAAAGATATTGAAACAATGATGGAAGAAATGTCTGATGCCTTAGGGCACGCCTCATTAGCTCAAGGTCAAGCTGATATTTTGCACCAGCGTCTTGGTCAAATGACTGGTGTGGCAGAAAACGCTGCTCTTCAGGTAGCCAAAGTTAATGCCAAAAAGAAACGTAGACCAAATGTACGTAAGGTACGAGCGTTTGCAGCTACCGCAAATGCAGAAGCGTGGGACCCGTCCACTTGGGATGGGAATATTTGGGATTCTGATGATGAGTTGAAGGAAGTTGGGCTTCTGAGGAAGGACATTGGCATATTTTGAATGAGGCAGTCTCACGATTTAGCCAGTTGGTCAAGATGGTGCAGAGCTCATGGAGACATTTTTAAGGGTAGAACGCATTTAGATGATTTAGCTAGACATTTGAACCTCTAAATTCTAATTAGATTATTCTGTGCTGTGCATCTTTTGAAATCAATGGGGAATGCAAGGCAGGTTGAGCGGAAACAACAGACTTGAAGACAGACCTTATCGTTAGGACATTAATGCATCGTCACGAGCCGCAGGGTGTAATATGGATTTGTCTGTGCGTGTTTATGTTTACTTTTAAAGGTCTGGTGCTCATCCACTGCCATTATGTGGCTGACAGACTGCACCGCTTTGAGTTAAAAATAGGGATGCACCGAAATGAAATTCTTGGCCGAAGGCCGAATACCGAACACGGTGTTTCGCATTTTTTTCCATTTATTTTGCCAATTTTTTCACCATTACAATAATTAAATAGTAAAAAATTGCTTTTTACTATTTTGCATTGCTTTTCAGAGAAATAAATCAAATAACAAAAATACAACTTCAAAATATTTAACACTGAACTAGTTTTTACTAGAAATTAATATTAAAGTTTCAAAGAATAAATCAATTACATTAATTTAAACAATTGTTATCAATCAAATATTATATTACTTAAATAACATATACATATATTTTACTGCCTTTGTTTAAATTGTTTACATTTTTATAACACATTATCTTGTGGATCCATCAGTTCGCATTTACAACTCTATGTGTTTCTCTTCCAGCAGGAGGCGCTGTCAGTATAATATTACACAAAGCAGCGCAGCAAATGACTTTGAAACGTGCAGCGCTCATATTTATTCAATGGATAGCCTTTTGAAGTTTCATCGCAATTCTTGTCTTTCAGTCCCACATTTAACACCTGAAATCATAATTAAGACTTTCTTAGCCCCTAAATAAAACTGCAGTCATCAATGAAAATTAAGAGCTTTATTTAAGTCTTTCAAAAAACAAACCTTACACAAAATACGTTTCTTTTTATTTTTTTCCCACCATGTTCAGGGCACAAGAAAAATATTAGGGGACTAAATTAATATCAGCATATAAAATATAATCACCTCTTATTGTCTCTGAGAGAATGCAAGTCAGATGCTGAAAGCACTGTCAGTTTTCACTTTCACTTTCACATATAGCGCAGTTTTCACGTTGCTTGTGTGATATCCATTGGCTCACCTCCATGGTTTAAAACATAAATATTTATAAAAATACAGTATATAGAAAGGACAAATCTTTAAAATATTGTGACGTAACACCAACGTAAAGCCATTGTTTTTCACTCACTGAAAGCCACATCCGTCTCGATCTCAGCTCTCATCACTGGCTGCCCGCACCACTGCAGACATTGTTGCAGACACGCACCCTGTTGACATTTCGGCATTACAAGTTTTGCAAATCGCTATCCGTGGGTCTTTCTCGGATATACTGATATACGTCCACACCGCAGATGTGTTGCTTCAGACAAGCACGTGCAGGCTGCGGTTTCTGTTTGCGTCAACATACTAGGTGTTTCTCAATGTCAAGGATACGTCCTTGGCAGGACTGGTCCTTCCAAGTCACTTCCTTCAGAGGCTAGGCGAGGCTCCTCTTAAGCATTCGGAGAACACATAAATGGAACAGGCTAGCAAGTGCACGTTATTGCGTCATTACCTCAGTGAAAGGTCCGCTCTTATCATTCATTTATCAAATTGACCCTGCACTGTTTAAACACACCTGACAGTCAAAAAATCAATATGATTAAAAAGGAGTTTATTGATTTAAAAACGATTATATTGCCTGAGTGAACAAAACTGCGTCCATAGCAACGCTCTGTTTTTCATGGCAACCGTGTGCCGTATACTTCGCGGTTGTCTGTTATCTATAAATAACACACCGGAATTCAACCAAGCCATTGTAATAATATTTGATATTTAAAAATATTTATAATTTAACAACTATTTGTTAAAGACTTGTCCTATCTCACAAACAAGTTTATTTTTTAATTTCCCCAACTACACTATTTTTACCCTATTGAGCAGAATGATCCCTTCATTCCCTTCATGACTCCGCTAACGTCCGACATTTGTATTTTTGAACAAGATAGCAAAGCTGCGCGCATAGGATTGTGGGTGATTTTAGAGCGCGAAGAGCGCGAAGGCTACACTTATGCATCCTTTCCTGTGTATAGGATATTTTTCGAATGAAGGACACAGTCCTTGGTTGAAATTCCGAGGATCCTCGACATTGGAACAGTCCTTCGACGGATGTCGATGACGTAGCATCCTCGAAATTCTGGCTTCCGAGGATCCTTCCTTGACATTGAGAAACGCCCACTGTTTCGGCCGTGTTGTTTCGGTGATAAAAGTCTTTCGGCCGAAAACCGAAAATGCCCTTTTGTGCCATTTTCGGCCGAACATTTTCGGTGGCCGAATATTCGGTGCATCCCTAGTTAAAAATCTAGGTTTGTGTTCCGCTGAGGAAACAAAGTCACCTACATCTTGGATGCTCTGGGGGTAAACAGATACACATCACGTTTTCATTTCTGGGTGAACTATCCCTTTAAAACAAACAGCGTTCTCACGCAGCCTCTCTCTCTCATTCAGCATGAATCCACTTAAACGTGGACATCTGTATGAGGATCACATGAGTTGAGCTTTGAGAGTGAAACTAACCTGTTTGTTCCTCAGTTTGTTTGAGACTGAACACTTGTTCAATCCTGATGTCTTCTCTCTCCTCTTTAATGAACTCCATCTTTGTTTGATCCTCAGTTTCTTCATGTTTGACTCTGAACTCTTCTTCAGTTCTCAGGTCTTCACTCTCCTCTTTAATAAAGGACATCTTTATCAGAGGATGTGGAGTTATTGGACACTCACTTCTGTTGAAGATGACAATAACACAAACACAAATAAACACAAACTCAATCTGTGTGTCTTTCACATTTAACAGACAATGAGAACTGGTTTATTTTTTCATTAAACAGGTTTGTGTTGAAGTAAACAGTTTTGAGCAGCATGTGAATACTTTGCCTCCATCGGAGTTTAAAGCTGAGACTGAAAACATGTGTTTTATAAACTGATTCACGATAAACGGAGATAAATCACACTCACCTTTAGTGTTCCTCGAGTTTACTCACAGAAATAGCGTTAATAACGTTCAAATAAAGCAGTGTGTTACAGTAAATAACAAACTATTAGTTCTGTATAGCTCGTAAAACCTAAAGTTGAACAGTTTCTACAAGATAAATGTTTTAAACAGAAACCGTTCTTCAGTCGAATCATAACAAAAGCAGGAGCGCGGCGCGTCTTCATGACGTCACATCAGCGCGCCAAAATAAAAGTCCCTTTAACACACTGCTGTCTGACGCAGACATTTACATAAAACACAATATACAAAAAATAAAACAGTCGACAGATATTCAGAGTTTAATGTATTGTTGAAAAACATAATGTATGCGATCAAATCATGTGCTGAAAATATTAGACAAATGTAATGTTTAGGTGATTAGATTAAAATGCAAATGTGATTAGTAGAGTGCATTCTTGTGTCATAGCCTATTAAAATGCAAACAGTGATTTTACTTATTTAAAAAATTTAAAATTCCAAAAAAAAAAAAAAACTGAAAAAAGCTATACAATGTCTAAAATATTACATTTGATGAGATTTTCGGTATATTTTTATAATCTAATAATATTTTTGAAATTATTTGTGTCACTTTTTCAAGTCTAAAGCCATAAATTGATCAATGATGAATGATAAAAATAAAAAATAAAAAATAGCCATGAACCATAGAAAACCGCTTCTGTTTAAGGTTTTGAAACTGTCTTCTCCAAAAGTGTGTTCTGACCCACCATCTAGTGGCCAACAATGATTGTGGCCCAATGCCAAACTTACTTGCCATTTTTGGTTCCACAGAGAACCATTCAGTCAAAGGTTCTTTTAAGAACCATGTCTTTCTTACCTTTCTATAATCTGAACAACCTTCTTTCACAACAAAGAACCATTTAGACAAAAAGGTTCTTCTATGGCACCTTTATTTTTTGAGAGTGTATTACATCAGGGTTCACGTCCATTCCCTCCACATTTCTGTCTTTGATTTTTTAGTGATTTACTATTTTATTATCATTATTATTATTTGTATGACATGATGAAGAATGAGGAGAATGAAGAACTAGGTGAAGCAGAGGAGAAACATTGCCATCTCAAAACTGTCTCTTCACAGACTGAAATCATTCTTCACCTGCACTCTCTCTGAAAGGTGTTTCACAGAAAAAAATGAAAGTAGGCCATAAGGTAAATGAGGAAAAAGTGTCTAGAAAGTGATTTACGCACTACAAAAAATACTTTTCTTACTTAGATTTTTTAATATCTAAAAATTCTTAAATCAAGAAGGATTTTTAGACGAGTAAAAATTGTCTTGTTTTCAGAAAGAAACAAAGAAGTCAAAATTAAGTGCATTTTTGCTTGAAACAAGCTAAATAATCTCCCAACGGGGTACGAAAAATAATCTTGTTTTCTGTTTGAAATGAGATATCTTTGCTGACCCCTTTAGCAGATTATTTAGCTTGATCTACTTGTGGAAACAAGACATAAAATCCAAGTAAGAAAAGCCTTTTTTGCAGTGCATTCCCACACCTGGGCACTACTTTTCCAACGCATTATTGCATAGACAACACCTATTATTTGGACATTTATACATGTAACTAAATATTTAAGTCCAGTATTGGTGCAGTAGTATACTCAAGTGTGAATGCAGACCATGAAATATGGACCATTTGTAGAAAAAACAAACATAATTAAAGACACATGTTGTAAATTTAACAAAACTGTGATGTTTTATACATGGACATTTTCAGTAGGCACTGTGTAATCACAGAAAGAAGTACAGTTTGGTCCAAGCTGACTCAAAATGCGAGTCCCTTTAATTCTGCAATAGATTGATTACAACTCAAAATCAGCCTAAACCATGACACAGCACATCTTTACTCTTCATCTCATCCTCATCAGAGCTTCATCTCATGCATGTCTCTCCTGTTTCTGCATGAGAGCGCCTTCAGATGGAGATTTACTACAGAAAGGTGAGCACAACAATCACAGCTTCTTCCTCATCGCCATTTATCGACTTTGTGATTTAATGTCAATTAATGATGCAGTCCTAGTCTAAATGAACTCGAGATGCTTTAGATGCTGCTACAGTGTCATTATAAATCTAAAGTGGTTAGATGAAGGCTTGTAATTTCGTTATGAGTGAGATCAATGTAAATGAATATATATTTCATGCATTGTGTTTCTCTACATACAGAGTGATGGACTGCAGATGGAGAGAGCGTTAAACGGTTTGATTAAATGTTGGCCAGCGAACAAATGGACGACTGTGATAGTCAAAGATACACTTTCTCAATTGACTGCAGCGAATTGAATTTGTCTTTCACAGAGTATTTCTCATTTGATTGATAAAATACACTTTATTTCTAGAATTTCTTTGTGAATGTGTTCTTCTGTAATATATATTTAATATACCGGTATAAGTTATTGAACAAAAGTCAAAAGGAAATTACAAGACTTACAAGATTGTTAAAGAATAAAAAGCTAATTTAATGAATTTAACAGCAGAGCAAAGTCTTTAGTTATCTAATAGAGGAGTTAAGGGATGAAACATTCTTCACATTTGTTTCTATTTTCACTCTACTATACAAATATCCCAATTCTCCCAATTCTAAACCTACAGAAGAAATGCTCTTGTGTAAAACAGACATCATGTTACGTATGTCTCAATGAAATGAACTGAACAAAAACACAATAATAATGATCATTTGTAATGGGTTGACAAAGAACCAAACCAAGATGTAGATACTAACACCTTCAAATCTAAATAAAACTAATTTTAAGTATTATCTTAATTCATTCAACCATTCATTCACTTTTCATCCTTTCAAACACAAGCATTTGGGGCAGTAAAATCAGTATTTTTTTAATTTGTATTTACTTTTTGGGGACATTTTTAATGTTAATGGAGCTGTTAATAGAGCTTTCAGCTGATTTGTTTTTGCTCATCAGTGTTAATGGAGCTGTTGAAAACCTTATTTCAGGCTGATAGTTCTCTTCTCACCTCATTGATTATGGTAATATCTCAATCTCTCATGTAAATTGACACACAGAACTGAATGTGTTTGAAGAAGATGTGGCAAAATGCAAGATTTGATAGTCATTTTAAAATCTAAACATTTTTACATTTTAAAACAAAATTTGTTAGTCTACCCTCAATTTGTTTTTAGTTTGTATGTGCTTTGCTAGAGTCTAAATAAAACCACTTTGTGATAAAACAATAATAATAGCGTACAATCTGCAAATGAGCTGTGTTTTCGGTGTTATATGTTAATGTTTAAATCTGTAATTTTATATTTCCAGTCTTGTTTGCTCTGTTGTTGTACCTTACTCAGCTAATGGGAATGATGATCAATACTGTTAAAGTAATAAAATGATGCACACACAGTGATTCCTCAGTATAATGATTTGGTTCATGGTGTTCACCAGTCACAACTGTAACCGTAAACAAGGTTTTCATTTTAAAAGCTCTAAACACTTTACTGACTGATGTTTTGGTGCACTTCCTGCAAATATGGAAAAAAAATAAAGGGTCTCAATTAAACATGTTTGACATGATTAGTGCAGATTGTCACAGGACCAGAGCAGTTTAGTGCATCAAAGCTCCAAAACACAAGCCTACTAAAGTATGTTAACATAAAGATATGACAAAGATTTTCGGTACACATGATCTCTAAGGTGTCTAGTATTAATATAAAATTACTAAAAAAAAGTTTAGTTGAGTGTGGTCATAGGAGGAGTAAACATGTTGACGGTGGGATAACAGTGAACTTAGGTTTACAATAGAAATCCAATGCAGTTGTTATTGAAGATTGCACTCAAATGTTGCAATGACCAAAATATTGCACTAAATCAAAAGTTCAAATGTTACAAATTAGTTACAATAGTGATGTTGCAATACTGGTAGCACCAATATAACAATTTGAGGATACACACTACCGATCAAAAGTTTTGGGTCAGTACATTTTTTTTTTTTTAAAGAAATTAATACTTTTATTCACCAAGGATGAATTAAGTTAATAATTAAATTTTTTATTAAAAGTTAATAATAAATCATTTACATTGTTATAAAATATTTATATTTTGAATAAACACTGTACTTTTTAAACTTGTTATTCATGAAAGAATCCTGGAAAAAAAATCACAGGTTCCAAAAAATATTCGTCAGCACAACTGTTGATATTCTCCAATAATAATAAATCAGCATATTAGAATGATTTCTGAAGGATCATGTGACACTGAAGACTGGAGTAACAGCTGATGAAAATTCAGCTTTTCATCACAGGAATAAATTCCATTTTAAAGTATGTTCAAATCAAAAACATTATTTTATTTTGTAAAAACATTTTGCAATATTATTTTTTTCTGTATTTTTAATCAAATAAATGCAGCCTTGATGAGCATAAGAGACTTCTCTAAAGACTATTACAAGTCTTACTGACCCCAAACTTTTGAACGGTAGTGTATGTTAAAATAAAGTAATCATTTTGAAAAACGTTAATGCTTATATTTTTATATATCTTTTATCTCAGTATTCCTATCAATGTTGTATAAGGTTTTTTAATGCATAATAGTAACCCTAGAATGTGATCAGACAGTTTAAAATAGCTAGACTAAGATATATTACCATTTTTTATGACTGGAGAAATTTGTTGATTCAGTATATATTACTGTGACCGCCAAGAAAACTAAGAAAAAAAAATATTGGTTGTTTCAAAGGGTTACTAATGCCTTTTGGTTTGGAAATTTTCATGTCTGGGAAAATGTTGTTTGTTTAGTTTTGAGTTCTTTATGGTTATTCTCACAGTATACAATGGCTAGCCTTTAATTCACATGGCTGAAATCCATCTGTGTGAAGTTATTTCTATGGTTATGTCAGTAATATGGAGTTATTTCACACCAGGGCTTCTGTTTGTGTACATAACCTAAATAAAAGAACTCCTATATAGTCCAATGTCAGACGACTTTCATTGTCTTTCCTTTATAGTCTAGTTTACATTCAAATGAATAAGCAGGTGAGTATTTATCTGGACCATTAAAAGCTTGAAACCAATGGCTCCAGTGTGAATGTTTTACTAAAATTCAGCAGTTCACAGCCACACCGGCAGTCATTCACACCTTCAGTAAAGCTCCTCCCAAGGCAATCCCACTATAAATGTGAGACACAAACCAGCAGAAACATCATTACAGTTCTTCAGACTGTTGTTGGAGGACAAGAAGCTTGAAAACATCAGAGATCCAGAACTATCCAGAATGGAAAATCAAGATACTGAGGAACAAAGAGGTTGGTGTCTATTTTTCTTCTTAATTAATAATATAGCTTCATTTAATGAATTAGTGGCTTAGTTAAATCATAAAAACAGAAAATTAGCATTGAAGAAACAGTTATGAATGCACTTAAATACATGAAACGGTAATAACTTTCTATATCTAAAATATGGAATAGATTTAATTATAGAATAGAATTATGTTTACTGGACTACCACATGTTTTACACAGTAATATCTCAGTAATCTTGACAAACTATTTAGTTTGAAAGCTTAAAGACTCTAGTTTTCATATTTGGTAACTATTTTTGGAAATTAACACAACTGTAATTTATTCATTTGCAAAAAGAGATGCACATATAGTGATGCACATATAGTGATGCACATATGAACTCATGAAAAATCAGTAAAAAAACTCCATTCAAGTGTCCAAAAAAGATAACAACCATTCTTTTTTGGAGAAAAAAAAGAACAAAGTTTATTGAATATTAAGGAAAAACAATTGATTCTCCATTGCTGATGCAGCTTGAATTGTAACATAAGTCTAGGGTTCTCATCGCAGGTCTTTTATGTGGTTCTTAGAGGTTGAATTAAAATCAAATACTTCACTTAATACTTCTGAATGTGATGTCTACTTCATAGTTAAAATAAGAAAAGTATGGAAAAACATGTTTTAGGTACCTCAAATGATACATGGAAATAGAAGCCCTTGGGTTTGATGGTCATCTAATGGAAAAGATTGGTACTACGCACAAACAAAATCAGACTGAAAGCTCATTTTTTGAGATATCAACCTCAAGTTTGGAACACAGCTTGTTTAGATTTCAGGTTTTCATTATCTAGCAGTTTTAAAGTTAACATGTTTTGTAAAGTATACATTTGATATAAAATATAAGTATTTTAATTTGTGCAACTTAAACTTCCATAACTTTTTTGTAATATAATTTTTATAATGTTTTCCACTTCTACAATAATCTGCCAAGTGTCTTCCTAAAAAGAGTCCAATCTTAAGTCTGTGCTCCAAAATATTCACAATTTATAACAAATGTAGTTGAAAATGTCATTTTCAGGGATGTGTTTCCCAAAAGCATCGTCAAGGTACATCAGAGACCCATTGAAACGATTGGAGCTATGATCAACTTAAACGTATGATGATTTTGGGAAACACAGCCCAGATCTATGCTCAACAAGTGGAACTGAGAGTTAACAGGTTAAATACATGGCGGACAACTTTAAGTTGAAACCGAATAATCGTGTTCCTTGAGAATTAAACTATGACCTTAGCTTCGCATTTACAGTGTTCAGAAATAGTAAAGCTGTAAGACCAGGAATTTAGCACATGAATGATTATATAAAGTAGAAACAAGACATGATGTGCTTTTTAAGTATTGTACAATTGTTATACTGACACGTTTTTAACAACTCACTGTCCATTTCAGATATGATGGAGGTGAATGATGCTGATGGGAAACAGCGGTGTGTAAAAACAAACCAGAATGTTTCACCAAAAGAAACTCTGAGGACAGAAAAGCCTGGAAAGAATAGTCCAAAACATGGACGCAGAAGAGCTCACACTGAAGAGAAACCCTTCACATGTGATCTGTGGGGGAAGAGTTTTAGTTGTCGCGGTCAACTTGAGAGACACATGAGCATTCACGAGAATCTCCCAAAAGATGGACACCGTTTGGAACCCAAAACAGCTCCCACTGGAGAGAAGATTTTTGCATGTCTTCAGTGTGAAAAGACTTACGGGAAAAAACAACTGCTTGCACGGCACATGAAATCTCACGATGAGGACAAGCCTTTCAAATGTCACGTGTGCTACAAGAGTTATGCAATTAAAAACCAATACGAGCACCACATGAAAACCCACACTGGGGAGAAGCCTTTCACTTGTCATTTGTGTGGGATGAGTTTCGTCTACAAATCGGTCCTTATAAAGCACATGATTGTTCACGACGAAGAGAAACCGTTTGCGTGCCATCAGTGCGAACGAAGTTTCTCACATGCAAGTGCACTTAAGATTCACACCAGAATTCACACCGGAGAGAAACCATTCGAGTGCCGCGAGTGTGAAAAGAGTTTCAGGAGTAAAGCTGTCCTTAAGACGCACATAAGAACTCACACCGGAGAGAAACCCTACAAGTGCCATCTGTGTGAGAAGAGTTATGCAGGTACAGCTCCGCTAATGATTCACATTAGAACTCACACCGGAGAGAAACCTTTCATCTGTCACGAGTGTGGAAAGCCTTTCATAGATAAATGTACCCTTCAGTTACACTTGAGAGTTCACACCGGAGAGAAACCGTACACTTGCGATCAGTGTGGGAAGGGTTTCACAAACACGAGTAACCTTAAGAGACACATGAGAATCCACGCTCGAGAGAAGCCTTTCACTTGTCATTTGTGTGGGATGAGTTTCGTCTACAAATCGGTCCTTATAAAGCACATGATTGTTCACGACGAAGAGAAACCGTTTCCGTGCCATCAGTGCGAACGAAGTTTCTCAGATGCAAGTGCACTTAAGATTCACACCAGAATTCACACCGGAGAGAAACCATTCGAGTGCCGTGAGTGTGAAAAGAGTTTCAGGAGTAAAGCTGTCCTTAAGACGCACATAAGAACTCACACCGGAGAGAAACCCTACAAGTGCCATCTGTGTGAGAAGAGTTATGCAGGTACAGCTCCGCTTAAGATTCATATCAGAACTCACACCGGAGAGAAACCTTTCACCTGTCACGAGTGTGGAAAGCTCTTCATAGATAAATGTACCCTTCAGGTACACCTGAGAGTTCACACCGGAGAGAAACCGTACACGTGTGATCAGTGTGGGAAGGGCTTCACAAACACGAGTAACCTTAAGAGACACATGAGAATCCACGCTGGAGAGAAGCGGAGCTCAATCTCTGAAGAAGAGCCACTTAATTGATCAATGGAGTAAAAGGTGTATTTGGTCATCACACCTCAAGACTCACCGGAGTAAACATGCACACTGTTTGTGGAAAGAGTTTTCCAGAGCTGGTCTGTTTGTGCTTTGAGTCTGTTTTTTTGGTGAAAATCATCTATTTTATTGTGTATTCAATACGCTGTAAGACAAGTCAACATCATTGCTGAACATTTTCTCAATAAAACTGCAGTTTTACTAAAGACTGTCTGTGTCTGTCTGGTTTCTATGTCACAAACCACTCACAGTTGACCGAGAGGATCAGGGCCCGTATTCACAAAACATCTTAAGACTAAAGGATGCTTGGAGAAAATCTTAAAAATAATGGGCATTTCAATCCTACATTTAGGACTACATTTAGCGTGTTTCACAAAGCAGTTTAGAGCTAAAACAGGCTCTTAAATCTGCGAAACATTAGGAGCAGTGACGAGGACAGTGACGAGGAAGTCACTAAGACCAAATCACAAACTGTCCTCCTTCATGAAAAAGGAATACATCACAGAAATTCTGATTATTTCCATTACAAACCATCAACATTTAAAAATATTAAAGATGGTTTCCTGTGGTGTTTTTTGGGACATGTTTCATAAGGATAACAATTCAACAATAGAAGGCCACCAATTCCCAGTAGAGACCACCGTTTTTATAACCAGCAACAACATTACAATTCTGTGATGGTTTCTATTGTTTTATTTCAGCAGGGCTAAAAATGTCTGTTGCCTCAGAACATAAACATTTTAGAAACACGCTGCATTTATTTGCACACATATGTTTTCCCACTCATCTTTTTTGGTTTTAGAGGTTTCCCAACTTTTGATTTTATTCTTGTTTTCATTAACAAGTTGGGCAATTGAGCTGTTCTTGTGTTCAGTTTTTTTTTGTTTTTTACATTTCCATGTCTTATGATTAGTTTCAATGACCATTCTATACTCTGTTAATTAAAAGGCTGTTTATGTACATATCAGCTAAGAAGCATGCATGTAAGAGGCTGACAATTAGTTGAACATATACTTGTTTAATTGGTGACACTTAGCCTGCATTTTGAAATCTTTATTTGATTGTGGCAGAAAAAAAAGGTTTTAAACCTTTATTTGAATATGTTAACAAAATATCACACTCTACAATATTTCTATGTAGTATGCCGCGTTCCAGGCGACCCGTAACCGGTGTTTTTCCAAACTTCTACCCGTGAAAGTGCACTGGAGCGACAGTCAAACCGTGACTTCCCACTCGTACTAGATTGATGACAGAAACCCCTTCCCTATCAGATCTAGATCGATGTACTCCCAGTTTCGAGTTCTGACGTAACCTACCCCATGAAACAACAATGTCAGCCCCTACGGTTGTGGTGTCTATGCAAGTGTTAGATGGTGGAAAAATAGAGCGTAGGACAATATAACGTTGCAATCAAATTAATAATAATATAATAATAATAAATGCTCCAAGGAAGTTTGCCGTGACTTGCCTGATACACTACAAAGTAGTGAGTCGTGTTTTGAAGTTGTGAGCTCAAAAACCAGCCTGGAACGCAGCATAAGTCTCTGACAGAAACCCCTCCCCCTATCAGCCAATCACAGTGTGCATAGTTAATGAGCAGTCTGACATCATCCATATGAGCTCAACCCCGCCCCTTACTCTTAGCTTAAGACTTCTCTCTATTCCTTAGTAAAAGTTTGTCTCAGTAGCTTTGGGAATAGGTTTTAAGAGAAAACTCTTTGCTAAAAACCTTTACTGCTATTTAATTTAGCTATGAATTATCATTGTAATCTCTGACACGACCCATCTGAAGATGTCGTCAATGTGACATTTACACAGTAATGTATGTGTATGTATTAGGGGTGCGTGCAGGAGGAGACGAGACGATTTTTACAAAATACAATATATTTAATATAAATCTCCAAGAGGAACAAGGTAGGAACAGGCAGGAACATTCACACACATCTATTCACGAAAAGGACCGACAAAGAACTGAACTCAAACACAGACTCTTAAAGACAAACTAATTATCAAACACAGGTGACACAGATGACTAATAATTACAAGGACAGGTGCAGGGAATCACAATGATGGGCTAAACCAAATCACACAGATAAATGGGGGAAGACAAATGGGAAAAACCAAGGACAAAAACAGACAGAACTGTGACATTATGCCCCCCTCCGAATAGGCGCGTCCTCGCGCCGTAGAAGAGAAAAAAAAAAGAAAAAACGAGAGGGGCGGAAAACCAGAAACATAGAGTCCATGAGGGAGGGGGCTTCGGCGGAGGACGCCACCGAAGGAGGGGGACCGAAACAAAAGTCAACATAGTCCATTGGAGCGATGACGAAGGTAGGAGCCAGGGAAGAAACAGGAGGAATCTGAGGCAGGAGGAATAGACCCAGACCACAGCCATGATGATGGCCCACGGTGCAGCCGACGGAGGGAGGAGCCATGGTGGAGGAAGGGCCGCCAACTCCAGGGGGCCGACTGACAGAGGCGGAGCAGATGGAGGAGGAGCCCGAGGCGGAGACAGAAAGCCGAAGATCCGGGGTGACGCCGAGGATCCGGAGGGCCAAGGCAGAACAGGAGGCTCTGGCGGTGGAGAAGGAGTTCCGGAGATCTGCGGCGGAGCCGGAGCGACAGAGGATGGAGGCTGTGCCCGCAGGAAGGAGGAGTCCCAAGGAGCCGGTGGGACGGCGCGACGAGGCACAGCCGGAGGAGCAGAGTCCTGAGGTGACGATGGGGTGACGACTGACCAGGGCGGAGAGACGATGGAGCTGGTGGACCGACGGGCGACGCTGTAGACGAGGACGCTGAGAGCCGTGGTGGAGCCGCAGGGTCGGAGGGCCGAGGCAGAGTCCTGGTCTCGGAGGCTGGAGACGGAGCAGAGGGATCCTCCAGTAGAGACGCCGATGGAAGCTGGCAGCCCTGCGGCGAGCCCACTGCACAGGTGGTGGGCTGAGGATGAGCTGAGGGGCTGTCAGGGGACAGTGACAGCCCCCTCGTGGACTCTATGTTTCTGGGTTTCCGCCCCTCTCGTTTTTTTTTTTTCTCTTCTACGGCACGAGGACGCGCCTATTCGGAGGGGGGCGTAATGTCACAGTTCTGTCTGTTTTTGTCCTTGGTTTTTCCCATTTGTCTTCCCCCATTTTATCTGTGTGATTTGGTTTAGCCCATCATTGTGATTCCCTGCACCTGTCCTTGTAATTATTAGTCACCTGTGTTTGATAATTAGTTTGTCTTTAAGAGTCTGTGTTTGAGTTCAGTTCTTTGTCGGTCCTTTTCGTGAATAGATGTGTGTGAATGTTCCTGCTTTGTTCCTGCCTTGTTCCTCTGGGAGATTTATATTAAATATATTGTATTTTGTAAATATCTGGCACACATGGATGTAGATGACAGAGGGTGAGTGGGTGGGAATTCCAGGCAGACAGATGGTTCGGTGAAAAAGTCAATAAGATCCTCAGAGTTCTTTGCTGAAACTTCTGAAAAGAAGTCTATGAGATCCCCAGAATGATGCTCAAGCTCACCCCCAGTGGTGGTGCAGTGGGCAGGGCTCTCTATCGCCCTCTCTTGCTCCACGTGGCAATCCACCGTCACAGATGTTGTAGTCGGCTCTCGCACCTGGTCAGATGGGTCAGGCTCTGGCGCTCTCGGCTCTGGCTCTCCATCTGCGGTGGGCTTGGGCTGCAACTCCGCTTGTCGGGGTGATGTTTGGCTGGGTTCTGGGTCAGGAGTGGGGCTGACGTCCTCTTCAACGAAGTCGATGGTCCATGATGATTGACAGGACGCCAGCACCCACTCGATGTAATCCGGCAGGCTCTCTTGAGGACCCTCACGGATAGAAGCGCCTTGGTGGTAGAATTCAGTTCGATGAAGTAGAACTTGCAGAGGCTGCTATCCGGGAAGCTGGAATGGTTTGCCAGGAGGAGATAGTCACGGGTGTGGTCCTCAAGAGAGCGTTCCCCCTGCCTCAGGAGGATCAGGAAAACAGTAGGGTCCATAATAAACTGAAAAAACAAACACTGAGAAAAAAGAAACGCAGGGAAAAGTGCCGGATATAAACTGTTTTGGTCGGTCCTTATGTTAGGGGTGCGTGCAGGACGAGACGAGACGATAGACGATAGAAGATATTTACAAAATACAATATATTTAATATAAGTCTCCAAGAGGAACAAGGCAGGAACATTCACACACATCTATTCACGAAAAGGACCGACAAAGAACTGAACTCAAACACAGACTCTTAAAGACAAACTAATTATCAAACACAGGTGACACAGGTGACTAATAATGCAAGGACAGGTGCAGGGAATCACAATGATGGGCTAAACCAAAT
The DNA here is from genome assembly GCF_049309525.1 of Garra rufa. Classification (NCBI taxonomy): domain Eukaryota; kingdom Metazoa; phylum Chordata; class Actinopteri; order Cypriniformes; family Cyprinidae; genus Garra; species Garra rufa. The sequence continues at coordinate 31,882,528 of NC_133383.1, forward strand.
CACACAGATAAATGGGGGGAAGACAAATGGGAAAAACCAAGGACAAAAACAGACAGAACTGTGACAGTATGTATATTATGTGGTATAATTTCATGTAGAAAACGTTACCAAAAAATGACTGAGTTTTCACAACAGAGTCACAAAAAATAAACTGAAGTTTATCCCAAGTAGGATGGGAAAAGACAGAATCACATTTTTTTTTTTCATATTTCCTTTTTTTGATAAATTGCATTGATGCTCTAAAATGAGACAACAATGTTTCAGGAGTTCATGCAAAATATGACACATGCTTATTTGATAACTGTTTTATTTCCTATTTGGGTTTATGCATATCCTTTTTTTTTATTTTTTTTTTATGAATTGCTTTTTACCAAGGCCACTGTTAGATGCCAGTGTTATCTGTCGACATTTGAAAGTAAATAATAGGTGTTAAGTCTGAATTTGTGGTGGCTGAGCTTTAAATAAATTATAACACGGCTCTGTGGAGTGCCTGATTCTGATTGGTCAGTCGTGACATCCCAAGGTCTGTTATTCCCCGATAACAACTGGTAAAAGCTAATGACATAGACTCATTTTTGCATAGCTGGTCATGAGTGACCCTGAGCATCTGTTCCTGGGATGGTCTCAGGAGGGGGAGTATCTGTAAATTGGTGTATTCCTGTGTTTCTTACAGGGGTTTAACCAAGGCTGGTCAAAATGTGAGATACGCCGTTTGTGGTTTTAAGTGGTCCCAGCAGAGAACAAGAGTTCTCTGTTCTCTTGACTGGATAAGTCTATCGCTGGTTCACCACCCGAGGAGATAAGAGAGAGAGGGGATTCAGACCAAGAGGCGCCGTTGGTGACTCACTCATGTGAGGGCGATTGATCAGTTTTACAGCTCACAGCGGGTAATGAGGTGTTTTCCAGACTCTTCTGGAATCTGTTGATTCTGTGGTTCTGTTGTGTCTGTTCAACCAGAGGCCTCACATCAAGTAAATGCTTAAATTTTAATTGACATAACTTGCTGTAGTTTGCTAAATGTTTAACCAATTAAAACATTTTAGCTGAATGGACTATGAAACTATTTTAGATGAGCCCGCTAATAAAATAACAACTCAGAAAACAATTCAAAGAGAGAAATTTGACTAAAGGTAAATTTTCTGTGGAACTAGTAACTAAATAAGAATTAGTTAAAGCAGCTTAAAATTGTTTGCAGCGAGCCCTGAGTTTTATATTATTAAGTTGGCTTGAGAAAGCCAACTTACTGATATTCTATTTAAACTTAATATTATTCTTCTTCTGAGACAAAAAATTTCTGACTGCTACTCCTCCTAGAGCTTTAACTCTACAAACTCCAAACTCAGCCCATATCTTCAGTCTGGTCTGACTCGAGTTGCTATATCTTTTCTAACTGATCGGACTTACGGTTTTCCTAAAAATGCCGATTAAAATTGGGGAAAAATCTCATTGACTTACATTGACGGAATGTTCAAATGAGCCAAGACTTTTCAAACTCCAACTGTCAAAATTCAAATTTAAACTGCCAGAATCCTTTGAGACTCAATCAGGCTTCTCTTCTATGTACTATTTCTAATCCATTCAAACTCATCTATCTATCTATCTATCTATCTATCTATCTATCTATCTATCTATCTATCTATCTATCTATGAATCTGTCTATCTATAAATCTATCCATCTATTAATCTGTCTATCTATAAATCTGTCTATCTATTAATCTATCTATCTATTAATCTGTCTATCTATTAATCTATCTATCTATAAATCTATCCATCTATTAATCTGTCTATCTATAAATCTATCCATCTATTAATCTGTCTATCTATAAATCTATCCATCTATTAATCTGTCTATCTATAAATCTGTCTATCTATTAATCTATCTATCTATTAATCTGTCTATCTATAAATCTGTCTATCTATCTATCTATCTATCTATCTATCTATCTATCTATCTATCTATCTATAGATCTATCTATCTATAAATCTGTCTATAAATCTATCCATCTATTAATCTATCTATTAATCTGTCTATCTATAAATCTGTCTATCTATAAATCTATCCATCTATTAATCTGTCTATAAATCTATCCATCTATTAATCTGTCTATCTATTAATCTATCTATCTATTAATCTGTCTATCTATTAATCTATCTATCTATTAATCTGTCTATCTATTAATCTACCTATCTATTAATCTGTCTATCTATAAATCTGTCTATCTATCTATCTATATATCTATCTATCTATCTATAAATCTGTCTATAAATCTATCCATCTATTAATCTATCTATTAATCTGTCTATCTATAAATCTGTCTATCTATAAATCTATCCATCTATTAATCTGTCTATAAATCTATCCATCTATTAATCTGTCTATCTATTAATCTATCTATCTATTAATCTGTCTATCTATAAATCTGTCTATCTATAAATCTATCTATCTATTAATCTGTCTATCTATAAATCTGTCTATCTATAAATCTGTCTATCTATTAATCTGTCTATCTATAAATCTGTCTATCTATAAATCTGTCTATCTATAAATCTATCCATCTATTAATCTGTCTATAAATCTATCCATCTATTAATCTGTCTATCTATTAATCTATCTATCTATTAATCTGTCTATCTATAAATCTGTCTATCTATAAATCTATCTATCTATTAATCTGTCTATCTATAAATCTGTCTATCTATTAATCTATCTATCTATTAATCTGTCTATCTATAAATCTGTCTATCTATAAATCTGTCTATCTATTAATCTGTCTATCTATAAATCTGTCTATCTATAAATCTGTCTATCTATCTATCTATCTATCTATCTATCTATAGATCTATCTATCTATAAATCTGTCTATAAATCTATCCATCTATTAATCTATCTATTAATCTGTCTATCTATAAATCTGTCTATCTATCTATCTATCTATCTATCTATCTATCTATCTATCTATCTATCTATCTATCTATCTATCTATCTATCTATCTGTCTATAAATCTATCCATCTATTAATCTATCTATTAATCTGTCTATCTATAAATCTGTCTATCTATAAATCTATCCATCTATTAATCTGTCTATAAATCTATCTATCTATTAATCTATCTATCTATTAATCTGTCTATCTATAAATCTGTCTATCTATAAATCTATCCATCTATTAATCTGTCTATCTATAAATCTGTCTATCTATTAATCTATCTATCTATTAATCTGTCTATCTATTAATCTGTCTATCTATAAATCTGTCTATCTATAAATCTATCCATCTATTAATCTGTCTATCTATAAATCTGTCTATCTATTAATCTGTCTATCTATAAATCTGTCTATCTATTAATCTATCTATCTATTAATCTGTCTATCTATAAATCTGTCTATCTATAAATCTATCCATCTATTAATCTGTCTATCTATTAATCTATCTATCTATTAATCTGTCTATCTATTAATCTACCTATCTATTAATCTGTCTATCTATAAATCTGTCTATCTATCTATCTATATATCTATCTATCTATCTATCTATCTATAAATCTGTCTATAAATCTATCCATCTATTAATCTATCTATTAATCTGTCTATCTATAAATCTGTCTATCTATAAATCTATCCATCTATTAATCTGTCTATAAATCTATCCATCTATTAATCTGTCTATCTATTAATCTATCTATCTATTAATCTGTCTATCTATAAATCTATCCATCTATTAATCTGTCTATCTATAAATCTGTCTATCTATTAATCTATCTATCTATTAATCTGTCTATCTATTAATCTATCTATTAATCTGTCTATCTATAAATCTATATCTATTAATCTATCTATTAATCTGTCTATCTATAAATCTGTCTATCTATAAATCTGTCTATCTATTAATCTATCTATTAATCTGTCTATCTATTAATCTATCTATTAATCTGTCTATCTATAAATCTGTCTATCTATAAATCTGTCTATGAATCTGTCTATCTATAAATCTGTCTATCTATTAATCCATCTATTAATCTGTCTATCTATTAATCTATCTATTAATCTGTCTATCTATAAATCTGTCTATCTATTAATCTATCTATTAATCTGTCTATCTATAAATCTATATCTATTAATCTATTAATCTGTCTATCTATAAATCTATATATCTATAAATCTATCTATTAATCTGTCTATCTATCTCTCCATCTAAATCATGCTAACAATATGCTAATCATGCTAAAATCATGGTAGTGACTTGCTTGTCATGCTAAATTCATGTTAGCGACTTGCTAGTCATGCTAAAATAATGCTAGCGACTTGCTAGTAATGCTAAAATCATGCTAGCTACTTGCTAGTCATGCTAAAATCAAGCTAGCGACTTGCTAGTCATGCTAAAATCATGCTAGCGACTCTGCTAGTCATGCTAAAATCATGCTAGCGACTTGCTAGTAATGCTAAAATCATGCTAGCGACTTGCTAATCATGTTAAAATCATGCTAGCGACTTGCTAGTCTTGCTAAAATCATGCTAGTGACTTGCTAGTAATGCTAAAATCATGCTAGCGACTTTGCTAGTCAGGCTACAATCATGCTTGCGACTTGCTAGTCATGCTAAAATCATGCTAGCGACTTGCTAATCATGTTAAAATCATGCTAGCGACTTGCTAGTCTTGCTAAAATCATGTTAGCGACTTGCTAGTCATGCTAAAATCATGCCAGCAACATGCTAGTAACCACCCTGGGTAACCTAGTAACCGCATAGCAACACCTTAGCAACCACCTCAGGTACCTTAGCAACCACATTGTAACACCTTAGCCACCACCATGGGTACCTTAGCAACCGCATAGCAACACCTTAGCAACCACCCTGGGTACCTTAGCAACCGCATAGCAACACCTTAGCAACCACCATGGGTACCTTAGCAACCACATAGCAACACCTTAGCAACCACCCCGGGTACCCTAGCAACCGCATAGCAACACCTTAGCAACCACCCCGGGTACCTTAGCAACCACATAGCAACACCTTAGCAACCACATAGCAACACCTTAGCAACCACCCCGTGTACCTTAGCAACCGCATAGCAACACCTTAGCAACCACCCCAGACACCATAGCTACCTACCTACCTATCTTTCTATCTATCTATCTATCTATCTATCTATCTATCTATCTATCTATCTATCTATCTATCTATAAATCTGTCTATCTATCTTCAATATTTAAAACTGCTAAAAACTTTAAACTATTTCAGACTTTTACTACTTTTTAAAGCTTTCAAAACTTCTTTAAACTTTAAGGCAAAGCTTTCTCAAGCCAACTTAAAGTTTGTCTCGACGAACTTTTTTATCTAGTTGTGCATTGCAACATGAGGCATGAAATGTGTCCTCATTTGTAAATCGCTTTGGATAAAAGTGTCTGCTAAATGACTAAATAAGTGTACATTTATTTATAGGATTTTACTGCCAACTTAGTTGCCAGGTAAATACTGTACTTAAGTGAAATTACAAAGTATTTCTGTGAAATAAACTAAAAGTTTAAATCAGTGTTACTGTACAAAATTGCTGCATTTAACATCCAGCAATTAACTGCAATTTGCTTAGCAGTATTTTACTGCATTTATCAGTTTTAAAGAATAAGATAACATTATGAATTGGTAACTGTTTTTCCAGTAAAATCCTGTAAAGATTCTGGTAATTTGTACAGTGTGATTTTACCCCTAAAAAAAAACAAAATGACAAAAACAAAAACAAAAAATCTGAAAAAAAAAAAAACTTCATTGCTTAAAATAGCTTTAATATAATGCTCCACCATTGCTTTATTTATATACATGGATCCATGACTAAACAAATTAGTCCCCGTCTCCACAGTCACAGTCACAGCAGCTACTGATTAAAAGCAACAGAAGAGACAAAAAGCAAAACAGCCCACTTGTTCCCAGTGTGGAGTTACCGAAACAAACAAAGTCTTGTTTATCAACTCTCAGAGATTTGAGTTCATAATTTTAAAAAAATATATATTTTGGTACAAAAGCCCATGAATCTGCTTCAGAAGACATGTGTTAACATGTTTGGGTGATTTTTGGTCAGACAACCCAAAATCAGAGAATAACTGTGAGAATAACCCAGAATGAGAATTCAAATGCACATGTTGAAGTCTTTGATAAAAACACAATGAAATACATGGCCTTTTGCTCAAAATGTTGCTTTCTAAATAAAACTTAGGCAAAAAATAAATAAATAAATAAAATGCATGCAGTAGACTCTTTTTCTTTCGATATATTGTGTGTTCAGAATGAACGGATTGAATGGTTTATAGAAGACTTTTATTTTGACAGGGTTGTACTGTTTCCTGTTATCTCTCTCTCTCTCTCTCTCTCTCTCTCTCTGTGTGTGTGTGTGTGTGAGTGTGCACTTACTTGTCCATGTTTTTTTACAGTCTGTGCTCCTTCTCACTGAAATGTTTATAAGGTAAGTGATTTTAACGTTAGTAAAACTGCTTTTTTGTCCTATTGGCTATTGCCTTTGTTTCTTTGTGTGTGTTTTTCTGCAGCTCATGCAGTGTTTTAACTTGAGTCTAAACAAACATTTTTGAAAACATTAGTTAAGGAGTATGAGTTCAATGATGTTTCAGCTGTTTCAAGTGAAAGCAACAACAAAAAATAAACAGCTACTCACAAAAAAGTTCAACTCAACCGCCAGTAGCTCAGAAATGTTTACGTTTAATTCTGAAGATTTGTATTTATCAATGTTTGTGTTTATTTCTAAAAAAAAAAAAAAAGAATGAAGAATATTTAAAAAAGCAGTAACGTTTCGATAGGCGGACACATAATTGTAATATAAATGAAACAAATGCTTTAAACATCCATTTTATTTCTGATTTATTTTTGATTTGGGCAGATCTTCTGGTCCTACCTCACAGCATTTCAGCTTCTTCTCACAGCTGTTCTCCAGATCGAGTTTATGAACGAATGAAACGTGATTTATCCACAATCCTGCAGAATGGAACATGAAGATGCTGAAGAACAAATAGGTTGGTGTTCATTCCTGATTCTCTAAAATAAAATGAAAACAATGTGACCCTGGACAACAAAACTTTGTTGGCTGAGATACAACTATTTGAAAATCTGGAATCCGAGGCTGCAAACAAATGAAAATATTGAGAAAATCGCCTTTAAATTGTCCAAATGAAGTTCTTAGCAATGCATATTACTAATCAAAAATAAGTAGGTGGCAAATGTACAAAATATCTTCATGGAACATGATCTTTACCTAATATCCTATTGATTTTGGCAAAAAAATATGATTTTGACCCATACAATGTATTGTGGTCTACCAGTGCTACTTAAGACTTCAGGTTTTGTGCTCCAGGACAACAAATGTTCCACAGTTTTACAAACAAGGGTTATCTGTAATATATTCAAGTTTTGAATATCAATAGTTGTTTTTCTGCTATTACACCACTGTTTGTTTTTACACACCATTCCATCACTGACTTATTTTTACTTTAAAGGAATTACTGAAAACCTTTTTTGTTGCTTTCATTTTAGAGCTGGTGAGAGAGATGGAGGAGAGTAAAGAACTGAGTGAAGCAGAGGAGAAACATCATGATGTCAAAGCTGGAGAAAGTCATTTGTTACTGAAAAGAGGATCTGGAAGGAGTTTCTCATGCGATCAAAGTCTTAAAGGTCACATGATAGTTCACAATGAAGAGAATCCACACACATGCGATCAGTGCGGGAAGAGTTTTGTTCAAAGATCAAACCTTAAGAAACACATGAATATCCACACCAGAGAGAAACTACACACATGCGATCAATGCGGGAAGAGTTTTGTTCAAAGAGAAACCCTTAAAAAACACATGAAAATCCACACCGGAGAAAAACCACACACATGCGATCAGTGCGGGAAGAGTTTCAAAGAGAAAGGGACTTTTAAGTTGCATCTGCGTTGTCATTCTGGAGAAAGGCCGTATAACTGCGAAACGTGCGGTAAAACCTTTTCCTACGTAGATTCCTTCAAAAGCCACCTGAAAGTTCACACACAGGAGAAGCCTTATGCATGTTCTCTGTGTGGAAAGAGTTTTCCACGTCTGTGTGCTCTTAAGTTACACCAAAAAAGACACAGCGGTGTCAAAGAATATATGTGCTTCGATTGTGGAAAGACCTTCGTTGCATCTGATAAACTAAAACGCCACCAGATCGTTCACAGTACAGACAAACCTTACAAGTGTTCACACTGTGACAAGAGATTCAACCGCTCAGAAAATCTGAAAACACATGAGATGATCCACACTGGAGAAAAACCACACACATGTGAGCAGTGCGGGAACAGCTTTAGACAGAAAGGAGGCCTTAAGGATCACATGAAAGTCCACACTGGAGCAAAGCCATATGCATGCGATCACTGCGGGAAAACTTTTGCACATAAAAGACGCTTTAAGGATCACATAAAAAATCACACTGGAGTAAAGCCAGATGCATGCGATCAATGACGAAAGAGTTTCAGAAAATCAACTGAATCACATCTGCAGTCTCATACAGTAAAAATGCTGTCAATGCAGCTAACTAGAGACTTCTTAACTTCTGTCTAGTTTCTAATAAAGAGACAACTGAAGGAACCCCTCTTTCTTTTACTTTAGTTTCTTTTTCATTGAGTGTCATGTTTCCCAAATTAAATGGTCCATTGATTTTCCTGAAATTCATGCAAATTCAAATATAAACACCCTTTGAGTTTCCCTTTAACTGTGATCAGTGATGCACATACATACATTTGGACAGACTATGTGATGGTCCACTTAGTAGTTTCTGTTTCACTTTATTCATCATACTGATGTCTTCAAATCACCTGTAAACTGCTGGTGTCAACAGACAGAGAGACAAACTAGGGGAAAAAACTCAAAGCTGAATGTGAGTCAAATGTAATTGAGCTCAATTGTTTAACTGGATTGGATTATTTTAATGTGGTATTTTTGATATTCTCTGTATTTCTCTATATGCTTGTTTTTTTTCAGACATTAAAATATAAAATAAAGCTTTAATTTTTTTACAGTTTTTCCTTCAAAATTAGATGTGTCCTGTTTTTTTTAATCATACATTCTTACTATAATTTACAGGAGACTTACACGAGTTCACACTTACATATAATAAACTGAGAATGGGTTAAGCGTATTTGGAATTTTGGCCTGAACTCAGAATACCCCCAAAAAGCAATAAAGCCAAGGACAGCTGCCCGACCCCAAAAAGCGTGACAAAATTTTGGCAGGGCAGAAGCTGGAGCTTTGGAGTAACTTAGGCCCCGTTTACACTGCAGGTCTTGATGCCTAATTCCGATTTGTTGCCTATATCCGATTTTTTGGACCGTCTGTTTACACAGTCTTTCAATTGTGACTAGGGCTGGGCAATATATCGCATGCGATTGTCATGCGTATCTCACCAGTAAAGCCGGTTCTGTGATTAGTAGTAAATCTCCATCACATGCGTTCAGATGGCGCGGTATTTAAAACACTGAGCCGTAGATCACTGAAAAGCTACGCAATATCGCGTTCAAAATCGAATGCGATTCATCTGAACGATGATTCTCTGGAGAGATACGCATGACAATTGATGCGATATATTGCCCAGCCCTAATTGTGACCCATATCCGATTCGTGTGATTAAACTTGATATGAGACCCAAAGAAAAAAAAGTGTCTCTTTTTTGTTTGTTTTTTGTGATTTCATACATCCTTTGGGTTAAAAAAAATCTACAATTTAGAGTTTTTACGTTTTGTTTTTATTTTTAATTTTACAGCATGTCCACTGTAGTGGACCACAGGACCATTTTAGTTCAAAACGACAGCCAAACTCAGACAACAAAACTGTACAGAATATGGCTGTAAAGGGATATTAATCCAACATTTATGTAACAAAAACAAAACAACTGAAATCAAGCATTTTCCATAACTTGCAATGAGTCTGTTACGGCGCTGTGCAGGAATTTTGGCCCACTCATCTTGGCAGAATTGTTGTAATTCAGCCACATTGGAGGGTTTTCGAGCATGGACCGCCTTTTTAAGGTCATGCTGTGGGCATCTCAATAGGATTCAGGTCAGGACTTTGACTAGGCCACTCCAAAGTCTTCATTTTGTTTTTCTTCAACCATTCAGAAGTGAATTTGCTGGTGTGCATTGTCCTGCTGCAGAACCACAGAGTGCGGCATCTTTCCTGTTCTTCCCTTTCTGTCTCTGTGCTTGTCTCAGTCTGCATATCTGAGTCTCCTGCAATTTCTTCCTCTTCTTCAACATCTTCTTGTATGTTACATTCAAATTTATCCTCATCTGACAGCTCTAAGTCAGAGTCTCCCTCAACTATCTTATAAAAATCCTGTCTGCTTCAGTTCTGCCTCCTACAACATGCAGTCATTAATTACATTAAGATGGTCCTGATGTCCACTATAGTTGACATTTAAAAAAGGATGATATTTTGAAACATAAACAATTTAACAGCTTTGAAAGCTAAATGTATTGTTACTGACACTTCAATAAACAAATATATATGTGATAATAATAGTAAAAAACATGTAAAAAAGCAAAATTTTACATATCTCTCTCCTTCCCATAAAATGTGCTCATTTGTATGCCGGAGTTTGTATGGGAGTTTGTTCGACACCGTAGCCAAGATGGATGAACACGAAATTTGTTTCATGATAGCTTTGCGATGTATGCGAAGTTCGCCAAACAACACCATGATTTTGAGGCGGAGGAGGAGGAAAGGGGCCATCATTGCAGCCTGTACATATGCTTCAGTTAGTGTGTCCTCGACCATTCAGAGGAATGTCTGGGTTCGGGAGAGATCTAGAGAATGGTGGGAGCATATTGTGGCAGGCTTTAACAAGGAGCAGTGGGTCTGAAATTTTAGGATGAGCAAGACAACCTTTGATATTTTGTGTCAACGTTTGTCCACATTCCTCTCCTTTGACCACACAACGTTTCGTGGGGCCATCCCTTTGCAGTTGCGCTCTGGTGGCTTGCAATCGGTGTGGGCTACTGACACTGGCCCACCTATTTGGGATCAGAAGCGCATCGGTGTGCCTGATAGTCAAAGACTTCTGTCAAGCCATGCGAGACGAATTGTTGCGCGAGTACATCCAGCTTCGGCAGCTGGAAGAGCTGCAGAACGTCATAAGAGGTTTCAAAACACTGGGGCCATCGATGGGAGCCACGTTCCGGTAATCGCTCCATCTGAGGACCATACGGACTACTTTAACCGAAAGGGATGGCATTCCGTGATTTTGCAAGCTGTTTTTGGTAAGGACAGCATTTAAAAAATATTTAAACACACATATTGTGAAATATATTGTTAAGCAGCCTTAAGATTTACATTTACGTTTAGCCATCATCCTTAGTATAGCCTATCCAGGTATATTATCTGTGCCTACCTTTTCATGTCAATAGTTTCACAAACATCAATGTTGGATGGCCTGGAAGTGTCCATGACTCCAGAGTCCTCAGGAACTCTGACATTTATGACAAGGCAGAAAGAGGACTGCTCTTTCCAAATGAGAGTCACTTTTCCATACAAGCAGTGACAAGTACAAGTTTTATACCAAGTACCACCTCAGAGAATATTTGGCTCTCCAAGTACCACCATAATGACCAGCATTAAAATACAGTAGTGTAGTCGGCCTAATGATCTAATGTCATAATTTAATTTTGTTGTTACTGTGCCAAAATATTTAAAAAACTTGAAACAGAATTGTAAATACTCATGATCCGTAATTTCACTTAGCTCACAGGTGAGATCCAAGGCATACAGGTGCCCATCATGCTGCTGGGAGACCCAGCCTACCCACTTCGGCCATGGATCATGAAGGGCTACCCGGATACAGGAAACCTAACTGATGACCAGCGCTACTTCAACCAGAGGCTAAGCAGGGCTAGAATGACAGTGGAATGTGCATTTGGTCTCTTGAAAGGTAGATGGAGATATCTAGCCAAACGTCTTGATGTTGACATAGCTTTGGTCCCCACTGTTATTGCTGCATGTTGCACACTGCATAACATATGTGAGAAGCACAATGAAACATATGGTGAGGACCTCCTGAAGCAACAGGTGAAGATGGTGACCCAGTGGGTGCTGTGGACACTCAACCATTAAGAGTTCGAGAGGAACTGACCCAGCATTTTGCTACACAGCGCTGAACATGGCAATACGGTGAATCCCTTGCAATTACATGTTATTGTTTTGGATGATTTTACACTGTTGTGGTGGTGTACAATCCCACTCAAATTACCAAGTTATCTTGTGTAAATAAAAGACCACATTTATTCTTGGTGAACATGTATTTATTTTGTCAGATCTAGGTCAAATGTTGACAAATGACAAGTGCATTCAACTCACCAGAGATCAGAACAAAGCTAAACTTCTGTAGTTAGCTGAGATAGCTCAACTGAACATGGGCTACACACAACAATTATGAAACAAAAGGTTTCAAACATTCAACTCCCCTAGTACTGATAAATACAAAATGGGATGCTTTTTCAAAAGTATGAACAGCTGAGAGAAAACAAACTAAACTGCTAGATTATCATTACTATCACTATCAGTTGTGGGTGTGGGGGATGACTGTTGGGGGCTGCCTGGGATGGGCTGAGAGTAAGTGTGGCTCTGGTAAGGGGTAGAAGGTTGGGCATCATGGGGAAAGGAATGGGGGTGTGAATGATGAGAGGAGCCAGTAGAAGCATAACCTTCAAACCAGGTATGAAAGTTGGTAGCTTCACTTTGGTGAGGTGTAACTGTTGTGCGTTTGATCTGGGTGGAGGGGAGGAGGGCGTGTGCCATCTTTGTTGAAGTGATGAGCATTTGTATAATCTGGGTGGAAAGGTGGAGTGTGGGATTGATCTGGGAAGAAGGGAGGTGGGTGTGTGGGTTCAAACCAAGGCGGGTGGGCTTGATCTGGGAATGACCTTAGGACAGGAGATCTGCTGGCAAGGAACTGGGTGAACATGCTCATCATACGTAACTCATGCGCATGCTGGGCAGCCTGCATTTGAAGCTGAAGCTCTGTGTCATCCGTCTGGGTTAGAGTACTGGCAAACAGCTCCATTGTGGATTCCATCTTGTTTTTCCGTTTTATCCGGGTTGTAGATGGACGTGTAAAAAAACATTTTTTATTTATGTTTACAGAATTATGACATAATTTTTTTTATTACTTACTTTTTTTACTTTTTCTAAACCCCTGAAAACAATTGTATTAAAAGTATACACACAATGACTGTGAAAGCATAGTCAAACCCTACCAGTTACACCCTCCTGCTGGCGCGCACCAGTTGCTTCTCTGATGGATGAGGTAGGCCTATTGTCACTTGAAAGGGTTGAGTCACTGATGGAGGTCTCAGGAGAATCAATTCATTCTTGTCACATAAAAGTAACAACTAGAACAGAGAATTGTGTTATTTAATAGGTCAGTTGTGGATGTGTAATATATGAATAAAGCAAATTAAATTTTGAATGTATAATATGTGTCAAGTACGGACATATTTTAGCCTAGGCTTTTGGTATAAAAATGCATATACACTACCAGTCAAAAGTTTTGGAATTGGAACAGTAAGATTTTTTTTTTTTTATGCAGTCTCTTCTGCTTGCATTTATTAGATCCAAAGAACAGCAAAAACAGTACAATTTTGACATATTTTTAGCATTTAAAATAACACATTCTCATGATTTTCCACTTGACTATATTTTTAGCATCATTTCTCCATTTAAAATTATCCTTCAGAAAACATTCTACTGATTTGCTGCTCAAAATGTCTTAATGGAAAAACTTTGGAGTAGAATTTGTAAATGTTTTAATAAATAGAAAGTTCTGAAGAACAGCATTTGTCAGCAACAGAAATCTTTTGTAACATTCTAAATTTGTTTATCAATTTAAATTTGATAAATAAAAATATTATGTTCTATAATTCCAAACTTTTGAATGGTATAGCGTATAATGATAAAAAAGCATTTGAATGCAGGTAAATGCTGATCTTTATCTTTCTATTCATCAATGAAACCTGAACAAATAATACTCAGCCACTGCCCTACACTTTCCTCCTCCATGTTTCTTGTGTTGTCATTTAACGTTACGCCTCCACGTGTACTTTCCACATGACGTCATTAAACCGTGAAAGCTACCAAATTGTAGCAGTTTAATGAACACTGTGTGTGCACTGATCATAGAATTCCTGCCAAAACTCCCTGAACACTCCACCAACACCATGGCCCATCTCAAACTGTCCATTTGGGAGGAGTAACTTCACTTCTACATCATTCTGTGTGTGGGCAAGACTTTAATGACAGAAATGTGCAGTTCAGAAAACATCTGTCCCAGATGAACTGTGTGTGTGGACGAATGGGTTCTGGGCTCAGAGGCAAAGTGTCATCTAAATTTTTTTTTTTTTTTTTAAATAAAAAAAAATTCAAACAACTAAACTTAATTTAAGTTGACAACTTGCAGCTTCTGAATTTGTTCATTCAACTTAATATTTAAAGAGTATCTCAACTAATTCATAAGTTGAATCTATTTTATTTGCACCCTCAACAAAAATGTGTTGATTCAATTCAATAACGTTATTCTACATTCTAAACGTCATGTATCGCAAAAACATCTTGTGAAGACCGTTGCAGAAAGATCATGGTAAGCTAATCCACAGAGTTTGAAAGAGTTCTCAATCAACAAATTTGGTAAGTGAATATTTTTATTTATTGCTTTAATATGTGTATTTATGTACAGTTCAGACCAAAAGTTTGGACACACCTTCTCAGAACGTTTGTCCAAACTTTTGGTCTGTACTGTAGATATGAATTCAACTGAAAAAACTTGTGAAAAAATATCTTTCAGGTGGTCAAATAGCAAATAGTGCAGCTCTGCAGCCACCTACTGGTAAAAGTATTTTTTTTTTTTTACTTTTAAAACTGGATTTTCCAAAAGATGGGCAAAAATCTTACACTAAACCATGTGAAATTATCCATGTTATCCCCATGAATTAAAGTTAGAAATGTGGGTCTTTTATCAAGTGAATTTTACATAAAAAAGCAGTTTTTGTATAAAAACCCATTTATAAAATATTTATTTATTAATTTATATATATTTAAAAAATATCACTAACCCACTGAAAACTGCACAAATGTAGAGTAAAAACTTCAATAAACAGAAAAATATACAGTACAGACCAAAGTTTGGACACACCTTCTCATTCATTTGGTCTGTACTGTATGTTGTCTAACGAGAGTACAAGTATGGTTTAAAGCGTCGTATTACTAATTTTTATCAAAATTAGGTTTTTAGAATTATTTTAGAATTATTAGAATTATTTATTTATTTATTTCGAACATAAACATAAAACAAATAACAATATTAACAAGTAAAAAAAAAACTAAAAAAAAATAAAAAAAATAAAATTTATAATAATAACATAAAACCAACATGTTCGAAAAGGAGTAGGATGAAGCATAAGCTTATTAAAACCTACCCCTTCTCCACTTATCACTAAACATTCAGTTTTCCCTGATATACATATTTACAAAATACCTATCTACAAAAAAATAAAAAATAAAAATTATACAAACAAATACATTACTTACAGAAAACACCCATTTGCTCAATCCCTTCCTCCTCCCTGTACCTTTTCAAAACCATGTGCTTGTACTGCTTCTTAAACTGGGTCATGCTTGGACATTGCTTGAGCTCCACACCCAAACTGTTCCACATCCTCACTCCACAAACAGAAACACAAAAACCTTTTATTGTTGTACGTGCCCGCTGATGTTTTAAGTTAAACTCCCCTCTCAAGTTATAACTCCCCTCCCTGTAAAAAAACAATTTTTGAATATTTCCAGGAAGTTGATTGCGTATTTCTTTATACATGATTTGTGCTGTTTGAAAACGTACCAGGTCAGTGAACTTTAATATTTTTGATTTAAAAAAAAAAGTAAATTTGTGTGATTTCTGTAACCAGTATTATGGATTATTCTTATGGCTCTTTTCTGCAATGTGCATAGTGATTGTATTGAGCATTTATAAGTATTGCCCCAAACCTCTGCACAATAATTTAAATACGGTAAAATCAATGAACAGTACAGTACAATACAGTTTCATTCAATTATTATTATTATAACATCTTGTCTATCATCTCTGAAAATATCAGTTAACCTATCAAAATAAACCACATAGCATATATAATAAAGGTTTATCAATGCATATTCCCCGAGAGTCCTGTGTAAACTATGGCACACAAAGTTTCATTTATTTATTTATTAATATGGCAAGAGAACAACGCAGTCTGAAGTACTCTAGCTGCTCACGTAAACCAGCTTACTCGTTTCAGTCTGCTCAATCTTTGTGACGTCAGTGCCCTAAACTGTTATAATGGACGATTTCACATCCAGAGATAAAGGATCGGATGATGAAGTTATTAAAGAGGAGGAGTCCCATGACAGTCTGTTTTTTAAAAAAGTGCACGAACAGTTGCGCTGCAGTCGCTTTTCTAAATGTAAATTACAAGATACACTATTTGTGCTACCTAAACATACAAGGGGTGATCACAAGTTCAGAGACTATGCCCGTGATAAACAACAGAAAAACAGAATAAGAGACGGGGAGCCCAGCAACAAAGGAAGAAATAATTAACAGAATCCAGCTGAGACGCCAAACAAAAATTGCAAATTAAGATAAGAAAAAGAACATAGCGATGTGGCCGCAAATTAAAAAAAAGAACGCCGAAGTCTGCCTCCTTCCACTTTACAGACCTCAAAATTAATAAGGGCCTAAATTAGAGCGAGCGCCTCTATCTCAATTGTTGAGTACGACTTCTGATGTTTTTTAAACTTTTTAGAAAAATAGCACACAGGGTTCAGGATGCTATCAGGCCCATCCTGTAACAAAACAGCACCTGCTTCCACATCGCTAGCATCAATAGCTAGTTTAAAAGCATGGTTGTACATTGGAGCAGCAAGAACAGGTGCATGCATCAGGAGGGCTTTCAGGGATTCGAAGGCATGCTGGCATTCTGGTCACAACTTAAATGCAATTTTTGGACTCAGCAGGTCAGTGAGTGGCACAGCCATGGAAGAAGTTTTTACAGAATCTGAGGTAGTACCCCGCCATTCCCAAGAACTGCTGCTGTTTGCGATGAGTTGAAGGAACTGGGAATGAAGTGATTGCTTCAATTTTGGCATTTACCGGCTTAACCATGCCACCACCCACAATTTTCCCCAAGTAAACTACTGTTGCTTTAACAAAGTCACATTTAGCCAAATGAAGAGTTAGGTTTGCCTCAGCCAGCCTCTTCAAGACCTGTTTTAGCTGAGATTGATGTGCTCGTCCCATGTTGCAAAATAAACAACTATGTCATCTCAGTATGCCTTGTACCCCGGCACCCACCCAAAACACGGTTAACTAACTGCTGAAAAGAAGCAGGCACATTGTGTACACCAAAGGGCATTACAGTGTGTTGTAAAAATGCATCAGGAGGGACATATGCACTAATTTCTCTGGTACGTAGAGTTAAAGGCATTTGCCAATAGCCTTTTAGGAGGTCTAACTTTGTCATAAAAGCTGCTGACCGCACACGGTTGACAATCCTCCATGCGAGGCAGAGGATGAGAAACAGGCTTAGTGACCCTGTTGACCTTCCTAAATTACAAAAACAGTCAGACTCATCTGACTTGATAACGAGAAGGTAGGGCGAGCTCCAAGAACTAGTAGTGGGTTCTGAAGAAGATTTTTATTAATCAGAATCAAGTATAATCAATGTGATTATAGCCATATATGCATCAAGTTATTTCACTATTATAATCATGTATCTTTCTGGGGGTGTAAGGGCCTGCAGGAGAATGGAATGTGCAGACATTGCAAAAGTCACATATGGTGGACCTCATATGACGAAGCTATATGGTTTGTTTTGACAATAGACAAAATATATGTTGAGGCGCACTAGCTAGGCCATGTACCCTAGAGAGGCCAGGGTAAGGAAGATCTTGTTATGTTAGGGGCCTCTAGCTAGTCCATGGTGGGGAAGAACATCTGTTTACAATAATAACGGTAAATCTAAGGACCCCCAATAATTCAGTTTGACACGTGTGCGTGAGAAGGCAGGTATAAGAACCCTGCCTCAACCAGACTGAGTTAGTTCTCTATGGATGCTTTCCTGTAGGGGCTCAGCTTGATTGTTTCGGCAATAAAGTGTTTTCTTTTGGTATCAAAACTCGAGGCTCAAGAATGTTTCTTCAGTCACAGAAAAGGGAAACCACAACAGTTCCGCAATGCCATGTAACAGCATATAGTTAACCTGGTTTTGGAGGCACTTTTCAGGGTTAACACAGTACAGGTGCTGTGTCAGCGAAACAAAGCACTTCACTAACCTGCATTTCCTGCAAGAACAGTATTAAGGACACAAAATATAAATATGTATATATTTAAAGAAAATAATCAAAAAGAAACGAAATAGACATGTCTGCAAATGCGCACAGTAGACTATAATAAACAGGACAAAAGGTTCCTCTTGTTTTATAGTATTTGAATGAACGAGACAAGCCCCCAATTATGTTACGTTCCCAGTGTAAATTCCCAAAAACCTGGAGGGACATAAAACACAATTAAATGGACAATAGCTATGTTAACTTATTCCAAATGAATGCTTTATTTTATCACAACTTACTCACAAAATAACCAAGAATAAGAGACGGGGAGTCCAGCAACAAAGAAAGAAATAACTAAATTAAGAGAATCCACCTGGGACTCCCCGCTCCCAGCTAAAATGGCAAACTAAGATAAGAAAAAGAACGTGGCGATGTGGCTGCAAAAGAAATTAAATGTGGCCGGCAGAAAGAGAACACAGAAGTCTGCCTCCTTTCACTTTCCACTTGCCTTGCTTTCTCAGAAAAGAAAGGAAAGAAAATAAGACCATGTTAATACAAATGATTATTTGAGAACTCTGGGCCAAGGCGTACACAAGATGTGCGTAACACATCTCCTGAACTTGAAGAATTAGTGAAGGGTATACAGTAGTCCTTATTTGAAGTGGATCAAAACGTTTCATCAAAGTTGGCCTAAAACCAAAACAATACCTGTTCTTGTCCTAGGACAACTTTGATGAACCTTTTTGATCCACTTCAAATGTTGACTACTGTAGACATGGACATACTGATTGTGACGAGGAGGAGCAATGGCGAATGCTTCCAAAAGAAACAACTGATGCTATCAAATGCTATCATTTTGGAAGAGTGTCTTGTCTATGAAGGTAAAACAGTAGCAAAACTCGAGAGCTTGTTGATTTGAATGTGAAAACTTGTCATATTGATATTCGTAGTTGTAAGCTAAAATTTGAACTCGCAGCTCTGATGTGAAAAGCTGAATCTGTTGATTTGCACACACAGACAATGATCCAAACACCCGTGTTTTGAATTTGAAGTTGCAAATTAATAGCTACAAATGTGTAAAATGACATTCACATAAACAAAATGAAAGACGCAAGTGTGTACGACATATTTGCTTTCGCACTTTACTTCAGTTTTACTGTACAACCTCAAGTCAGCAATTACAACCTCTCAGATCTGGCAGTACAACTTCAAATCCTAGCGCTTTGACTTTTGCTACTCTTTTTGCGATATTCCTGTAGCAAAACTCACTTGTGCACTTGTAAATGCAGACGTGAGAGCGCAGAGTCGTGGGCGGGGCTAGGGTGGGAATGAAGTCATTTTATTGGTCGATGCCTGACCAATGAACAACGCTAGCCATCGCGAATTGCAGTGCAGTAAGAAACATTTTTTTAATGCATAGGCTATGTATCAGTTATTTGTAAAACACTAGAAACTATTTTCATTGAATATCTTTGCGTTTTATGGGATTTTGCACTGCATTCATCTTGTCATTTAGTTATAATCTGCTAAACAAATAATGCAACATCTTTCATATAGATATCCTACTGCATATTCCAGAGTAATATCGCTATACCTATCGCTGTACCAGAACTCGTGAGAAACAGAGTTGACATGCTTTGATCTCGCCGCCACACGGTCACGTGGTTCATGGAGCTCTCAACAGTTCCAAAAACTCCGCGCTGTGGATATATTTGAATGGGATTAATCGGACACACAGGAGTGTCGCTGTATTTGCAGCAATTTCTAGTAATTATTAACACATAAAATGCATTGATTTTGGTACTAAATAAGATGTACAATAATTATGATGGTCATACATTTTTTTTTAATATGCCTATTATTCCAGTGCAAAAGGGCAAATTAGAGGCATTTAGTGGCTAGAAAGATAATATTCATATGTAATGCCATGGTCGATGCCCTTATGGCTTTTTAATGAATACTTTTAGCTCTAGTTTCTCAAAACAGTATTGCCGGTCATAACTGCTTATGTTTTTAGATTTTGCTTTTTAATGTACATTTAGGCATTATCAAGCACTCAATTTTTATACGTTTTTTTTTTTTAATTGTTGCATTTAAAAAGGTTCATTAATGACATCCCATGTCATTTTATTATATTCATAGAAGTACAAGTGAATATTAATAAAGGCGAGCAAATAAGGAATTTAACCCAATAAAGAAGTTTAAATTATATATTTAAAAAAATTATAATAAAATAATAAAAACAACAGAGTTATATGGCAACTCTGGCACAGCGATATTCATTGGTCAGGCGTCGACCAATAAAATGAAGTAAATCCCACCCTAGCCCCGCCCACGACTCTGCGCTCTCACGTCTGCATTTACAAGTGCACAAGTGAGTTTTGCTACAGGAATATCGCAAAAAGAGTAGCAAAAGTCAAAGCGCTAGGATTTGAAGTTGTACTGCCAGATCTGAGAGGTTGTAATTGCTGACTTGAGGTTGTACAGTAAAACTGAAGTAAAGTGCGAAAGCAAATATGTCTTACACACTTGCGTCTTTCATTTTTTTTTTATGTGAATGTCATTTTACACATTTGTAGCTATTAATTTGCAACTTCAAATTCAAAACACGGGTGTTTGGATCATTGTCTGTGTGTGCAAATCAACAGATTCAGCTTTTCACATCAGAGCTGCGAGTTCAAATTTTAGCTTACAACTACGAATATCAATATGACAAGTTTTCACATTCAAATCAACAAGCTCTCGAGTTTTGCTACTGTTTTACCTTCATACTTGTCCTCACCGAAATCTGTGATGTCCTGAAAGCATGTATGCTTTGGATGGGTTAAAGTGCCCCTATTATGCCATTTTAAAGGTAGTTAATATTGTTGTAATAGTCTCTTAAAACAGGTTTACATGTATGCAAGTTCAAAAAACACTTTAGTTTTCTCCAAAATTAGATTTATTTTTACCCCGTTTCTAAATGATTCGTAAACGACTCGTGTGAAGCAGTTAGAAGAATCAGTCTCTCTAAACCCCTCCTTTCCGTGAGCCCTCACTGCTGTGATTGGTCAGATGGTGCAGTCCTTTTGGATTGGTCTACCGCTACAGCGCAAAACGAAACGCCCATTGGCATAACTGAATGACAGCTGCGGAGACCTGTTAATGCATAGAAAAGATAGCCTCGATTTTACCCTATCAATTCGAGCCGGAGTCTGACGATGAAACGGTTGAAGTGTCACATCGACAAGAAACTGTTTTGCAAGCACGACCGGAGCAGGACGTTTCTCAGTGGGTGTCATATGTTAACTGTGGACAGTGTTTGCAATTTGCTTTTGTAAGCGAACCGGGCACACCTCTACGTTGTGAACTTCAACACTGTAACATCCATAACACTGCGTTAAGCCATCGTTTATCATTATCATTACTTAAACTAATAAGGCAGACAGACAGTCAAGCTGCATCAATCACAAGACTTTTTAGACTACATTGCACTCACAGCTGAACAACAGAACTACAGAAACGCAAGTTAGCCGGTTACCAAGACATGTGCGGGGTTGTTACACACCATAACGTACACAAAGACGTATTTTGAACGATCGCTAGAAAATACAAGTATTAATCATACTTACAGGTAGAAGTTCAGAGGAGCAAGCCGGTCCAAATAAACTGGGCACTGATCCATTTTTTAAAACCAAGCGCTTGGTGAATCTCGCGTTGTAACGTTACTCCCCAAGATTAGAAAAGCAGTCATCAGTAAAATGACGCGAACACAACACAAGATTGGCATTGGACTGCTGAGGTGTTGAAAAAATTAATGTTAACCACTGATAGTTTCATCTTTTGGAAGGGCATATAAAACAAATTCACTCTCACAGGCTGTCACAGCGCAGGGCGTCTTCTTGACATGATGTAATCCACGTGAAAATGGTAGGCCTGCTGTTTGTGGGCGGGCAAGTTGTTCGCGAAATTGAATGTGGGCGGACATTACGCAAATGTGTAGCTCGTGACGTGTGGCCGTTACAGAAAAAAGATTCGAATTGCTGACGACTCGTTTAGGCGAATGTGAGCCGACTCTTTTTTTTGATAGACAAAAACTTTATTTATAGTGCACTGTCAGCGTCACAACTTTGCAGATAGTTTATGTTCACATACAGCTACATGACACACTACATGAAATATCATATTTGAAAAGGCATAATAGGGGCACTTTAACATTGATTACCCCAATCACATTCAATGTTCTCCAAAAACTTTTCACAAACACTTGTGGAAGCAGTTGTTCTTAGTGTGTTTACGAGCTACGCAACATACTACTCTGCAAAAAGTAGGCTGTTTTTTTCTTTGTTGAAGTAGCTTTTTTGTTGGCTTTTGCACTTCGTTCAACACACATTTCTTTCTCTTTATATCTCATTAAAAAAAAATTTGTATGCACTTTGATGTATGTTCTGAACTCTGACTTAATATTGAGCTGGTAAAATTAGAATCCCTCATCTGTGCTTTTGATTAAATGTGTGTTAATGAGAGGAATGTAAATATTTACTGCAGATGTTACACAGAAATGAAATGTCAATGTTCATCTGGTTTTTCAAAGTTCAGCATTTTAATACTATACACAATAATACTAAGAAGGATGCTGTCTATTTTTAAATAAAAAAAATAGCCTTCTGCATGTTCTTCAATGTCCATGAGGCTATTTTCTGCATTACTGTTAGAAAACAGAAAACTTAAGTTGAGTGGGCAAATTACATAGTTCAGCCAGATGAATGAACTTAACATGACAAGTAAGATGAACTATTCGTGAAAAGTAACCTGGCTGCCTTAAAAATATAAGTCGATTCAACAAAATGCTTAGTTTAGCCAAGTTTTATTTAGTTTACACAACTTATTATTATAAATTTAAACTTGGGTTGTTTGGGCAAATTACATAGTTCAGCCAGTTGAATGAACTTAAAATTAAAAGTAACCTGGCTGCCTTAAAAAGAAAAGATAATTCAACAAGATGATTAGTTTAGCCAATTCTTTAGTTTAGTTTGCACAACTTATTATACATTTTTTCAACAAAATGGTTAGTTTAAAGTTGACACTGCTTTTTCAGCTTCGCATACGATTTTTAGCTTCATTAACACAACATTTTAAGGCAACCAGGTTACAAATTAATTTAAGTTGTCTTTACAGTGTGGTCTAGCCATGCCTGTCAATAATTGCATACTGGTATTGCATACAATGTACATTTATAAAACTATACATTCAAACCTCTTATGGATCATTAAAGGTAAACAGATACAACTTCACAATCATAAATTCATAAATCATTGTCATATAAAAGAGTTGACAGAAATACAGAGTGTAATGTATTGCTGAAAAACTGAATGTATGTGTTCCAATTATGTGCTGAAAATATTAGGAAACTAGTAGAGTGTGAGATTTTGTCTGACAAACTGTAATGTTTAGGTGAAGAAGCTAAATTGATAACTGAGCATACGGCCAAGGGAAGCTTTTGTTATTTCATATCGTTCCCTTCTGGAGCTATTACAAGTGCGAAGCTGTTGCTTTTTGAGTTTCGATTGAGCCATTTTGCGTGCGGGCGATACATTTGCGGCTGACTGAGCCTAGGAGGCGTCCCTAGCTTTTATCAGTGAAGCACTGTTCGGTTGTCTATTTAACTGCGTCAGACCAGCTGATGCTGAAGCGTCAGCGGAAGCGTTCAGCCTCCTCGCGTGAAGACCGACGAGAGTAAAGACTTGCGACTTTTTCTGTGCGACTTAACCGAGCACCGACACCGACACCGACAACGCACTTAAGTACTCCTTTCCTTTATTTCACTCTTCTTTCTGTCCTCCTCTATCATGTGTTTCCAACTCATTCCGGTGGTCTCTTCACACCGCACTAATATCACACGCACACGTCGACGCCATATTTCTAACCTGCGTCCTATCGACACCTCTTCCACTGAACCTTTCTCGTTCACGGTTGGACTCTGGAACTGTCAGTCATTTCAGCATTTTCTGTGCAATCTGGTCTGAGCATTCTAGGTTTGACTGAGACCTGGATTCGTCCAGAAGACTCTGCAACCCCAGCTGCTCTTTCTAATAACTTTTCCTTCTCTCACACCCCTCGTCACACTGGAAGGGGCGGGGGGACGGGACTTCTTATTTCTAACAACTGGAAATACTCAACCCATTCTCCTCTATGCAATTATAGTTCATTTGAATCTCATACAATCACTGTAACATCTCCTATCAAACTCCACATTGTGGTAATCTACCGCCCTCCTACTCAACTTGGCATCTTCTTAGAAGAGCTGGATGGGCTGCTGTCCTCGTTTCCAGAGGATGGCAGCCCACTTCTAGTCTTTGGGGACCTCAACATTCACCTTGACAAACCCTATGCTGCTGACTTCCATTCACTTCTAGCTTCATTTGATCTACAACGGGTTATCACTACATGCACTCATAAATCTGGCAACCAACTTGATCTCATTTACATGCGAAATTGTATTTCAGACAACATTGCGGTCAAACCCCTACACATCTCTGACCACTTCTTCATTACATTTGACCTATATCTTGCTACTTGTGCACCCCCAACCCCTCTACCTGTTACTTTTAGAAGAAACCTACGCTCTCTCTCACCCTCCCATCTTTCTTCCTTAGTATCCTCCTCCCTTCCCTCTCCTACTCACTTCTCATCCCTGGACACTAATGCAGCAACCGACACCTTATGCTCCACTCTTACCTCCTGTCTAGATGTTATATGCCCTCTCTCCTCCAGGCCAGCACGAGCTGCTCCGACAACCCCTTGGTTATCCGATGTTCTTCGTGAGCATCGCTCCAAACTTAGGGCAGCCGAGAGAAAATGGCACAAATCTAAGGCAGGGGCGGATTTAGCCATTTTGGGGCCCAAGGCAAACACAGACATGGGGCCCTCTACATCTTTTGTTCCTCCTTGTAAAACTGTAAAATTTTATTTTCATAATATATTACCTGTGCAATAATATTTATTGTCTATTCACAAGGGCTGCACGATAAATGAAATCGCAATTGTGATTAATCGGAAGCTGCGATTGTCATGCATATCTTTTAGTGAAGCACTGATTTCTGTGTGATCAGCAGTAAATCTTCATCCAAAGGCCAGAGGGCGCTCTGTCTCTCGGAAACGCCAAAATCACCTGAAGGAGAAATCTAGAAAACACTTATCGCTTCAGCTGAATAAAACTAAATAAAGATTGAACTGCTTTCATTGATTCAACGTGACTAATGAACACACGACTACGACAATATATTGTTTACTGAAGTTCGTATTATTATAATTTTCGTTATAATAAAGTACATTTATACTGCAATGCCTTCATCACTGTTTAGAATTCTATGAACTATGTTCTGTGCATTATTATGTGTAAGAAGCCACATCATTTCACAGAAGGATTAATTTCAAACACTCGACTGATGTTATGAAGTAAGTTATGAGTAAAAATATTATTTAAGGTGGGTTTTTCACGTGCTTTGAGATGTAATGTTAGCACCATTTTTTACACAGCGTATTTCACTGAGAAGCTACGCAAACAGCTCTCATTATCGCAAACGATTTCTTTTCGATTGCATAATTAAATCGATTTCGATTATGAACGTTATGACCACATTTAGATGTATAAATTAATGTTAGTGTCACAAGAATCGACATCAGCTTATTTCTGCTTTTTAGCTTTACCGTCGTCAGCTGGTGACGGTGACATCAGAAAAAAATGTTGTTAGCTTTGGTAGTGTTGCTATTTTTTATTACTTATTTTTTTTGCTTTCCTCCCATTTCCTCGTTTTTTGCTTCGCTTCATTTCAGCTCCGTACACACCCCGACTGTCAATCACTTCTGCTGTTCTGCAGCAGATGCGCAGTGACGTGAAATAATGGAATAGTCCAACAGTGTGGTGTTCGAGGGTGCCCGCGCCTGAGTGCCCCTAAGATATATTCTATATAAAAGTATTCTGATGACTTTTCAGAGAATTTTTGACATTTGCCATAAAGTAAAAAATAACAAAAAACACCTCGACCAAAATTTTTTGAGGGGGCCCCCTTGCAGCTCGGGGCCCAAGGCAACTGCCTACCTTTGCCTAATGGCAAAGTCCGCCCCTGATCTAAGGATCCATCCGACCTCAGTATGTATCGGTCTATGCTCTCATCTTTCGCTACCCAAGTACATACTGCCAAATCTTCATACTTCCACAACAAGATCAACAATTCTCCAGACGCACGCAACCTTTTCAAAACATTTAATACACTGCTTTGTCCCCCTCCACCACCTCCCACAACTTCTATAACAGCTGATGACTTCGCCACATTTTTTACAGACAAAACTACATCGATCAATAATAAGTTCTCAGCTCCACACATACAGGAACTAAAATTGACCACACTCACAGCTGGAACTCCCTTCTTCTCCTTATGTCCTTACTCGGAGGCAGAAGTAACCAAACTTTTCCTCTCCAGCCATCCGACGACATGTCCTTTAGATCCTATCCCCTCACACCTTCTCCAAGCAATCTCCCCTACAATCCTACCGGCGCTCACACACATCATCAACACATCTCTTCTCACAGGCACTTTTCCCACTACATTTAAGCAGGCCCGGGTAACCCCACTGCTCAAAAAACCTACACTTAACTCTTCACTCATAGACAACTACAGACCTGTCTCTCTCCTTCCATTCATAGCAAAACCACTGGAACGGGCTGTTTTCAACCAGCTATCCTTATTCCTCTCACAGAACAATCTACTGGACTCTAACCAATCAGGGTTCAGAAGCGGCCATTCAACTGAGACTGCGCTACTGTCTGTCACTGAAGCCTTGCGGACTACTAAAGCTGATTCCAAATCATCAGTACTCATCTTGCTGGACCTATCTGCAGCTTTTGACACTGTGAATCACCAGATCCTCCTGGCAACCCTCTCAACGCTGGGCATCACAGGGACTTCACTTCGCTGGTTCAAATCCTATCTCTCTGGTAGGTCCTTCAGAGTGGCCTGGGGAGGCGAGGTATCCAAAACTCATCAACTGGTCACTGGGGTTCCTCAGGGTTCAGTTCTTGGACCTCTCCTCTTCTCCATATACACTACATCTCTGGGCCCCATCATACAGGCACATGGCTTCTCCTACCATTGCTATGCTGATGACCCACAGCTCTATCTTTCATTCAAACCAGATGATCCATCGGTAGCTGCACGGATCTCAGGTTGCCTGGCGGATATCTCTGCATGGATGAAGGAACACCATCTACAGCTCAATCTAGCAAAGACTGGGCTCTTTATCTTTCCTGCCACTCCATCTCTACAGCATGACTTCTCCATCCAGTTAGGTTCATCAACAATTACCCCATCAACTTCAGCCAGAAATCTGGGTGTAATCTTTGACGACCAATTGACTTTCAAAGATCAGATGGCAAAAACTGCTCGATCTTGCAGGTTAGCATTGCACAACATCAGAAAGATCAGGCCCTTCCTAACAGAGCATGCTGCACAACTCCTCGTCCAGGCCCTGGTCATCTCCAGGCTGGACTACTGCAATGCTCTTTTAGCTGGTCTTCCAGCATGTACAATCAAGCCTCTACAAATGATTCAGAATGCAGCAGCACGACTGGTCTTCAACGAGCCCAAAAAGGCCCATGTCACACCTCTCTTTATATCTCTCCACTGGCTACCGGTTACAGCTCGCATCAAATTCAAGACACTGATGCTGGCATATAGGACAGCCACCGGATCATCACCTGCCTACCTCCATTCACTACTACACATCTACACTCCCTCCAGAAGTCTGAGATCCTCTAGTGAAAGACGCCTCATTGTACCGCCACAGAGAGGTATTAAATCACTGTCCAGAACATTCTCGTTCAATGTCCCTGCCTGGTGGAATGATCTTCCCACCCCTATCCGGACTGCAGACTCCTTAACAGCTTTCAAACGACTGCTGAAAACCCATCTTTTTTTGACAATATGTGACTCAATAAACAAAAAAAAAAAAAAAATTGTTCTCTTCTCTTTCTTGATCCCACCTTTCCAGCCTGATCTCCTCTCTTTCCTGATCTTCTCCTTCTAGCCTGCAATCTTCTAACAATGCCTGATATATGGTATTTTTAAGCACTTCCTATGTTGATCTGCCTCCTTAGGATGAATCACTTGTTGTATTCCCAATTGTTAGTCGCTTTGGATAAAAGCGTCTGCTAAATGAATAAATGTAAATGTAAATGTAAGATGATAAAAATGTACAAAATTGTGAACATTTTTATCATCATTCTCAAAAATAAATAATCTTTTGATATTCAGTGTTATCGTTAGATTAATTTTGATTGAAAAAGCAGAAAAACAATCTTTCCAAAATGATTGTACACTCTGGCAATCAACAAACAGACGACATAAAGCCTCTCTCAGCTGTTACAAAAAGAACATTCTTTCCCAATATCCATAAAGTTAGAGAGCTATATTGGTTGGATATATTTTGTGTCAAATTTTCAGGTGAATTTCTCTTACCTGGTTTGAAATACAAAATTTGTAAGGAAGCAGCCAAGCTTTTCTCCAATTAATATCCCTTAGGATGGAATTTGAAATAAAATGTTCCTCTTGGAACAACTCTCTTTAAAGACTTGTCTTATATCATTGTAGTACATTTTTATCAAATACATTTTTACCGTTTATAAGGAAATTAAAATCTTTATTGTCAACTTTATAATAAGTCAGGTGACTGCACATTAAATTAATAAATCCTAAGGGAATGGCTACTTAAAATTTTATGGGAAAGTCAAACTTAGACAAAAAGGAGTCCTAAGAGTAAATTCTTAAAGATGAATCGAATAAATCGCTCAAGTACATGAACCCCTGTGACTTTTATTTTGGAGCGGGCGGCTGTATGACGTCATAGGGCTGCGCCGCGCTCCACGTCTGTTGTGTTTCGACAGAAGAAAGGTTTGTGTTTTAATCAATGCATTGCAAAGTGTGCAGACTCTCTATCTAATGTCATTTACGAACATTGTTTTTATGAGTAAAGCACGAGCA
Source organism: Garra rufa (assembly GCF_049309525.1). NCBI lineage: Eukaryota > Metazoa > Chordata > Actinopteri > Cypriniformes > Cyprinidae > Garra > Garra rufa. Next base: position 31,911,909 of record NC_133383.1, read on the forward strand.
CCAGAAGAGAGATGCGTGTCATTTCGCTGCTTCTATCGTGAATGATGTGAGTCTCTGAAACTCAACCAAAGATTGACTGATTCAGATCTGCTGCTGGTTACAACATTAGACATGTCTGAGATCAGCAGATACATGTGTGAATGTATTAGTGACGGTCAAATGAAGCTTTATGTCGTGAAAAAGACCTTTACTCGAATCTTTTCATCAAGATGTAGATAAATGACATCTGGTGGCCAAATGATGGAAAGAGCTTGCCTTTGTGTCCCGGACATTAGTGGACTGATGAAGAAAATAAATCAGTGTGTGCTGTGAAACCCACACAAACAAACAGAGCTGGATGAAACACAGGAAAACCACACTTCAGGAAACCCAGAAAATGACTTTGGTAGAAGCTGAACTGACTGTACAGAAAATGACTTGAGTTAAAATCACACATTATGTGGTATTTATTGTGCTGAAGTATGAGACGTATTTTTCTTTAATATTACACATACTTAAGGATTGAAAGCAAAAGAACAAGTACATGCTAAATGGAAAAGGAGCAAATATATGTATTGTGTACCCACAACTTGATTTTTTTAATAAACATGGACAAAAACGGTAAAATAATGCAGAGTGTAAGATAAATAAATATTCAACTGAAGAGTTGTTAATGCAATATGTAGCAATTACAATATTTATGTTATGGTTTTTTACCCCGAAATGCAACATATTGACTAATGATCTACGTTTGGCTGAACTGCAGCGATTCATTTGCTCCTCTTTTCTGTGGCTTTCAGCAGCCTGCGACAATAGAGCTCAGGTTTCATGTCAGATCTGCTCGTCCAGTCAGTCGCAAAGCTCTTTCTCGTTTTAGGAGTGTTTTATGCATTCTCTCGCAGCGTTTACGCCGATGTCATGTGCACAGGCTTTATATGTAATGAGAACAAACACTAAAATGAACGTCAACTTTTACTATCGGACTGGAAATATTATGCATCATAACTAAGTTTGTTCTTTGATTAACTGTTAGTGCTAGTTTTGGTTTGTTAACGTTCATTAACTTCGCTAACCTGAGAGCTGATTGAGATGCACTCAGAGATTTAGTTTGGACTAATATATTATTTCTATCATTCTGATCCTGTCCAGATGGTGTTTACTAAAGAGGAGAGTGAAGACGTGAAGATTGAAGAAGCGTTCAGAGTCAAACATGAAGACACTGAGGAACAAACAGGTTGGTTTCATTCTCAAAGCTGAACTCATTTGATCCGAATTCAAGCGTCCAGCTCGACAGAAACCAATGTGTGAGGTTTACAGCACTGAGTGCTGATGGACAGATGTTGCTCGCTTTCTGTGTTTAATCTACTCACGACGATTATAAGAAAAATCATAATTGTCAAATATTCCCTCAAACTGTAATCGTGATTATTGATTACATTGATTGATGTTTTAAATAGCTTTATACCACTGTTTGAAGCAACTGCATTCCATAATTTTATATTAAAAAACATTGTATTGCTTTCTCATTGTCACAAATGTCAACAATACATTGGTTTGGTTTCTTAAAATAAAAAAGGACAAATATGCAATATGCATAGAGATATGTCGGTATAGGTTTCATTAACTGATAATGCTTTTATCACGGTATTGAAATGTATTCGCAAAAAAGTGGTGTCATAATACAGTATTACAGTTTTAATAACTATTTTCTTATAACAAAAATAACTGAACATTTAAATACAATAAAGCAATACATACAAGTAAGGGATAATGTACAGGCAGCCGGTAGTTATCGCAGAAATAAGCCCCGACAGTGTGATCAGGACGTGAAGCGGAGGGTCTTGTGTCACACTGAAGGGGCTTATTTCGCGATAACTACCGGCTGCCTGTACATTATCCCGCTTATTACACGGCTACTTGCCACATAAGGAAAAAAACTGGACATGAATATGAATTTGAAACCTTTTATTGGCATATTTGTTTTAAATTAACATTTTTATCCTTCCGCGAAACGATATAGTACCACGTGACTAACATTCAAACTATGTACGTTAGTAAGACAATTTAAATAGATTAATGTCGAAATTTTCCATTGTTGATTGTGGTTGTCCAGTGTTTGACACAAGATGGCGCCAAACGGTAATCTTTGTTGGCACGGAGGGATTTTAAACGCTATGCGTTATTACTTTGGAGCGGTGATTATTTGAAAAGAAGGAACCTGCAAATGTCTCAACTGACCAATCAGAATCAAGCATTCCAAAGAGCCGTGTAATAAAGACCAATGGTTATCACTTTACAGTAAGACCTCTTAGTCAATGTATTAATATTCACAATGAGCAAGGGCTACAATTGCTACAGAAGTTTTCTTTGTTAAAACAATACAACTCTTAGTTGATGTTAGCTCATTAAATAACACAGTTGCAGCTTTTGATCTGAACAATTTGTTATTAAATATTGGAAAAACCTAAGATTAAAGAATGTTTCAAAGGCAGTTTATGTTAACTGCACATTAACTAATGTTAACTAATGAAGCCTTAATGTAAAGTTTGACCAAACAATAAAGAATCAAAACACTTTTAAACAATATCTAGGGCATGTTGTAGCCCAGATTCAAATGTAATAAAGTTTGAAAAATAGCCTGTTAATTCTAAATATTTAAGGATTTGTCACTGTGATGAATACTGTGGTGATTACACAAATCAGGTTTTTTAATCACTTAAACACTTACAGGGTTTCCGGATAATGGCTGCCTCATGTTTAGGACGATCTTGTAATCGTGGCATCCGTAATCGTAATTGCAATTAGAAATTCGATTCATTGTGCAGCCCTAATTCAATATTTAAATAAAAGTTTTAATAGGCCTAAATGTATGCAAGATATTTCATGTAGATGCGATTAATCAAAATTCAGTTTTGATTTTGTCTTCAAACGATTATGTAAATACAATAATCAAGATAAAACAAATATTACTCCCTATTCTACTCGCTTTGTGTGCTTTCGCTCCTCTATAAAAGCCCAGTTTCACATGCAAATCAGTAAAATCATGTAATGTGACTTGCATAAAATGGGACATACTTGATTTATTGATGTTTATTTGATGTTGTGTTTTTAAAAGCACCAAAGAGAATGTGTGTTGTTCTGTGTATGTGAACGCAGACAAGTCAACGTTTAGCTTCAGATGCGTACCTGAACGCTCAAATACATGCAAATATATGTCAAAATGTGGCGTTTGCTGATTATTCATGTAAACCTTTGTCAGTTAAGTCTGAAATAAACGTAAACAGTTGAGAATGAAAATCCGTGTGTATATAACAGTATATTGGATCCGTGCAGCTCTTAAAGCGGCCACTAGTAATATTCCTTCTGCCGTCTCTGTGCTTAATGTTCATCAAACAACAAAAGACAGAATCACTCACTGCTCTTGACGGAGGGACTTTTGTAGCTTTTATAAGAAACAAAACATGTTTCATTCTTACAGAGTATGCTGTTTTATTTTGCATTCAATTAATTACATTAAATCTGGGTTTTTTAAATTAACATTATTTTTTTATTGCATTGCTATCTTTATATTAATCAATCATATAAAGTTCTGAATCCACCTATAATCGTTTTATGATTTTTTCCAAAATCCAACATTTAAAGAGCTACTTCTGTGTTGACATTGCTATCAGTCAATGAGTTTGACCAATGCTAAATATTAAACATGTTTGGTATCTAAAGTCGCACCCACACTGGACTTGATGACCAGCAGTCAGAGGTGGGTAGAGGACCCAAAATCTGTACTCAAGTAAATGTAATTCGTTACTACCCACCTCTGCCAGCAGTGGACAGGAATCTATCTAAGATCTCTCTGACTGTACCATGAAACAATCATCATTATTCCATGGATTGTCTGGATGCTGGATTCTGATTGGCTGGCAGTAAAACTGTTTAATGCACTGGTAGCTCTAAGTCAGTTTAATCACCGTTCTGTATTAATGCGCTGCTTTAATTGATGCATGCAAACGCAGAGAGAGAGAGAGAGAGAGAGAGAGAGAGAGAGGGGTAAAATAGCCTAGAAAATAGATTGCTACATTATATTCCTCAAAACAGTCCCTCTATCATCTCTCTCTATATCTTGCCTTCTTTCTCTCTCTCAGTTGATCAATAATTTACTGAAACAAAAGCTATAAATCATTCAAATAAATGTGATCTTAGGGGGTGTTCACTCTTGGCGTCTTTTTTCAAACTGCCAGCGTCTGTTTTACATTATAAGGGGCGTTACTTGACCCTTTTTACTGTGGCACGTGCCCCAGTAGAGCTTTCGGTTGAGCAACTCCCCTGGAGTAAACCGTGTTTTCAATAAAGTCCTGAGTGCTTTTTTTAAACGCCACCGTCGGTGTCTTTTTCTGCAGCTCAGAGCATCTTTTCAAGTTGAAAAAAGTTCAACTTTTCTGAAGAAAACGCCCCACGTCAAGCGCTTTTTTGAGAGCTGACCAATGACAAGCGACCTGTTGTTTCCATAACAACAAGAAAAAATGGGAAAGGTGCCGTTATGTAGACTTTTATTTTATTGTTGTAAACCGGATTCAACTTGAAAAACCGACGTGCAGCGTTGATAGCCTCTTGAGCCGCACATCCACACGCACAGTAGAGCCGTTGCGCTTCGGGTGTCCTTTTTTCGAGTCCCGGCTCGCAGACCTTTCCCGACCCCCCTGTCTAAATACTGTCCTATCAAATAAAAGGCAAAAATGTCAAAAAAGAAAAGAGCCAGCTTCCTCTTTTATCGACATTTCTGCTCCACACATAGGCTGCTGTTGTTATAGCAACAAAAAGAGGCCCTCTGCTGCAACGCGTCCAGATTTATTGTGTTGCAAAGAGCAGTACTAGTTTTAACTTGTCTATAACTTGCTAAATGTCCATGGAATAAGCGGGATAATCAACTGTTTGCTGTGCATTAAAGGATTTAAAATGCACTTCAGGGAAGAAACCACCCTCCGCTTCCTGTCAGGTAGTTATTTGCCTCCACGTCATGCATTTAAAATCCTTTAACTGTTGATTATCCCTTACTTATGTAGTGCCCAAACCCTAATATGTGAACAAAGAGGATTGCTATTTCTCATTCACACATACTCACGAATAAACTGCTGTAATTTGGTGCAATATGTGGCAGTTGAATTTGTAACAATTTTTTAATATTTTTTTATGATTTCGCAACAGGTGTTGTCAAAAAAGTTCAATTTAAAAGTGTCTAATTTTATGGTTTCAAGTAACATGACTGCTAATAATGAATTTTTAAAAATGTGAAAATCTATTAGCTTTCCAAAAGCTAAAGTTCTTTTTCAGATTTTTAAGTATTTGCTCTGGGGGAAAAAATGTTGATGAAAGGCTGAAAGTTTTGAAACAAAGATTTTGTGAGAACCTGATCAGCTCTGCGTAGTACCACTGTTTTCAACTTTTGTGATCTGAACATGCAAAACACCCTTCTTTACAGCATTTAAAACTGCTTTAACATGAACAGGGAACAGGGATTTCTAACTTTGATACGATACGATACGATATGAAAAATAAATTCGATACCACAGAGAAAAAAACTGCCACAATATTAAAGTGGTAAATTTCTTTTTTAATTTAAAGATAGATATAACAAGATAATATGCCAATGAGGAATGTGCATATGTTCACTGCTTCAGCTTCTTAGCTTCATTTGAGTTTGTTTCATACTTTATCTGCTGTTCAAATACAAACACAGCTGGTAGTGTAGATTGTGAGTGTGTTGTTTAACAAACTTTTTTTTTTAGACCACACTTTTAAAATGAACTGAACTATAACTAATCTTACAACTTAAGTTAATGGTAATAGATATTTGTTAACATTAGTTAACATGAATAAACAATGAAAAATACTTCCAAAACATTTATTAAGCTTAGTTAAAAGTTAATTCAAACTATAATTTACTACTACATTAACTAATTAAAATAAAGTTCAATCTGTTGATATTTATTATTGGACCAGAGCTAACATGATCCGTTGTGTTTTTATTACCTACCGTTATCAAAGATTCAAATATACTGTAACAAATGCATTGCTCATCGTTCATAAATGCTGGTTAATACATTAACATTATTTGACAAACAGATTTTAATGCCAGATTCTCATATAATCACAGATCCATGCAAACGTCTGTGCATCACACGCGGAAACAATGATCAGTTGCTCACTGGATCGACATTAAGACTAATTGCAGAATTTAAGTAATGATTTTTTTTTTTAAATAAAGTTAAATAAGCGCAGTTATTTTACATTTGACCACAGTTATCCAGTTGACCACGAAGTATTTACTCATCTAAGATTCTTCAATCAGATTATATTAACGAATTACGGTGAAAAAACGAGACAACACTCATATCAGCTAGGCAGTCTTATTTAATGATTCAGTAATGTTAAAACGAGAACAGTTACCAACCTCTCAAAATTATTTATATAGACCCAGGTGTCTGTCTGTCTTTGTGAAATTAGTAGTGTTAGCGTCTTTTGTTAGCACTGCTCTGTAGCAACTCTTTACATTCACATATTGGCTTGCTTGTGTACTTCGGCTTTCCGTGTTCAGTTGCTTTATATCTAAACTATTTCCAGATAGCACTGCTGCTGTGTTCTTTATCAGCCAAAGCCGGTGGCGGGGTCGCCTCACTCGCCTCTCTGTTCGCTTCACTTATGCTACTTAACCAGAGCGAATGAGACGAGACAGGCACTGACTGTGGTGTTTGTCAACGCACCTGTGGAGAGAAGTGAAAGTGACAGCTCGGCTAGTATCCATACTTCGGGAAATTATTATTGGTACCGTTCAGATATTTCAGTATCCATATTTATCCAAATATCTATATTTTTGACAACACTACTACTGGAGACTATTGGATATAATCTCTGTCTCAGCCAAGTGAATGCAGACTGAAGCAGTCAAGCGGAAACAAGTCTCATATGTGCGGGTGAGATTTAGGGGGTGAGCGTAGATATGCAGATGTTTACGGTACGATAACTGTGCATGTTCTAACCCTATTTCACTCAGTGTTTGCCAGCTGTATGTGTGCGATCTCATTCGGGAAGATTTACACTTTACAGATTCCCAGTGGTCTACACAGACATTTGATCTTTGTAATTAGCAGAACAATCAAATTGATACTAAACCTAACCAGCAGTTAGTGTAGTGATGACAACCTCCATATTGGTCATATGCCTTGCATCTAGTATGATCTAGATAAAGTACGCTTGCTGGTAAACCAATCAGTCAGCTGGATTTATGTGAGATTCATCCGCTTTCCAAATGCAGCTTTAACTGTGTCACATTCATTACATTATCATCTGTGAATGAGAGAAACTTCCAGACCGGTGGGGGACAATGGCATTGCTGTTGCAAAGCATGTTCAACAAGGATTCTGGGAGGAAAAACGACCTCAGGTTTAACACAAATCTTATAGCTCACTTGAGAGGTCATCATCGTGGAAAAGCTGCATTAGAAGAATATGAAGCATCTGTGGCAGCGGCTACTAGCACAGAGCCTTAAACGAATCCCGGTTCCCAGACCTTGCCTCACTTGCACAGAAATGCCTGTCAGCTCCAGCATAGACAGCGAACGCTAATTTTCTGCTGCTGCAAATGTTATGAATGAAAAAAAAGAATCGGAACTAGGTGTGAGAAAGCAGAGATGCTTCTGTTTATCACAAATAATCTCCCACTAATGCCCTCACATAACTAGCAGAATAGACAATAGACATTAAACAGAGACAAGGGAAAAGATACATACTTTAGAGGAGGCTAAGACATTTTGAGTAGTGCAAATTGGAAATCATTTTAAGGTTATTAATATTTTTTTATTTATGTTAAGCTATGTCATTTCAAGCACTTTTGAGGATGAACTTTTGTGTTTAATTTTTGAGGGTGATGAATGTCAATGGATTTTATTTATTATGTATTTGAAAAACATGTGACTTAAAGTTTATATACCTTCCACATCCTCATGCACTAAACGTTGAATAGATGCATTTCTTTATGCATGAAATACTTTAAAATAAATTTGTTCTTGTTGTGAATTGCAGACAAACCATAATTCTGCCAAACCCTTTTGTGGTGCCTCACATCAAAAAATAATAACATTTGAAGAATCAGCACTGATGTGTGCTATTACAGTTAAATCCACTGTTCTCCTGGGTTCACCCACTGCAAATTATGTGAAAATTATAATATAAAAATATGATCTTATTGGTTATCGGTATCTGTACAAGAATTACTTAATTATCGGTTATCTGTATCAGTTAAAAAATATACATATTGAAGCCACAACACTGGTTTAATCACTTGCCCACCGCAGCACCAGCCACCACCGTCGTTTTAATAATTTAATTCAGTTAAAAAAATAGACAGTACAATTAAAAACAGTGGCATTATAGATCAGATTTAATTTAACACTTGAGGACAATGAGTCGAGCTGACTGACAAGAAGACAGAGGTGAGAAAGAATAGGTAATAGGTTATTTAATTTCTAAACGAAATGCAAAAGCACCTGTTTGGGAATATTTTGGATTTTAAAAAGACTGTTGACTTTAGCCGTTTATCTAAAAATGTGATATTGGAAGGTTTTCTTAAACATTCGTTTAATGGTTTTCCCAGTTTTGCAGATTTTTACTTTTATTTAAACCTAACTTGTAATGTATTTATTTTATTTGACATCAAGGTGTATGCTGTGTCTCCAAGATTTTTATTAGTTTTGTTAATAAACGTTCTCTGTTTCTTATTTGGTGCCACAGTGTTTACTTATTTTTTATACCTATACACATTTTGTGAAAGTAATTTGCTATTTTATATTATGCATAGCCTATAGCAATCATTTTGTTAATAAAAGAAGAAAAGCAAGGAAAAGCGGGAAAATTCAAACAAGAAATGAACACTTGCTTTACGCCGAGTTGCCACTACTTTGAACGTGAAAGTAAAATGTGCACAGCACTTTTAAGTTTGAAAGAGAACACCAGTCCCCGTGGTAAAAGGGAAGGGTGACACATTTGCGCACTGGGATAGTTTTTCTTAATGGGGTGTCTAATGACAGAGACTTTGCCAACTTTGGAAAAGATGAATAAACAAAAGTCCATCCAGTATTCGAGGGTCAGTCGTTGCACAAGCCAGTGGAATGATTTTAATTGGGAGATTAGTGTAAACACCGATATCTGATACTAGGCATGTCTAAAGTGAATGTAAACAGACGGACCAGAAAATGGTGAAAAGTTTGGATCTGTGCATTAAGACTTGCAGTGTAAACGCAGCCATATTTTAGTAGCTTAATGCATACAGCATGTAACATATATTGTTGGATTTGATGTTTGTTGCTTTGTGCCATTAAGGTGGGGTTAATTTGTATTTGTGTTTTTCCCTTAGAGCTGATGCCACTGAAAGCAGAAAGTCAAGATTTAAATGAAATTGAACAGAAAGATCATGATTTCATTTTTGTAGAAAAATCATTTAGTTGCTCACAAACTGAAATGTCTTCACAAAAAGAAGCAAATGGAAGTTATTTCGTCTGCCAACATTGTGGAAAAAGTTTTAACGGAAAAGGAAACTTTAACAAGCACCAGCTAATTCACACCGGAGAGAAGCCGTTCACCTGCCCTCAGTGTGGAAAGAGATTCACTCAGAAATCAACCCTCGGCACACACATCAGAGTTCACACCGGAGAGAAACCCTACACCTGCGTCATCTGCGGAAAGAGTTTTGTTCAAAGAGGAATCCTCCAAACCCACATGAAAATTCACACTGGAGACAAGCCTTTCACCTGCAAACTGTGTGGAAGCAGATTCGTTCACAAAGCAGACCTTGAAAACCACATGAGGATTCACACCGGAGAACAGCCCTACACCTGCCCTCAGTGTGGACAGAGCTTCACTCAGAAAGGAAACCTCACTCAACACATGAGGATTCACACTGGAGAGAGGCCCTACACCTGCCAACAGTGTGGAAGAGGTTTCACTCATAAAGGAAACCTTGACAAACACATGAGGATTCACACCGGAGAGAAACCCTTCACCTGTGGGCAGTGTGGAAAGAGTTTCAGACATAAAATAACCCTTGATTCCCACATGAAGGTTCACCTTTAATTCTGACCAGTCTAATAAACTATTTGCCTTCACAGCCATCATTTTGTCCAGGTTTTTTCCCCCACCTTCATGAGCACTGCTTTCATACCAATCTTTTTTTCCTCAGTTTCCAAAATTGAGTGGTTGCAGTAAACGTCCTCTAATTTTGATTGTATTTGATTTTAAACATTAAACTTCTGACTTCTGTCTTACTGTGAAATTTTACATATGCATAAAATGCATATGTTGTAAATCCAGACTTGAATTAAAGCTGCAAGCAGCGATGATAGGGCCCTCGCACATGGGCTCACCGCCGACCGGTGGCTTTAGGAAAACAGCAAACGGTGGGCAGTGTGCTTTTAATACAGTAAATGTAGGAGAAATATGTCATAAGTCATTTAAATGTGCCAAACTTGCCGCTGCCAGCTGGTGGCGCTATGCCTTTAACTGATTATTGGCATGTAGATGTGTTCAGGCTGGCACTTTCATCAAACATATGAAGTTTGGTGCAGATTGACCTTGGTATGTTTGAGTTAGTGAAAGATATGATATATCCTGAATATTGGCCTTTAGTTGTCTTCAGGCCAGGACCCTTACCAAACCTGTGAAGTTTGAGGCAGATCGGACATTTTATGGCTGAGTTATAACAACTTCTATGTCCATGGCGAAACATCAAACTTTGTCAGTCCGCCACAGACACGCGCTTTAACGATAACTCAAGATCGTCACAATTTAACATCTCTAAGGCCTCTAGATCAGACTGATCAAATATAATGTTGATATCATTAAATCTCTAGGAGGAGTTTGCTATAAACCTAAACCCCTGCAAGGACTTCAGATAATGCCAACTGTGAACCAATATGCTACATTTTCCCTATATTCTGATGATGATGATAAGAACATGATTCATGATGATAACAAAATGTTATTATTGCTTGCATTACTTCCACATTCTGCTTCAATGTCATTGTTACCTATCTGTTCAATTTGTGTGTGGATATTGCTTTGCTGGTGACTCCTGTTATAAGACATCACTCTTAAGCGCTACATAACTAAGAATCAATAAGGAAGACGGTGCCCAGTTGGCACATGCATTCACAGTAACCCTCTGCCAGTTTGGATTTAAAGTTTACTGAATTGAAAGGGTTACACTTTAAAATCAACACACAGACACATACACACAATATATACAATTTTGCCATCCAGTTTCATTTGTTAACATTAACTATATTTGTTAACATGAACAATAATTAAATGGCATTTATTAATGTTAATTAATATTAAGCTAAAAAAAAGTATTCATATATTGTTTAAAGGTAAATTAGTATCTTTTAACATTAGTTTATGTACTGTGAATTAACATGAACATGAACACAGTTCATGGGGGTGTACAGCAATACACAATAAAGTGCTCTATAAACGCTTCTTTCTTTCAAAATATCTTTAAAAATCAAGTTGAGTATTGTAATGGGGCGATATATATATATATATATATATATAACTCATCTTAAAATGTTAAAATTTTCAGATGTTTTGAACAGATAACGGCAAAGTTTGTTTTGTTGTCAAAGTTTGTCTTGAAATTGTTAATTTAAATTTTATATTCAGTAAATAACACTATGAAAATAAATGTCTATCAATGAAGATAAATCGCTCATGCTAAAAAGTTGTATTTTTCTTAATCTTTTGCTATGTGACTGAATAGGACAAGTTCATGGTACAGTTCAGTAAAAAATAAATAAATAAAAAAACAACAACTGCAAAATACAAACAATGAAAGACTTAGTGACCCTTTATATTTTCTCAAAATATCAGACTCTGATGATGATGATGATAAAACGTAATAATAAAATGTTTGGGGGAAAAAATAGTTTAGTTTTTCCTACAGGCCAGGGGAAGGGAAGATCATTTCTAATCAGTAGTACACATCTAAATGTTTTTGTTTTGCATTCAGAATATGTCCAGATATATTTCAGCCTAATAGGGATGCCTGCACTAAATGGCCAATTTCACATGTATTTTGTGTATTTTAAAAATACAAAATAGTGTATTCGTATTTAAATACATTTTTCCACTCAGTATTTTGTATTTTTATTTCAAATACATTTCTATGTATTTATGCCCATCTCTGTGTGTGTCCAGTGGTGTATCATATAGAGTCACTGAGGAGGATCTGGCCGTTCACCACCAAGAGAATCAGCTCCTGAAGACCCCAGAACACATTGAGGAAGGACTGGGCTTAAAATTTATGTTGTTTTTCTGATGTTAAACCTAAGCTATGTTGTAAACAGTTGAAGAAAGTATTTTCAGTAATGTATAGTACAATTTGTTTTAACGTGTAAAAAAAATTACAGGACAAAAAAAAATAAATGTGTAGAAGAATGTTTTTTGAAAAAAATTATAAGCTGCACTAAAAAAATGACAATGTACATAATCAGGCCTACTTCTATTTACTCATGTGAACATGCAATACAAAATGTACAGATATTATTCATTTCATTTTAACTTACATCACAACAATAAACCACTGAAATTTGGTTGTTTCATTGACACTGTGACATTTTTAAAAAAGATGGTAATGTACCCATTTTTTCTTGCCTAATATTAAAGGCTAATAATTGACTTGTTAACCATTCTCTCAAGAAGAGAAAACTGTCTCTCTCCTGTCTGTGCTCCTATGTGTCTCTCTCTCTGATGTCCTCCAGCTCACTCTCTGTCTCCCTCAACTGTCCCAAGGCATTCACATAGAAGAGGATATGAAGATGAAAGAGATCCTCACTGGACCAAACTCAACCAAAGAGGCTTATTTTATTTATTGCTTAGAGAGGACACAAACATCTGTGCAAAAATGTGGAAAAAGTTCAGAACGTTTTTGGCTCTTAACCCTTCCTCAGTGCCATCAGAATACTACAAACAATAAATACATATAAATATGAACGTGTGTTATGTTGTGTTTACTTTTGTTAACAGTATTTTAATAGTATTTAATGCATATGAACACGGAGTCGTTTTAAATGTTACTGTTATTAATTTTATTTTCTAAAATATGGCTATTAATACGTAATATTTGTGACAAAGATATTTTTGCAACAGCTCCAAGCCTCACGCGCAGTGTGTACGTCAACGTCCGAATCCGTTCACTTCATTTCGTCCACTTTTGATGCAGTCCACTCAGTAGAAAGGGATTATAGTGAGTGAGCGAGTGGGCGATTTCAGGCACAGCCCAGGACTGCTATTAGTTCCGGCGATGTGACGTCAATGAGCTGCGCTCCTCATCTGTTGTGATTCGGCTGAAGACAGGTTTGTGGTCGCTAGCATTCGGTTAAATCGACACAAACCTTTAAGCAGTTGTATAGTTTGTGCAAGCGCTGTAACATGAAGGAATTATTCTTCAATATAATATTTCAGTGCTTTATTTAATATGTATGAATGTCATTTTGCTTAAGTAAAGCGCGTCAAAACAGAAAAAGAGCGTTTTATTTCGCACCCTATATCCCAGTCGTATGTATATTGTCTATATATCCTAAATCAGTTTATCGTAAACACGAACTCGGTCCTTGTAATCAGTAAAGGGAGAAACGGAGCTTTTTTGAAACTCCGAGTCAATTGAATCATTTGCTCCTCAAAATGATTCACTGAATCGCTCTGTTCGCCGAGACCTGCTGCTCAAACCAGTGGAAATATACAGCGATAGCAGTGGTGTGAGTGTTTATTTTTGTCTCTTTTGAGACCATTATCTATCACCCTGACTTACCAGTGTGTGTGATCTACTGATCTAGAGAGCTGACCCTCAGATTATGCTGGATTTATTTTTCTTTCTGTGAATCATTCTCATCTCAGTCCTGTGTCCAAACAGAGAAACTGAAGATGAAGATGGCGTTTATTAAAGAGGAGAATGAAGATGTGAAGATTGAAGACGCACTCAGGGTCAAAGAAGAAGATGCTGAGGAACCAACAGGTTGGTTTTCATTCTCAAAGATGAACTCCTTATTAAAATGTCCAGCTCTACAGAAATCAATGTTAACTATAAACGCAATGTAAATTTAAAAAAACAAAACAAAAAAAAACATTTATTTCTATCACTTAATTATAGTATCTGATGTTGTAAGTGTTATAAGTGGTCAGTATTACATTAATACACCCAAATCAATCAGGATTGTGTGTGAAGAACAATTAAATGTTGCAGAATCATCCCAAATACTTATTTGTAAATAAATGTAATGATGTGTAATTGAGTAAATGCAGCAGATTGCCATTGTCTTGTTATTTTCCCCTTTGTCACTGTGAAATTGTGTAAATAGACTGTTTATTTTGTGTATTGCTATGTTTATGCCGGTCCTTTATTATAGTCACTCGTAAATCCCTGATGTCTGTTTATGAATGGCTTTTGTCAAGTGTGTTTTTTAGTTAGTTTGGCTATAGTTTGTGTGCAGGGGTGACTGAATATGAATGGGCCAGTTCACAGTAATTAAAGAATAAAAACTGTAGAATAAATGGATTCTTAGAAGATGTGAATAAACTACAGTTAGCATTTAGAGTCTCAATATAAAAATCAGGAAAAATGTTTAAAATATTTAACAAAGCTAAGAGTTTTAGAGTTTTTCTTTAAGTTTCTCTAACTCAGGTTTAGCCAACCCTTCTCCTTCTCTTTATTAATCAATATATCTGATTTGTATCAAGGTAAAAGAAGAAAATGACTAGCCATCCCATTTTTAATATATCATGAATACACTGCTAACTGGAGTATTATTGGCACAGCAGTGAAATCCAATGATAATGCCCCACAGTGGAAATATATGCACAAGACCTAATACGATGTGGTACTTCATCTCTTCATTTACACAAAGCAGTAGCAGTTAGATGAAATAGACCGAACATTGTGGCAATGCATTTTTTTAAAATAATTTATTGTAACAAGCTTGTTCACCCTTAAAAAACACTGACTGCCCACTGCTGAAAAAAAATGCTTTACTCTTAAAAATAAGTTCAAACCCTTAAAATCTGGTACTGCATGTCCACAAACAGCAACATAATTCTCAGGCTATCTAAGAGCATATCATGGTCTGTGTTGTTGAAAGATAGTTTCTGTGTCGAGTCACCTTTGTTTATAGGTTGTGTCAAAGCAACTTCACCGTATTAAACAGGATAATAGTGTGTCAGTAACGCATTATTGTAAACAATCAATATTCAGTTAAAGGCTGTTGATCAGTGAATTCAGGGATGCCATCATCCAGCTCAGGTCTAATAGTAGACGATATCGCTGGAAGTTAAGGGTCCCCAACTAAGCAAGCCAGATGTTTAGATGTAATGGCAATTCTGTCAGTTTAAAGGTACAGGTGCTCCCATCAGGATTTTTGAGGCCGATCACAGTATCTGCAAATCTTTTTAAAGCCTTCTTTTTATCGTGTAGACTTATTTATAGGGATATTCCAACCAGGATTTTTAGACATTTATTCAGGGCCTGAATTTGTTTTTCTTTGGAAAATGGGGGAATTTGCCGGTTTTTTGGCTCTTGTGAGAGGGAGGAGTTTTTTAATTTGAGGGGAGCATTTATTTTAGACATTGTTTTAAAATATATTCATCTCACCTAAATGTTTGATCATGTAGTGCATTTTTGTTTTCAGTATTGTGCAATTATAGAGTCGGAGCACATTTAGGCCAGGCCCACACTGAGAGGGGGACAAAATCCAACGCTCTCCATTGACTTTGTATTGCGGGAAGCTGCCTCCCTGTCATTTGTCTAAAGTCTAAATGTCTAAAATCTGCTTTGTGACAAGATGTACAGTAAGCTAGCTAAAAAACACAAAACTTTGTTTTTATAAGCTGTTGACCCAAAAAACTTTAGCTGTAACACAAATAGCTGTAGATGTCTGGTTATTTCATGTTCAGCCATTCAGTTGGATCTTTTCTCCAATAAAAGGGAGGTAAGGAAAAGGGGCACTGACATAGACCAATACAATTTAGTTTCTCAATATATCTACCCCTTTCAGGGTGGTGAGATAATCCTTTGACATAGTTAAATGTAATGAACGTCTACTGTTGCTGTTAAATTTCCCTCCAGCTGGCGTAGTTCTCAGAGTAATATGATATGTTGCGCTCTACTTTTGTGTCCTTAAACGCTGTTTTTTTGTTTCATCATCTCTCATTTGGAGATTCAGAGGCTCCGTAGTGAGCGTGATTACGTCATTGCATTTCCTCAGCACTGATTTGTCAGATAAAGCCAATGCATTTCGGTCCTCTGAGCCAAACAGGAACGATTGTTGATGCTTAGTCCCGCCCCTGTGCCCAGATTGGTCCAAACTATTCATCTATTCAACCAATAAACCAATAGTCATCTATTCAACCAATAAACATAGGTTTTGGTCCTTTGAACCACCGATTAGTATGTTTCTTTGCAAATCTGAACAAACGCAAAGTGCTTCTTGCATGCGTGAAAACATACGCAAAAGAAGACATTTGCATGACAGCATTCTTTGAAAAAGCACAGAAATACTCAGGACAGAGCCTTTTGACAAAACACAAACCAAAAAAAGGATGAAACAGCAGTACTTATGGGATAAAGCTCTGGAATCTAGGTTTTCGTGTGACTAGGCGATGTCCCGGTAAAATAAACAGACTACAGCCAACAGATCCATCTATTTGGTTGTTATATTATGTAACTAATTCTTATGTAGTTTGTAAAGATTATTTGACAATTTTTTTCTGTTGTACTCGGTATATTTCTCTCTCATTTTGTGTGTAGTTTGTGGATAATTTGGACTGTTTTTTTTTTTTTTGTTGCACAAGACAATTTGTGTAATTGTTTTCACTACTTCCTACAATGTTTGTGTTTATTGTTCATCCTCAGATTAAGAGTATATTTATCTGATGAAGTATATAACACTATAACTCCTAAAATGTTTTTGGACTGGTCTATATTGTCAATAAACCAAATAGGCCTGTTTTTCACTGAAAAGTGCCTATAATAATATTGTGATAAATGGCTATAATTTGCTTGGGAAATGTTATATATAAACAAAATTTTATTTGGAAGTGTAAAACACCTAAATGCAATTTTCTAAAGGTAAAAAAATCAAACTTCAGTAGCTTTTTGTTTTAGAGATTTTTTTAGAGAAAACACAATTGAAATTGTAATTTTAAATTAGCTTGACAATAAATTCAAGTTCGTATGTTTATAATGATATATGACAATTGATGCTGACTGCTAGAATAGGTCTGAAAATATTTTAATAGTTCAGTAGATAGGAGCTAGCACACATGCTGGTATAAATATGTAGATGTTTGTTTCTTTGTGCTATTGAACTTGTATCTGTCTGTATTCGTCATAGAGCTGATGGTGCTGAAAGTGGAGAATGAAGTGGAAAAGAAAGACGATTGTGTAACTGGAGAACAGACATCCTCAAGAGTTCAAACGACTGAAACCCGTAATCACCACACAATGATTCGCTCCAGAGAAAACTGTTTTAAATGTCATCAGTGTGGAGTAAGTTTCTATAACATTAAACACCTTAACAGACACGCAGTAATTCACTCCAAAGAAAAGCCTTTTAAATGCCAGCAGTGTGAAAAGAGTTTCAAGCTCATCAAATACCTGAAGAATCACATCAAAGTTCACAGCGGAGAGAAGCCGTTCACATGCGCTCAGTGTGGAAAGAGTTTCGGTCATAAGGTCAGCCTCAAGACTCACATGACTCTTCACAGCGGAGAAAAGCCTTACTCCTGCAGACTGTGTGGAAAGAGCTTCTCACAGAGCGGAAATCTGAAATATCACATGAGAGTTCACACTGGGGAGAAACTTTACAGCTGCCCTCACTGCAAAAAACCATTTGGTCACAAAGTCAGCCTAAAGACGCACATGAGGATTCACACCGGAGAGAAGCCTTACCCCTGCAGACAGTGTGGAGAGAGATTTACACACAAAGAGTCCCTGGAGATCCACACGACTCTTCACACTGGAGAGATGCCCTTCAGCTGCCAACTGTGCGGGAAGGGCTTCTCACAGAAAGGAAATCTGAAGACTCACGTAAGAGTGCACACTGGAGAGAAGCCTTATATCTGTCCTCAGTGCGGAAAGAGTTTCACACTCAAAGGAAATCTCAACATTCACATGAGGATTCACACCGGAGAGAAGCCCTACACCTGCTCTCAGTGTGACATGAGCTTCACGTATCAAAGAGATCTGAAACGCCATTCGCAAACTCAGTGTTGCTCAGATTGATTTGGGAAAAGGTGCATTTGTTTGTGTGAGACTGTTCCTTTTAAATGTGGCCTTTATCAGATGTCCATCTAATTAATTTGACCATGTGGTTTATTGCATCCTTCTGTATAGTTTGCCTTGAGGCCTTTTTCTGAAGTGGCCAAATATTGAGAGGTTGCAATAAACATCCTCTAATTCAAACATTTCAAGGTATTTCTCATCTTTGATTCAGTTTAACAAATGTGACAAATGCCTTTGCAATTTATACATTTACATGTGACCAAATAACCTGTTCAATTGGATTGATAGCTCAATTGGAGTGAGAAGCCTTCAGTCAATCCATCTCAATGCGAATTAAATTTAAAGTAAAAAGTGATGGTCTTAATTTGATTCAGAGGAACATTTTTTGAAAACGTAAACCCTTGAATCTTGACTTTTCTCAATTAATGATAAAAAAAAACACCTAGTGCACATGCACAGTGTCACTTTGGCTGCAGACATTAGACATTTTTGCTCACATCTGACACAGATCGTAATTTGTTGCACCTGTGTAAACACCAAAATCCACACAAGATCAGATTTTTTGCATCCGATCTGGGCCACTTCCAAATGTGTTTTTTCTTAGAGGCATATCTGACATCTGTACATCTCACCTGCGTCTAAACACACGTAGCCTATTCGATTCGCCTCAGAAATGGAGGGTGAAGTGTTTTCCCTAGAAAGATAGAGTTTTAATGCCGGTGTGCTTTATGCGCTCCCATTTTATTAAGATGCAAAGGTTTTAGAAATTGCAGACAGGGTTCCCACGGGGTCTTAAAAAGTCTAAAATTTAAAAATCTAATTTTTGCGCCTGAAAAAGTCTTAAATTTGCTGTTCTAGGTCTTTAAATAATTTTACACAGGTCTTATTTTTCCGGTGTCCATGTAATGCTACCTCTAATGCTCATTTAAATGATCTTTTTGTTGTTTCCGTGGTGTTGTAGTTCTTTATTTCACTATTCCAAATATAATTTGCTGTATTTAAACTACAAATGAGACCAGCATGCAATAGCCAATCAGCTTTCTGTTATTGACACGAGTCTCTCTCGGATTGTACCGCAGAAGTAAAATGGAAACTTTTTAGCTATGAGGAAGTGCAAGTTTAGCCATACTTAGCTTGAAAAAACTGAATATAGGGCTTGGCTAAGGCCAGTTGCTAACAACTGTAGATTTTTTTTCTCCCTCTGTGGAAGTTACTGCGTCTTCAGACAGAATCGCAGTAGAAGAATACAGGTCAAACTACCTTTTTGTGTAAATAATGTTATCAATAATAATAATAAATATAGGTTGAGCTAGCTGACCGCCAGCCTTCGAGATGCTTTTAAAATGTGTTTTTTTTTTTTTTTTACTTGCCCGACCGAACAAACCGAAACTGAAGTGACAAACCTTAACCCTAACCCTAAGTGACAAAAACAACTAAGTTAGCGATCATCGAAAGGCAAGAAAGATTCCTATTTTAATACATTCAACGTAAACAGAAATTGATAATGGATAGTGTATTTCTGTTCTATTTGTGACATAATTTAAAACTAATGAATGTAACAGCACTCTAAAGAAACACACTGAGCTAAAAATTTCAAATGAATAGTTTATTTATAACATGATATGTGACCCTGGACCACAAAACCAGTCTTAAGTCGCTGGGGTATATTTGTAGCAATAGCCAAAAATACATTGCATGGGTCAAAATTATTGATTTTTCTTTTATGTCAAAAATCATTAGGAAATTAAGTAAAGATCATGTTCCATGAAGATTTTTTGTAAAATTCCTTCTGTAAACATATCAAAATGTAATTTTTGATTAGTAATATGCATTGTTAAGAACTTAATTTGACAACTTTAAAGGTGATTTTCTCAGGATTTTCATTTTTTGCACCCTTAGATTCCAGATTTCAAATAGATGTATCTCGGCCAAATATTGTCCTATCCTAACAAACCATATACATACCTGCAAACTTGTCGCTTTTCGGCGACAATCGCCGTTTTCATTGTCAATTGGGTCATTCACGTGAATCGTGTAGAACCGGAGAGTTTTTTTGAGGAGGAGGAGGGGGGGGGGGGGGGGTTGGACTTGCGTTAATTGACATCTGGGCCGATCGGAATCTCAACTGAGCTCGCGCCTGTCAAGAGAGGGAGGTGGGGGTGGGCTTGCGTGCCATGTAGGCCATTATTGGACAATTCTTATAAATGACATTTTTCCTGGACCAATCTCAGCGCTTGCTTCAGTATCTTGAAACACACTGCCATCTGTGTTCGCGCCTGTCAAGAGACACCTGACCTAATGTGGAAACTCTGATGGAAATTGAGATGACCGTATGCACGGAGCGTTCTTTAGAACTTCTGCATAAAGATAAGCAGCTCGTAAACTTCCGCTAAAGCTCATTTTATATGTGCTATATATTAGGTGGACACTCTTGAGACTGATCTACTGCCTCGTTCTTATCAGAAACTGAGAAAAATTATAATTGCAACATTATAAACAATGTTAGCGGCGTGAACGTTCAGTTTCTTATTATTTAACAACACATCATTTAAATGCGGAGCCTGGTAATCCCGTACTCACCACATCTGCATAGTTGTACATTTAAATGCTGACAGCTAAACACTATCATAACGTGTTTAGGCTAACGTTAGCTAGCAAGCCATACTTCTCTTCAAGGACATCTTAATCGTATTCTTGATAATCACTAACTTGCCTTCAAAGTCATGAACACATTTTTAAAATCTTATCACAATATTTTAAAGCCTTTATTATTTTCCAAGTCTACAGCTGTGAAATAAAATGTACTTCAAGAACATTCATTCATTCATAAACTGCATCGGACAAAATGACTTCGCAGAAAACAACGTCTTTTTTTAAAAATAATCTGGAATGACCCATATAACCAATAGATGGCAGCAGAGGATTATGTATTATGCAGCTGCCTTTTAAACTCCCTATATTTTTCAAGACGGCTTTCTTTTTGATTTATTATACAATTTCTAGCATAATAAATTGTAGTACTTTTACCGCCCTTAAGTGTGTATATATATATATATATATATATATGTATGTATATATGTGTGTGTGTGTGTGTGTGTGTGACCCTGGACCACAAAACCAGTCATAAGGTTAAATTTGACAAAACTGAGATGTATATATATAATATGAAAGCTCAGTAAATAAGCTTTCTATTGATGTATGGTTTGTTAGGATAGGACAATATTTGGCCGAGATACATCTATTTGAAAATCTGGAATCTGAGGATGCAAGAAAATCAAAATCCTGAGAAAATCATCTTTAAAGTTGTCCAAATTAGGTTTTTAACAATGAATATTACTAATCAAAGATTACATTTTGATACATTTACAGTAGGAATTTTACAAAAAATCTTCATGGAACATAATCTTTACTTAATTTCCTAATGATTTTTGGCATAAAAGAAAAAGCAATAATTTTGACCCATACAATGTATTTTTGGCTATTGCTACAAACATACCCCAGCGACTTAAGACTGGTTTTGTGGTCCAGGGTCACATATATATATTATAGCAAGTGCAGTAAGACATTAAGCTCACACACAAACAGCCTATAAGGGTGAATTATTTAAATACTTATATATAGTGCACTACAAATACGTGAAATATTGATGGTATAAAAATTAAATAATGCACTCAATATGAATCGATAATTCCTATATATTTAAATATTTCATATAATTTAAGAACTACATCTTTTAAGTTTTATCTTGAACTGTAAAATATATTAAATAGTTTGTGAATGTTTTTCAGTTTCCCTCCATGGCGTTTGCGTGCGTGTGTTCGTGAATTCCTTGTCCAGGCTAAGAAGGAAAAAAATAATGTTTTTCAGTATAATATACCCCCCCCCCCCCCGCCCCACGGACACTGTCACCTTTTTTCCTCTGATGAGTTTGCAGGTCTGCATATAGCAATAGAAATCTTATTTATTGAGCTTTCATATGATGTATACATCTCAGTTTTGTAAAATTTAAGCTTATGACTGGTTTTGTGGTCCAGGGTCACATATAGTTCAGTAATATACCAAGTGAGCTTTTTGCTGAAAATTCTCACAATTACAAGTGTTACATTAATTTTAGCTCAATAAACAAGTAGTTACTTACATATTAGACAAAATATTTCCACAGTTTTGTTCTGTTTCACCAACGAAAATAGTTCCAAGCAAGGATTGCGGCAGAAGCATTCTCCTATTATCGTTTAGTCTCGCGTAGCCAGACCTTCAGACTGACGGCTAAAGGTCTGGAATACATGGCAGCTTTAATTGGCCAAGGCCCGCCCATAAGGCCGTTTGACCGACATGTCAAACAACCAATCACAGTTCGTTTCGTTCAGCGTCACGTTTCTGTGCGTAGAAATGCCCCCACAACAACAGACTGGCGTGCAACAAGTCAGTCATTGAAATAACCAGCATTGAAAGTTAACGAAGAAGAGGGAGAACAAGCAGTAAGTCCGTAATTTGTTTGCGAACGTCGCAAATGTGTTTAACAACTACGGCGTCTGCATAAGCACCTTTTAGCAAAACACAAGAGTAAATCAGTCTGCGCTTTGTTTCCCAGCGGACCGAAAATAAACGCTACACTCGCGTCTCCCGGAAATCCGGTCAAATTCAACTAATCAGATGACGACTTCGACATTCCTGAAGTGTTTCCAGTTAAGTGTACCATATGCATCAGACGTTTAGCCAAAATTCCGTGGGCGTGACGTCTGAGGCTGAGACTAATTATCGTTTTGCTCTGATTCAGTGTTTTGATCGAATCAGTTGAAATAACTCGCTCATGAAGTGACTTACCGCCACCTGCTGGTAGTTTAGTGTGTTTAAAAGTATGCCTCCACACCCAACATTTCTAATTTAAATATTTATAAATCAATAAATGTATTTAAAACATTAATCTCACTTTTAATTTTGCAGTGTAAATTATGTAATCTCACTGATTCAAAAGTAAAAAAAAGGCCTTATAAAGGTAAATCAAATATGCAGATTTAAGTTGTAAAAGCTAATAGAGCACTGGTGAAAATATTGCTTCAGAATTAAAAAAAAAAAAGCACAAAATTACTGTATCTAATCTTTGCGATCTTCAGGGTAAGGCCACATGTTTCCAAACAGGGTTGGGGCCATTCATGAATTGAATTGAGAATGAATGGTGAATTCCAATTCACTTCCTGGAATGAAATTGGAATTGAATTGGAATGTCAGGAAACAGAATTGAAATCAAATAAATTCCACTAAATTCCACTTGAGTTGCTAAATAAAATAATTTGACTTGATTTGCTTAATAGTTTATAGTACATTAAATATTGTAAATCACATAAACAACAAACATATAAAAGAAATACAAAGTACTGTATGTTTAGTTGGTTAGGTAGGTAAGCATGATCATTTCACATGCCAAATTTCAGGAAATGATGATAATTCGATGCAATAAAAGAGAATGAAATACATGAATGAACATGACCAATCTTTTTGTGAGTTGAGACATATATTATGTGGTAATCATATCATATATTGAATGTATAGTACATCCAGAAACGTATCACCACTGTCATTCAATTATTAATTCATAATGTACAGTTCTCATTTTTATTTACTTGCATTTGATCAACTGTATTTCATACATTACTTGGTATTTGTAAAGCATCATAAATAAAGTTCAAATGTATGTCTCTAAATGCAATCACACATAGATGCTCAGAAACAGCAATAAATGGAATTCAGTGGAATTTCCCTGACTTGAATTCCACTTCCTGTAATTCCAATTCAATTCCAACTCTGTTTCCTGTAATTGTTGTTGAATTCTAATTCCAATTCCAAGTCCTTCTTTGAATTGGAATTGTTGAGTTCATTCCTGAATTAACCCCAACCCTGTTTCCAAAACTTCACTCCTCAAAGTCCTCCTTTTACTGTATAAGTGTAACTGTAATAGAAAAAAATAACCACTGCCTCTGAGTGTAAGCCAGACTGGAATCAGCTGTGGTTGGCCCAATTTACCCAACATAAATCAGCTGTGTGTCAACTATTCAATTGTTTGTTTATTATCAGCTGAGATATAGTGTTGATATTGATATTGTTTTTGAACTGATTTCAATGCAGAAGCAGAGGTGTTTGTACTGTATCTAAGGTTTGGAATATTGTTTTTGCTATTGTGGGATGTTGTGTGCTAACATTCGTAAATACTACAAAAACAATCCATAATTTTGTTGGGAGGTATAGCTTGTCTGTTAAGAAAATGTAAGCATTGTGGAAATGTGTTCACTGATTGCATACTGGGTGAAAACGACATGAAATGTGTGAATGGTATGGCCACAAAAGACCGATGCTGTGCTAATTGTGTTTAGAGTTTTGAAAATGAGACAACTGTTTGGACAAACGCTTGTTAGCGACTGAAAAAAACTGTAACACTGAAGCAGAGTTAAAGTTAATGAGATAATAGTGATTAATTAAGTGATGATTGATGTTAACAAGCCAAATTTTTAATTATGTTGTAATTTTAACAGTTTCCTTCGTACTTTCAGTATAATGAAATTGTTTTGTTTTGGATCATTGTCTTGTTGAAAGATCCAAACATAGTCCATTATAAGAACTCCCAGAATCTGAGCCACTGAGGATGCAGTGGATTCCTTTCGATTGTGTGCCTAGAAATGAGCTGAATTTGTATGTTTGTGTGAACCATTGTACACTGGTCCGCTTTCCAATTGTAGTGGGTTCCTTTCTTTGCTGTGTTGATAATAATAGAGACCTTACAACACGATGCGGTTGCCATGTGGTTTATTTTCGGCTTCTCAGTTTCTGTATCAAAGTATAACAGACACCATCAGGTGGTAACAGGAGAATATTTGCCGTACCTGTCAACCACTGCATACTGGTACAATGTACATCCATATAACAGGAAATGTATTCAGATCTCTCATGGATCATTAAAGGTAAACAGATACAACCTCACAGAATCATTAATGTAGCTCATAACAGATTAAACATACTCTTACAATGTTCACTTCTTGGATTATTAATCTCTTTATAAAGAAAAGTTAACAAACACATTTCAAGCAAAAAATCCATAAACCCATAAAAAGTAATTAACCGTATTTGAACACTTTTTCGAAGAGATAATAGAAAAACGTACCTCTCATCGCAATGACATCCCGCGAAAGAGAGTTACATCAGCTCTACCCTCACGAATACACACAACATAGTTTAGGTAAACACTGCTTCCTGAGCGTTCTTTACGGATTAACTATTTCATACAAAGGGAAAAGCAAACCCAATAACAAAG
Organism: Garra rufa; assembly: GCF_049309525.1. Classification (NCBI taxonomy): domain Eukaryota; kingdom Metazoa; phylum Chordata; class Actinopteri; order Cypriniformes; family Cyprinidae; genus Garra; species Garra rufa. The sequence goes on from NC_133383.1 coordinate 31,937,506, forward strand.
AAATACAAATTATAAATATAGAAAGAAATATAAAAATGAACATGCTTCTGATCATGGCCGTATCTACCATTGAGGACACCGAGGTCATGTCCTCTGTATTTTTTCCCGAAATTTCAAATTAGTCAAAGCTGAAATCCAGCAGTGATGATCAATGCCAAACACAGAACCCGGTCCGTGTCCGAATCCATATGTCGTCTGTATTTTGTCCCAATTAAATTCACATTCTCCGTCTAATCTCAAGTGAAATCTCCGCCTCTATCTGTCTGTCTTTGCAGGCTGCGGCACTTGACGTCACATTCCCTAGACCACAGATTCAGAGAGTCGGGAAAACCATTTCTCTGGAATTCTCATTTTTCTGAGATTATTTGGCATAAGGCGTGGCTTGTTCCTTTTAGATTTTGTATCATAAATAAAGTTATGGAATTACATTTGAAAATATTACACAATATATATCCCACAAACAGGTTTATTTCAAAATTTAAACCGGTTGATAATCTTTGTAGTTTCTGCAAGATCGAACAAGAATCGTTAATTCATCTTTTTTATAGTTGTTCATTTTGCATGACATTTTAGAAAAGTGTGGAAAGTTATCTGGCATTTAAAACAAAACATTCAATAATTCTAGAAGGGAAACAGATTATGATTGTAGAGATAGAAGTTTATGTAATATTGTTAATATTTTCATTTTATTAGGTAAGTCCCATATTCATAAAGCTAAATTTTCTAAATCAAGACCATGCTTTAAATTTTTCCAAACTGAATCTGAATTATATTTTGAGTCTCTTAAATTGGTAAAAAAAATAAAGCTATGTCAGCAACTGATATATATTCCAAATTTTTCAATTGAAAATAGTTTTTAAATCATAATTTTTGATTTTACAATAATAAAGTTTGTATGTCTGTTTTTAATTTTCGCATCTTGTATCTGATGGCTTTGATGGCTTTATTTATTTATTTTAAAACATTTTTTTATTATTATTTATTTATTTATTTATTTATTTTTACTTCTGTGTACATTTTATTTACGAACTGTGATGTTTGTATATTTGTTAGTTGAATTCTAATAATAATAATAAAAAAAAAAAAAAAGCGAGTCGGGAAAACCGGCAGATTGATTGTATGTTTCTTCACGTAAGCTAATACATCGGAGTGTGGTCTTGAGCGAAATGCAGACATGAAGAAGAACTTGCATCAAACTAAATTAAGTTTTAAAAAGCCAACAACAGAAGGGCAGGGGAATAGTAGTAGAGAAGGTGAGCTTGTGTGTGTGTCAGTGGCAGATGTCCAGCGCTGTCAAGCTATGTTTCATTTGTCATTAGAATCTCGAGAAACACACAAAACTACGTCGTCACAGGCCGTCCTATAGGACTGACTAAACAGGCTTGTTCCAGTTTGCTGCCTAAGTAGATGGATAGGACTTTATCCGTTAGACGGTCAGCTAAGCACTACCCTGGAAATCCAGAGGTCTCGCGAGAGCACAATTTGAATTGTCTCTGCAAGACACTCTGGCATCGAGCAATGATGCAGGTTACTGCAATACGTAAGCAGTTGTGGGAACCAATCAAATCGGTGTATCTGATGTAGGCGGGACAGAGGCGAGCTAAACTGATGATGACAGCACTGCGACGTCCGAATCATGTAGTAAACTTTGAAAGATCGCTGTCGCTACAGAATCAGATGAACAACAAGTTGTTTGAAACAGCTTTGGCCGCTACAATGAACGAGTTAGACTTGGCTTTCCATATAAAAGGAGGAACAGAAAACCGAAAACTCGAATCGTTCCTTTGCAAGAAGGACGTTTTTGCCGGTTTGCCGACTGGATACGGCAAGAGTTTAATCTATCAGTTCACGAGTTCACGCTTACATATAATTATCCGGAGAATAGTAGTGCGTGTTTGGCGTGCTGTCCGGTGAAGGGCTCCGAGCTCGGGAGTGGCCCGAACCCAGAGTACGTTACCCCCCAATAGGAGTAGCGAGAACTCGGAGTGATGAGATGGGGTGGTGGAGGGTTACTGATAAACCATCGAGTGAATTGAGGTGAGTCAGCTGTATTTAAAACCTATGGCGCTGATTGACTTCTGTTGTTTACGCTAAGCATCTGACGCGCTTCTCCCGAACTTTGTTAATGAAACATCATTTAGCTCTGCAGGTAGCTAAGCGTGTATTGTTTTGATTGGTCGTGGCGTTATCCAGTTGCGTGCAGTTAGAGTTTCAAATGCACGCTCGGTGCCGCCCCTCGAGTTAGGCAGTTTTCATTGCTCGATCCCAGACCCATAATCTTAATAGATTAGGGTCTGGATTTTTCCAGGCTACTAAGCAACATCAGCAATAGTGACTTTTGCTCAACAAAAAAAGTCCCACTCACAGTCACAGCCAGCTGTAAGGTTTTCAGAACCTCAGACATGTTGATCTTCTGAGACGGACAATACACACATGGTGAATTAAGATCCAGACATATGGTTCCACATTTCACTTAGAGAAGATGTGCTTAAAGTCCTTTCTCACCTGTCCTTCCCTACCATTTCCCCTCACCCATCCTCTATGACTCAGAATGGTCAATATCAAAATATAGTGTTCTACATGTATGAAAGTGTTATTCACAATCATGTTTGGTATTATTTGAATTGTCTCTGTGCGTCTGGTACAATGGTCTCATTCTTACAAGAAATAAACTAAAGGGTAAACAGATCCTAATAGTCTATAGATATTTTGCTCACTATACACCGCGTTCCAAATTATTATGCAAATTGGATGTAAGTGTCATAAACACACAGTTTTTTGTTTTTCAATTAAACTCATGGATGGTATTGTGTCTCATGGCTCTTTGGATCACTGGAATGCATCTCAGACACCTGTGATAAATAGTTTGCCAAATGAGCCCAATTAAAGGAAAAGTACTTAAGAAGGATGTTCCACATTATTAAGCAGGCCACAGGTTTCAAGCAATTATGGGAAAGAAAAAGGTCTCTCTGCTGCCGAAAAGCGCCAAATAGTGCAATGCTTTGGACAAGGTATGAAAACATTAGATATTTCACGAAAACGTAAGCGTGATCATTGTTCTGTGAAGAGATTTGAGGCTGATTCAGAGCACAGACAGGTTCGTGCAGGTAAAGGCAGAATGAGGAAGGTTTCTGCCAGACAAATTCATCAGATTAAGAGAGCAGCTACTAAAATGCCATTACAAAGTAGCAAACAGGTTTTTGAAGCTGCTGGTGCCTCTGGAGTCCCGCGAACATCAAGGTGTAGGATCCTCCAGAGACTTGCAGTTGAGCATAAACCTACTATTCGGCCACTTCTAACCAATGCTCACAAGCAGAAACGGTTGCAGTGGGCCCAGACATACATGAAGACTCATTTTCAAACAGTCTTGTTTACTGATGAGTGTTGTGCATCTTTGGATGGTCCAGATGGATGGAGTAGTGGATGGAACATGTCCCAACAAGGCTGCGACCACAAGGAGGTGGCGTTTTTGGCCGGAATCATAGGGAGAGAGCTGGTTGGCCCCTTTAGGATCCCTAAAGGTATTAAAATGACCTCGGCAAAGTATGTAGAGTTTTTGACTGACCACTTTCTTTCATGGTACAAAAAGAAGAACTGTGCCTTCCGTAGCAAAATCATCTTCATGCATGACAATGCACCATCTCATGCTGCAAATAATACCTCTGTGTCATTGGCTGCTATCTGCATAAAAGATGAGAAACTCATGGTGTGGCCACCATCCTCCCCTGACCTCAACCAAGGCAAGGCAAGGCAAGGCAAGTTTATTTATATAGCACATTTCATACACAATGGTAATTCAAAGTGCTGTACATAAAAAGGAATTAAAATCACAATAGCATAAAATTTTAAAATAATAATCACAACAATAAAAACAAAATTAAGAAAATTAACCAGATTGAGAACCTTTGGAGCATCCTCAAGCAAAAGATCTATGAGGGTGGGAGGCAGTTCACATCAAAACAGCAGCTCTGGGAGGCTATTCTGGCATCCTGCAAACAAATTCAATCAGAAACTCTCCAAAAACTCACAAATTCAATGGATGCAAGAATTGTGATAGCGATATCAAAGAAGGGGTCTTTTGGTAAGATGTAACTTGCCCAGTTAGGATGTTTTTGATTGAAATAGATTTAGATTTCAGTAAATATGACCACCTAATGCTGCAAATTCAGCAAATGCCCATTTTCAGTTCTTTACAACCTATACAATGTATTAACTCTGTTGTGCATAATAATGTGGAACAGTGCATTTTCAGTTTTTTATTTTTGAAATAAATACTGTTATCATTAGGAGGTTTGTTCAATAAAATTCAAATTATACCCTAATGGTTGATGACTTAAAAATTATACTGACTGTCATTTGCATTGACTAATTATGAAAACCAGAGAAAGATATCACTTGCATAATAATTTGGAACGCGGTGTAGAGGGTGTGCCATCTCCTAGTGTCAATGCAAATTACCATCTGTCCCCAAAAGGTGTAAACGGTCATGTCTGAGACTTGATCAATGCAAATTCCAATTGTTAGGTTCCTGTCTCCATTTGGTGGTTATTTGTCTTGGTCTGGGTACTTAAGGAAATAGAGCAAAAGGATCAGGGCGATTCTGTAGCGAGAAGCCCGTAGTGTGAGGTGTATCTCTACACTTCACACTATGTATTTTTCTAAAGTCAGGTATGCATCTTTTTACTCTTAGATTTATCTTTGAGAATTTGATGTTTGTATTGATATGATTTGATATCTCTGAATTGGCTATGTAATTGGCATAATACCTGACTGATAATAAATTGTAACATTTGATTTCATCCTGTTTTACTCTGTAATTATTGACTCTAGTAAACTCCCAAATAAATGAGTAAAATAATACTAAAGAATAAATAGAATAATCAGATGTCTGAACAAATTATCCTATGAATGATCAATAACAATTGGCATTCTAACCCAAATGCGAGGTAACAATTAAAATGGAGTCAGATTAGATAATAAAATGGAGTCAGATTTAAACGTAACTTTATAATATTTAATAACTTTGCACGCTGAAAAGACTGGACACGGAAGAAACCTTCATCCACCATTGGATACCTCCGTTGGGCCAATTGCGTGGACCTTACACAGCCATTCGACGAGCCCGTTTAGTCAGATATGTGCAGCCTGCTGATATGTTACTGTGAACTAGCAGTAGGCTAGGCTATGCCATGGTTCCTGATGGCCTTGTGATTAAAGTAGCATAGACTGCCCATATTCAGGAGTCTTTAAAGATACAGAATCACTTGCCTTATCCATCTATTCAAAAACATATCATTCAATAATCAATAGGCCTTTTTACAAATATTGTGATAACAGCCGATAGCCTAATCATAAAAATAACCATAACCATATGCTATTGAATAATGTGAAAAGTGTCCCCCTCAATAGCTTACTTAGTTTTGCATCAATCAAGGGATAACAGCAGTAGGCTATTGCAAATTAGGCTACCATTCATTTTTTCATTAATTTAGCTTAAATTCTTTTTTTTTTCAGTCAGTTCTGAGAAGTTTTGTTAGTACAGGATGTGAGGTTCTGTTAGGCATGGCCCCTCACATATAGGCTAAAATAATGTGAATTTATAAATTAAATAATGCATCTGTTATTAATGTTCAACAGATGAGACAGGAGAGAGAGATAATCAGGCAGAGAGAGAGTCAAGACAAGAGGAGAGGGAAATAACAGGTGCAACACAGTCAGATGGTCCGACTCCGACTGCATGTTCCTCCGTCTGTGATCCAGCTATGTACAAAGGCAAAAGGATTCTTTCATTCTTTAATGTAGATGGACCAAGGGACCACCAGTATAAATATCCTCAAAGTCCATTTGGGACAAGGCTTCTGAGATACAATGGAGACTGGGAGAAAACATACCCTTGGCTTCAGTACTCCCCATCTGAGAATGCTGCATACTGCTGCGTGTACATATTGTTCAACAGGGAATAATCTCGAACCACGAAATGGCCCACCTTCTTCAGGGCCCTAAAACACCTTCAGACCACAGAGGCTTAAGGCAAAAAATAGATCATATTATTCTGAGGTCACCATAGCCACCAGATCCAGTCTGTATTCAGATCAGATGGTCACTACAGTCCCCAGGATCCGGTCCGTACCAAGAGCTGATGGTGGATCAACACCTACAGCTGAATGTCAGTGGATACCGTGTCAACTAGATCAGCGGTTAGTTAACAAACTTGATTCAGATAACCAGCTCATTAGAAGTGAGGTCCGTGCAGGAACTGCGATCCGATTGACATGGTCCCTGCAAAGTGTTCATTGCTTCCTGCTCCCTAAGCGCGGGAAATCTGTTTACTATACTTCGAAACATTCATTCACATATTTGCACTTCGTCACCGCATGTAGCATCTTCACACACAGATGAAACTTACTAGAGAAGTGTGACATAAGTACATCTGTTAATAAATGCATTTTAAATTTACGTCTCGCACGCTTTAATGACCTTCAAATGGAGCACATACGCTCGCTTCGAACTAATGAATAATGGTGGAATAACCTGTGATGTCCACTTCGAAGAGCAGTAACGTTGGAATAGAACAAACGTCGGAAGAGATGCGTGAAACACAAAATGTTCAGAGCGGTGGGTCGCGAGGACTGGAATTGGGAACCGCTGAACTAGATGAACCCCAGAGACAGATCATTAAGAAATAACTCCTACTCTAAACAACCGCTGGCACAAGGCCATGGGAACCAGATGAGTCTTCTGCAATTTGACTTTGATACAACATGGAACTTTTGCCCTATTTTAATATTTTAGTACTGTAAGGTTGCTTTGACGCAACTTGTATTGTAAAAAGTGCTGTATAAATAATCTTGACTTGACTTAAATAAACTGTGACTGACAGTGGCCCTATATTGTTGAACTCATGTGGTTGAAAGGACAGAAACGAAACAGTCGTGACAAGCTAGTTTGTTTTTCACAAGAATGCATAGTACTATGATGGTTAATCAGCGAGTTATCAACTACCATCTATAAAAGTGCTTCAGAAACTAATTTGTGTGATTTAAAAAATATATATATATATATATATTGTTTTGCGGTGCTCAATTTCCTACACCTTCTACCTTATTTTGTTTATTCTCAGGTTAGGTAAAGATAGTCGAATCTGCCCTATCGTATAAGTAATTTTCATACTCACACCATAGGCTTCAGAAGACTCCTCCGTGGTATGTTCAGTTCAAGTCTATCAATCAGAGTCTTTTGGCAGGCAGGCTTCTTGGTTATAATAAAGTATAATTTTATTGTCTATAGGTTATATATTTTACATACAAATACTAATATATAAAATAAAGAAATATAAAAGAAAATAAATTGCTATATTAGTCGTTCGAAGGCTTCAATGGCAGGTCGTCTGGCACCGGAGAAGCTGTTGCAGAACCAGCATCTGATGTCCTCTTCGCACTTCAGTCTTTTATACACAGCAGGTGCATTCCAATGTCCTGAGATACCATGAGTTTTGGAAATCCCCTAAGAAGGTGCCTATATAACCTCTGCATCTTCGCATTCTATCTTCTCCGGATTCTTCTCCTCTGCTACGCCTCGTCTACTACAGAACACTCGACGGTAACATTTGAATTCCTCTTGGTCATTCTTTTTAGCAAAGATCTTTCTAATACATGTTTGTTTTCTAGCTATGTTCTTGCTAGTACATGTTATAAACATTTTCTTAATAAATGCTTTAAAACAACAAGTATGGTAAGTATGGTAAACTACTTTCAATAAAACGTATACAATACAAATGTGTGGTGTTTTTCTTAATAAACCACTCTCAATAAAACGTATACAATACAAATGTGTGGTGTCTTTCTTAATAAACCACTCTCAATAAAACGTATACAATACAAATGTGTGGTGTTTTTCTTAATAAACCACTCTCAATAAAACGTATACAATACAAGTGTGTGGTGTCTTTCTTAATAAACCACTCTCAATAAAACATATACAATACAAGTGTGTGTAGAAGAAAAGGACATACTTGCAACAGGAAAATTGCATATTTCATTAACAATATATATATATATATATATATATATATATATATATATATATATATATATATACATATATATTTCTCTCACCTTTCCGTCACTGCACAAACGGGCAGTTTAACCCATGGCTTACAAGGAAATCACTGTGTAGTGAAAGAGAAAAACTAATTCAGATCAGTATAATTATTACCTAACAACATAATTCAGATTTCATCAGTCTTAGTGCTTCAGAAAGTCATATTTATGTAATTCTTGAAATTGTATTAATTACTCCCCATTTTGTCTCTGCTAGGGATAATAAGATTCACCAATTTGCACCGGTGCATCTGCATAAAATTTTACAATGTGATGCATTGATGTAAAAAGTGTGCATCGGATGCAATTTGGCATTTGCATTGTAATGCATTATTTGTAACATATTTGCATCTGTAAAAAACAATGTATTTATACACAATTTACTATACATTTATCATTTTGAAAGTGAACAATGATTTTAGACCAATATTGTATGTGTAGATCCTCTCTAAACTGTTTTTCAAGCGTGTTTTCTCATCACAAGCGCTGCTACGTGAATATGACATATCTGTAAGGTCTATGGGCTATTTATTTTTGTTTTTCCCATTGTTTTCCCCCCTTTTGGACTGTATGTTTTGGTTTTTCCCAGTGTTTCCCCCTCCGTTGGACTGTCTAGTTGGTTTCTCCTATGCCCATGTTTGGTCTTCCTGTTCATTGCCTTCACCTGTCATGGTAATTCGCTCCCCATCTCGAAAGTGAAACTAAAAAGCAAACCGGTATTCAAAATTGATTTTAATGCCCACATATTAATAGGGTCTTCCTGATGCCCGCAATTAATATACAGTATAATTATAACCTAACAATATAATTGTGGGAGCAAGCATCAAAATATACTTTTTCCGCCCATCTCATATTTATTCTCTTTAGGCGTTCCATAGTACACGTCATTTCCTTTCAGCATATTTGGATTCAGGCACATCCCTAATCTGTACCATATTGAATTGCATAGCATTATATTTTTTTCATTTCATATCATATCGCATTGAATCACATTGCATTGCATCAAATCGAAATCGGATCATACCACATCGTAATAGGGGTAAATCGTATCCCATCACCATCGGTAGCTGTTTCATATGTATCTTGAATGTATTGAATCGCATCAGGCTCAGTTACGGAGATGCACATCCCTAGTCACTGCACAAGCAGGCAGTTCAACCCATGGGTTACACAGAAATCACAAAGTACTGAAAAAGCAAAGCAAATTCAGACTGGCTCATTAATTATAAGCCTTATCTCTACTTGCAAACTGGACCCCAACACTCATTAACGGCATTGAAATGTAAAATGTCATCATGAGACCAGTTGTTAACATGACTGACTGTGTAAACAACAGCAGTACAGATTAGTAATGATAGTACTGACCAAACAGAACAATGTGGGTATTCAGGGTCCATCAGTCTCTTGATTTTGTTACCAGTATTGGCACTGTAATAATAATCACAGCCACACAAACTAACAAAATGATGGCTAAAAATGTTTTACAAAATTTGTTCCTCTTCATTTCAGCAGTTTTCTTCTTGAGCAGTGAATCATAGCCGGGGGTGTAGAGATCTTCCAGCCAGAAGCTCAGCTCTCTTGGGTCCTCCTGAAAGACACAAAATCAGTTTGACCAGACTTATCTTAAATAAAATGGGTGTAATCTTTGACGACCAACTGACTTTTAAAGACCACATAGCTAAAACTGCTCGATCTTGCAGGTTTGCATTGTACAATATCAGAAAGATCAGGCCCTTCCTAACAGAGCATGCTACACAACTCCTCGTCCAGGCCCTGGTCATCTCCAGGCTGGACTACTGCAATGCTCTTTTAGCTGGTCTTCCAGCATGTACAATCAGGCCTCTACAAATGATTCAGAATGCAGCAGCACGACTGGTCTTCAATGAGCCCAAAAAGGCCCATGTCACACCTCTCTTCATATCTCTGCACTGGCTACCGGTTACAGCACGCATCAAATTCAAGACACTGATGCTGGCCTATAGGACAGCCACCGGATCATCACCTGCCTACCTCCATTCACTACTACACATCTACACTCCCTCCAGAAGACTGGGATCCTCTAGTGAAAGACGCCTCATTGTTCCACCACAGAGAGGTATTAAATCACTGTCCAGAACATTCTCGTTCAACGTTCCTGCCTGGTGGAATGATCTTCCCACACCTATCCGGACTGCAGACCCCTTAACAGCTTTCAAGCGACTGCTGAAAAACCATCTTTTTCGACACTATGTGACTCAATAAAAAAAATTAAAAAATTAAAAAATTCTCCTCTCTTCTTGATCCTCCCTTCTAGCCTGTTTTTCCTCTCTTTCTTGATCTTCTCCTTCTAGCCTGCACTCTTCTAACAACGCCTGATATATGGTATTTTTGAGCACTTCCTATGTTTATCTGCCTCCTTAGGATGAATCACTTGTTGTATTCCCAATTGTAAGTCGCTTTGGATAAAAGCGTCGGCTAAATGAATAAATGTGAATGTAAATGTAAATGTAAAATATACAATTCAGCCACAGCATTAAAACTACTGACAGATGAAATAAATAACATTGATGACATTGTCACAATGGCCCCTAACAATGTGCTGAGATATATAAGGCAGCGAAGGAACAGTCAGTTATTGAATTTCATGTGTTGGAAGGGGAAAAATGGGCCAGCAGAAAGATGTGAGTGCCCTTAACGACTGTAAAATAGTGATGGCATGTACAACTGGGTCAGAGCATCTCAAAACTGGCAAGAACCCACATAGCATACAATCTTAGGCTGAATGTGGCCTTAAGCTGGCCATCTGTTGGCAATGGCATGTATCCTATCTGCCAGAACTGGGCGTCATGCGTGGGAATGATGACACAGTATGGATTGTAGAGTTGATTGTTGGTGGAGGAATATGGCCCAGATTAATCTAGTGATCGTGTGACCCAAATCAGGCTTGTGAACTAACAGTCCCATGGAATGAATGAAATAATAAATAAATATTGCATGATAATGGTTAAATGATCACATACATTTTAAATGTAGTATTATTTAACATTAACCTTTGAAATGAGTCATAGCATAGCATAGTGTTATCATTTATCACATACTCTTCTAAAAAATACGGAGCGTTGAGGATCCCAGGCGACACTGAGGATCTGGAGGGCCAGGGCGGGGCCCAAGGCTCTGGTGACCAAGGCGGAGATGGAGAACCAGAGGTCCACAGCAAAGCCGGAGAGACCAAGGACCGGAGCGAAGCTGGAGGTAGGAAGGAGTCCAACGGAGCCGGTGGGACAGAGCGAAGCCGGAGGAGCAGAGTCCTGAGCCGATGGTGGGACGGCGACCGACCAGAGCGTAGGAGCAAAGGAGCCTTATGGAGCTAGTGGGCCGATGCCAATGGAGACAAGTACACTGCACAGATGATGGGCTGACAGTGAGCAGAATGGCTGTCAGGAGACAGCGGCGGTGGGACTAAGGCAGTAGGGAGGGTGGGTGGGAAATTCAAGCATGTAAATAGTTCAAATTCAGCCTCCATGGCTGGTTCAGGAGTAGCTGACCGTTCATACGCAAACAGTCTGTGAAACAGGGGAAACAGACTGTCCATAAGTGGCCTCCATGGCCGTGACAGGGCAGGCAGGAATTTCAGGAGCAGGGAGTGTATCGTCGAGCGCTACCACTATGCAGAGAGCCAAAGGGGATGTCCCCGTGGCATGAGGTTCCCAGCGTTAGCCGACACCTCCGGGAAAATTGTGAAAAATTTCATGGACCGAAGGACATAGAAACACAGGTTTGGGGATGCTGGCTGCATGTGCAGACACCAGCGGCGTATCTCTCACGCTGGATACCAGACTGGGATGGTCAGCAGCGATGTTAGTGGGTGCTGGCTTGGCAGGCGTGATGTTGGCGGGCGCTGGAGTCATGCCTCTGGACGATGGGGTGGCTTTGGGTGATCAACTGTGGCTTGAATTGACACAGGAAGCGTAGCCATGACAGGTGCAGACTCTGGAAGGACAGCCATCTTGTGCAGTGGCTCAGGGTTGGAGGTTCATACATTGGCATAAGTGAACTGAATGGCTCAGAAAGTCCTCCACGGAAGAAAATGATCAAACATAAATTATCCATAGAACCTAAGTTTGCCAGTTCAATAAAGTCCACAATGTATTCCTCAATAGACCGCTCACCTTGACGGAGGCGCATTATCTTGGCTGCTGAATCTATGCTGGGACTGGATAACTCTGAAGATGCTGCTGGATCTGGGTATGGCGAAGTCTTATGTAATGAAGCGGGTCAACGGGATGAGGATCCAAATGCAGCTTTATTGTAACACACTCAAGAGTCGTAAAATAGGTATAATAAAGGCAAGATAGGAATCAGCGTAATAAGGCAGTATACGAACGTATACTTAATTTGCATCTGAATATGCCTACTTACCTACTATATAGTAGGAAAAATGAGTACGTGAAGAAAGAAGTACGTTCGAAACCTCAGTATTCATAAAAGAGTAGGCGAGAAATCCCCGGATGTCCTACTGCTTCAGCCCAGATTCTGAAGTCTTCATCTGATGCACACTTTTCAATCCCAGGAGGCCACAGGAGGCCAAAACGTCATCATCGAACGTGATTGGGAACCGCAACGAGGGTGTTTACAAATGTGAGTATTACAAACCAAAACATGGTTCCCAGTCTTAAAATCGTATTTGTTGAGCTACTGTATCGTAAACGGCTGATTTGCATTAGGTGTCAAGACGTGTAACGTTAAAGTATATTTGTGATTTCGCTGTAAAACACGTTTTATGACGTATAGCAAACATTAAGCTCCAGGTAGCACACACATGTCTTCAAAAGCCAATTTACATGAACCATAAACATCTTATAGATGTATATCACGTTTACTAAATGTCTGTTTAACAACTGACAGGAACATGTTCTAAGAGAATTGCAGATGAGCACATCACAACACCAAACAGACATCGGAGTGAGTGATGGACGTTATGTGAGATTATTATGTAGATTGACTTGTGGGGAAAAAGTAAATATAAAGTAAGATCATTTGTTACTTCCAATAACGAGATCAAATGACTATGTGCTGTAAAAATGACAGCTTTTGTATTATATTTCTGCATCTTTGTATGATCTGAAATGTCTGCCGCAGACTGGTGTATGCAGTGAGGAAGGAGAAATCCACAGCAGCATCCTGGAAATGGAAGACGCTCCATCACTCCACCTGCTCTTGGTCTCATCTGGACCAGATGTTGCTGTGGTCTCTTCAGACTAAAATCACAATATATTTGAATAAAGCTTTCCATATGTCTTTGTTTATGTTCATGGCTACTTATATTTATTATTTAACTAATTTATTTATGTTTCCCGTTGTTGTCAGTAAATAAAATATAACAGTTTGCATTTATTCATTACTTAATTGAAAAAAATAAAATAAAAATAAAATTTGTGTTACCAAAAAATAAAATGAATTATTAGTCAGCATTTATCATTATTATTGTTGGTAAGTGTTGGAATGGGCTAGCAATGTATTCTGAGGTAACCTTAATTTCTAAGTAGTAACACTTACATTTTTTGAGTGTCAAATCAACTGTTTTCTCCAAAGGAAGATCTTTGAGCAGCTGATCGACGTCTCCTTTGTGCAGATATTGCAAACATGGAGGAAACCGTACTAGGTAGGGTTGTAGTGTTACTGATGCCATGAGGTGTTTATCCAACTGTCGCTCTATTTTTTTTAATATTATTACTGCATTATTTATAATTGCATACAAGCTCAGGGAAAGACTGAAGTATCTTTAACAAAGAACAATCATGACTGGAAACACAACTATAATGGGTTTTTGCGTGCATCATAGTACAAGATTATATTCAGAAAAAGGATTAAATATCTTTGAATAAGCATAATATTCATAAAATCATAATGAATTAAAAAATTAAATTTGTTGTTTTTGTTATAATTTTCAGGGATGAAACTACAGAGAAATTCTGTGAGAAAAAGGAAAACGAATATTTAAGTTTTGCATGTGGTTTAAACTATTTTGCACATTAACATTCAAGACAACAATTTGGGGTTTTCTAATAAAAATAATATATTTAGGGATTAAACTGGATCATTTTAGTATTGTTAAATATATAAAAACTTAAATCAATCCAAAATAAGCAAATTTCATCAACTTAAGTCCTAAAATATTTACAGATAGATGATTTAAATCCGTCGCTCATATCAGTTGGTCACAGGTCACATGATAACGTCAACATGGCGGAACGCATCCATACTCAACGAGATTTGGCTGTAGAGTACGTACTCTTTTAGCGCTCGTTAAATAAGTACTTATTGAAATGAAGTACCTACTCATGGAGTATGCGGTTTCGAACACAGCCTCTGCGTAGTGTGAGCATTCATGCGAGTTGTAGGGTGACCTCTGGTGGTGCCAATTCGTAACAGATGAGACCTAAGAGGAGATGTTTGGCCTCAATGCAGTGCCAGGTTTGGTTAAACCTAAAGAGTGTAGTGGACTGACCGGTTCTGGGGTGCCCACTTATAAATTATTTCTAAGTAAAAAAATATAAATATAAATAATAAATATTAATATAAAGTCAGCCCTACCTAGGACTCTCATGTATAACAAAAAATAAATAAACCTTGTGAACCCTTTTGAGCCAAAGACAACATCAAAGGTAACTAATTTAAATTTCACTGGGGTGTTGTCACGAGTTGCTGGGGGTGAGGAGCCAGAGGGAAACACGAAGGAGCCAATGGGAGTCAAATCATAGTCCAAGGGGGGAGAACCTGACAGGTATTATTCCAATTTGCCCTCCTTTCTTAGTACACAAACAAAATAAAATAATTTAACAAAAAAAAGTAAAGTAAGAAAATCATTCACAAAAAAAAAAGAAAAAATCACATGTACATACTCTCAAAAGTTAATTCAACACAATCAAAAAAAAAAAAACTTTTTACAACTAACCTAGAGCTACCTCTTTTAACCTAAGAATAACCTTTGAACAGCTTAATCAGGTGACATTTACATAACCACAATTATCTGCAATATTTTCCACCATTCACATCAACACTTCAAGTTGAACCATTCAAAGCTCGATGAGTAAACTGAACAGTTTATACACAATGATTCAGTTCAGATAGTTCAATCATTTAATTCAACAAATGTTCCATCAGTATGGTCATTGTCACGTTTCACTAGTTCAATTCCACTGGTGGGTGATTAGTTTTCCTGAACAACATCCAAACTACCTCTAGTCTAATGGTTTAGTCCTTGTTTCCCCCTTTGGTTCTTGTCTGTTTGGTTCAGTCTTGCCCATATTTGTATTTCCCTCTCGTTTGCTCGTTTGTAACCACACGCCTGTTTCAGTGTATTTAAGTCTGGGTCTGCTCACTCCCCTTTGTCCGTCGATGAAGTTATGTCGTGTTTTCAGTTCCTCTCTGGATTTTGTTTAATTTCTTAATAAATAGTGTTTTGTTTATGCTCCTGGTTTCCTTCGTTTTCCTTGGCTCCTCTCTTCCTGCACGGCGTGACGCCTGCCAAGGACTAGGCAGCAGACATTTTTCTTGACTGAGTACTGCAGGCTTTTGGAAATGTTCTGATGAAAGGAATTGGACAACGACTGGTGATCATTTATATGGTAATGATGTTATTAGGAGTTGTTTAAAAGGCCGAATGCTGAAACCAGCTCAAGATCATTAGCGAGTCATAGATTTCACATCTGAAAGAGAGGAGAATGTGAAGCCTACATTCACACACATACACATATTTGAGAGATGACTGTAAGACCAGATTTAGGATGATTTTATAAATGAGGCCCGTGAGCTGACATATTCAACCTCGGTTTTGAAATACGAATAGGTATTATTAGTTCGGAATCAATTTTTGGAATTAATGGAATCTGAAATCAAGCAAAATCCCAAATTTCTGGAAGTAACTTGTTGCGAAAAACATAATTGTTGTCAACTGTTATTTTGTTTCTATTGATGTATTAATTTAGCTACAATACGCCTCACCAGGTAATGCAATGCATACTGACAGAGAGGGAATCAAAACTAGTCAGTAGCCAGCTAAAGTTAATCTAACTTTCATTAGTGAGTTCACTATCACTATCTGTTACAGATCGGTGCCACCAGAGGGCGCTCTGTCACTCCATGAGCGCTTACACCACACAGACACCTTTGAACTGATGCTCCACCTCACTGATCACTCAGCCAATTACTTCCGGTTCACACACTATATAAACTTCCTGCACACACACACACACACTTATTGCGAAGTCTTGATAGCCAGGGCAAATCATTAACCAAGGGTTTACCCTGTTGTTTTGTCTTCTTGTTTTTGACCTTGGTTTCCTGTGTTTGATTCCTCTCTGTTTGCCCTGACGCGGATTGTTCATTGGATTTGTTTGCTCGCCGCCTGTCTTCACGCTGATTCCTGTCTACTCTCCATTATAAATGTTCGCTGGTGCTTGACTCGGATTGTACGACTCTGTTCAATAAAGCTTGCGCATGGATCTGCAGTCCTGTCTCTCCGTTACAATCACTGAAATATTTACTTATTTACCTACTAACTTATCAGGGGACAGCAAGTTTCTAAGCAATTGTAATTATTTTTTCATTGACAGTAAGTCCAGATTAATTGCAGACTAATAATAATACTCCACAGAATGGCCAATTTTACAAGTATTTTTAAAATGCAGATTTTTTTTGTCAAATCCTGTATTTGTATTTTAATTAGGAATGTCAGTTTAACCTGTTAACTTAGTTAATTAATTACGAAAATATAACAACTCCATAAATGCAGTTATGCCGTCAAAAGACATTTTTGCACAAAATGGCCCTGAATGAGTTTTTGTCTCATATATATTATATGATAAGTGATATCACCCGAGCAGGGAGAGCAGTATTACACCAGTGTTGATTTTGTCCCAAATATCATTAAAATGAGTTGAAATGTGATTTTATTGTTTGCCCGCTTTGGGCTAATGCAGTACCTTCATGTAGTCAGCCAGATGACCGTGTGCTGTGTGTCTGTCGTAGTCCTGAATGGTCCAGGACGGTTTGGACTTGCTCTCCTCTTGGTCAGTGATGTTGATGTGAGAAAAGAGAGGGTTCTGCTTGATCTTTGGTTTCAGGGTTTGAGGAGTAATGTGTTTCTCCAGCTCTCTGTCTTCAAACACATGACTGTCTGCTGACGGATTTCCTTCCATTTGTTTCTCCATCCCCTACACAACAAAGAGAGACTTGTGAAGAAGGCAGTTCAATGAAAGGTTAATAATGTATCAAGATTGAAACAAATAAACCGTATCCCCAACAGAAAGAGTGTCCAGTCCTGATCCTGGAGGAAACCTTCCTGTAACACTACACTAACTAATAGTAGTAATAATATCAGATGTTTGTTCTGTCCTTAAGGCATAACTGACTGTTAACATTTATTTTGTATTATAAAGGCTTTTCAAGATGCAAGCACATTTAACTATTCAGAGTTACGCACAGCTAGTAATACAGCTGTCTCTATCACACACCAGAGCCTATATTTTCTCCTAACCCTACATCTAGCTCATGTACTGAGCTCTGCACCAAATGAATTCCCACATCGAGCCAGAAGATGCCCCCCGCACAGCATTCAGTGTCCGAATTCACTTCATTTTTTGAATTCATATAACTTTTATACTTATTATATAACTTTGAATTGTATGTAAAGATACATTTTTGGAGTTATGCAAAAAATGTAAAATATAAAACAAGGATCATGTTTTTCCAGCTGGGTGATAAGACTGAGTTGCATGTATGTGTCATGATGACAATGAATAATGCAAGCATGAACATATTTTTGAACTTCATTATTATAAGAGTCCAGAATATGTGGAGTATTGAGCATCTCACAGCTCTGACATCAACCAAACAATATTTAACAAAGAAGACAATATTTAAAACAGCGCCTAAAGTTACAAGAACTATGGCAACTTAAGTAGTTATGAAGGTAATCCTGGACCAATTTAAAAGTGTTTTAAGTCCAAAATAATCAAATTATATATGATATCAAATCATATAAAAATATTTATATAATGTTACCTTTTGTCAGATTGTTAAATAAACAAGAGGTAAATACTAAAGATACATTTTGATTGAATAAATATCTTTAAACGTTTTTCCACAAAGAGATGTTACCTCGAGGTGTTTCCAGGGACACACTCTCACATCATTCAAGCGGTTTGTGTGATCAGCCTGAGGCTGTACGCTAACAAGAGTTTACCTGCCCAGAGTACATCCTGTTGTGCCACTGTCTTTGTCGAGACAACGCAGCACCAATCTGGAACATTCCGTGAGTCGCCGGCAACATTCCCACGTCCAGCTGCAGAAACTTCTCTGGATGATTGTTGTTTGGCAATACTGCTATGTCCATTTTGTGAGTTGTGTAAGGATAAAATGAGCCTTACTGAGTCTGATCTCAGTGTGTAATTATTGATGAAGTAACTCTATCTGAGCCCATATGACGCCACTGTCCCGCTAGTAAAGGGCTATTCCCACACCTGCTGACTACTCACACAATCTATAACATCCACACAGATTAACAAACCATATGATCAACTGTTGTACAAATGTTCTGGTTTGTTGTGTGGAATAATATAAAATAGTACTATAATTTCAACTACAATCCACTGTCAGTGTTTTTTCTACGATCAAACCAATCTGTCCTGGCTTAACACTTACCATCTTAAAAAGTTTCCTTGTTTTGATAAAGGGCTTAACTTTATTAATGAGAGTGGTATATTTAATTGAAATGTGTAAATATAGCACATTCTGCTATATTTATATCTTTAAAAAGTTTATTCACTCAACTTTTGGAGTTATCTTTTGTTGAGTTGTTGTATTTAAGTTAAGTTGTATTTATGTAGACTATTGAAGTATGTTCAACTTGACAAAATGAATGTTACTTAAAGAGGTGGTCTATTGGCTTTTTTCAAAGGCTTGATTGTGTTTATAGGGTGCACTGTAATGTGTTCATGCTTCATTTAAAAAAAAAGAAATCTCATTATTTTTCACATATTTTACCTTCTACACCACTTTTCCGTTCTCCTAAAAACGGTCTGTTTTCTGCTTCCTCCCTCAGAAATTTGCAATGGGCTTAGATTACTCAGCTAGTCGGTGTGTTATTTGCTAACCCTAGTGCGGAAATGTCTCAACCCAGACCCAGACAACATTACTGAAGAGGATCAAGCTGAACCTGTGCAAGTATAACTCTTACAGGACGTTTAAGAATGCTATGTTGATTTATTTATTTTTTGGTAGTATGTAGGTGTTATTTGTAAGTGCTACTGCTGTTTATGTTATCTTGTACGGTTTTATCCTTACTAAATCCTTTATCCTTAGTACTAAAGTTTACTACAGTCCTTGAAGGGATTAATTGTTATTACAGACTGTGAATCTACTGACTTTATAGCACTGTTAGTTTTGTCTTTGTAGGATGAGTGTAGCCAAATATCTGTCACCAGAACTATGAGCCAATTCATAGTCAGAATTATTGGCACCCTAAGTAAATATGATCAAAGGAGGTTGTGAAAAGATGTATTGTTTAACTTTTTGTTCTTAAAAAACAAGTCAATAAAAATAAAAATACTTTTTTTTCTCTAATGCTCACTGACCACAATTATTTACAGTCCTATAAATTGTTATGAGTGAAACCTCAGAAGATTTTTGTAAGCACACTGTGGTCTGCGCTCCTGTGTTGTCTTGTTCCTGCCTGTTGTTCTGGTCATGGACTCTATTTCCCATCATGCTGTGTTTTTATTAGTGTCTACCTGATTCGCTGTCTTCTATTTCCTGTTTGGTCTGTTTGGTATATGTGAAATTTGAGTAAGTGTTACCACCTGTGTTTCTTATGACCCTCTCTTGGTGCCGTCATGTATTTTGGATGGATATCTCTGTGGATTATCATTAAAGGATTAACACACACCAGGAAGCATGAAAGTATCCAGCCATGACTTTTTTCACAGTAATATAAATAATAAGGAACCACAAAGCTTCCATTCCCTTTATTATGCACCACAATAAGAAAACAAGAATATCACAGAAATTCTGAAGTGCAGCAACAGACTGTTGAGCTTCACTAGAGGAAGATAGTTTGATGGCCAAAGCCTCTCCAATGATCACAGCTGGAGAATTGCAGAAAATAGTTGAACATGAGGTCAGAAAGATGGTTGGATCTTCCAACAGAACAGTGATTCAAAAGGACTATCAAAATCACCACAAAAATAAGTCACAGAGCACAAAATGAAGGTTCAGCCATAACTCCCCCGATTCCCTGACCTGAAGCCTATAGAAAACTGAAGAGGAGAGAGGATCAGCATGGAGCTGGGAATCTGAAGGGTCTGGAGAGATTCTGTTTGAAGGAAGTAGGCATTACAGGAGAGACTCAGGCTGATGATACACTGGGCAACTTTGGCAAATGTTGCCGTCAATGGGCAATCAGGTGAGATAGAGGGTCCACGATTGATCTAAATGATCCAGATAGAAATCTGTTACCCATTTTCAATGGGAAAGTGCCCAAACAATATTGCAAAAAAAAAAAGTTGCCCGATAAAATTGCTCAAAAAGTTGCCCCATGTATCATCAGCATCAGAGCTGTTATCTTAGCAAAAGGAGGTGGCAAAAAGTATCAAGTAAAATGATGCTATTAATTGTGGCCAATGTGAATTAGAGAAAAACATTTCTTTCATAAGATGTCCCTTTCCTTCCTTTTTATTGCAATGAAAGGTTAGACTTTTTTGGGGGGAATAAAATATCAAAATGATGAACAGTGCAGATTTATTTATCAAAGGCTTCATATCTACCAAGGGTATCAATCATTTTGATATATAATGACTGGAAACACAACGTTAATCTGAAGTTAAACGTGGCTCCTGGTAGGTTTAATTCAAGCCTCATTTTAGTCCTGGAGTAACTCTAGTCTTCTTTAAGCAAACTATTCAGTACGAAAGATACCTTTATTTTTTTTTAACACTCAACTTATTGAGGTGTCAATTCCAACATTCTCATTTTAGCTGAATTTACTTAGAATAATAAGTATTTTGAACTCACCAGATTTAGTTATTTGAACTTACAACGTTTAGTTGGAATAACTTATATTTCTGACCTTGCCCAGCTTTACACACGTTCCGTTTCCAGGCTTTTAAAATCCATATGTGCTGTTGCAATGTTTTCATTACTTGCTTGATCAACCCTTTATTCTAACAGTCTCTCTTTGTAGCAGGTTATTACATAGCAACATTTCCAGTGTTGTTTAGAGTTGTTTTTTCCAGTGTTAAAAAGTGTGGATTCTGGTGTTGATTTGAAGATTACTTTCAGTGTAAATCAGTGTTCGGAGTCAGTGTTGGAAACTGAGGTAACACTAGTTAATACTCATTAGTTTGCACATTCAACACTATTTTAGACTTTGGGCTGAAAAATTACACAATCATCTCTGTGAAGGAAAGGGAAAGCCATGTTAGTGTTTAATGCTCAGTTACAGAGAACTTTCTGGAATATTTTTGTTTTAATTTTGTGGTTACCGTTATGCAGAAGAGTGGTTCCTTTATATGAATTTTTGTAATTTCTGTTAGCCCAGACTTTGTAGTGTACACCATACAGTGTTATTAAGCGCTTGGCTTAAATGTATTCTATAAATTAATAGTGCTCGTAAAAGATGGAATAGAGGACCTAGAAAAACAATATTCAATGCGTCACAACTTTACAAGTAAAAATCTCATTTCTTTCTACCATGGAGGAACTGAATTGTAGTGAAATGCTTTATAAGTGCACCAATGAGTAAAATTATTTAAGTTTTTTAAAACTACATAAAAATGCAAGTAAAGTGCTTTATTTACACATTTTGATTTGTTGATTTGTGATCAGATCTCGTGAACGTTAGATCCAGCCCCAGATGCCAGATCTTGATATCTGTTTTGTCTGACATCTGGTACCCAAAACCCTATCAACAGTCTTCTATCAGTCAAGAAGTAATGATGACAAAAAGGAGCAGAGATAATTTTAGAAATGTTTAGTTGCATATGTTTCAATGCTCAGACAAGTGTAATTATACCACAAGCAATGGAAATAGAACAGTTTCACAATATTGTCCCGTGATGTTAAAAACCTTGAAAATGAGACACTTTTCTCTTACACGGGAAGACAAATATCCTTTGAAACATTAATAAATAAATCAATGAAAATGATAATTATAAACAATCATATGATTGAATGGAATAATGAAATGATTCAATTTTAAATGAATGAATGATTATGAAAGAAAGTAAACCACAACGTTAAAGTCAAGTCAAGTCAAGTCACCTTTATTTATATAGCGCCTTTTACAATACAGATTGTGTCAAAGCAACTGCACAGTATTTAAACAGCACAATAGTGTGTAAGTAACGCATTATTGTAACAATCAATTTTCAGTTAAAAGCAGTTAAAGGATAACTATTGCCAAAATGCAACTTGGGCTGTTTTTTTTTTTTTTTTTTTTTACTGTAAACGAGAAAAACTTGTATCTAAAAGCATAATTACGACAAACGAGACGTTTTTGAGATTGACTGTGATTTAGTTTTGTGGTCAATGGCCGGTGAATGGGAGAACTAGGGGCATAACTTTGAGCACATCAAAATCCATATGTTTACAACACTAAGAAGACTCGACACACCATGAAACTTTGCTGGAAGTATGGCCTGGGTCTCTACACATGAACTCCAGCATTGAGAACATTGTTTGTGTTCACAGAGTTTACTAAAAAGAAAGGTTTTGAACAACTCACTTACACTGTTTGAGTCTCCGCTCGCGGTCGTCTTGCCAGTCAAGAAGTGTCCATCTCCGAATGCGAGGATGGATAGCTCCTAAAGCATATTTCCATATAAATGCACGGCTAATTCGTTGTTTAGTCGCAAGTGAAAAACAATATTAACCTTCTAGTTGTAAAAAGAGACTCATATAAGCCTAATATTTCGTCCTATGGAGTCCATTCATTCGCATTCGGAGATGGACACTTCTTGACTGGCAAGACGAGCGGAAACCCAAACAGTGAAAGTGAGTTGTTCAAAACCTTTCTTTTTAGTAAACTCTGTGTACACAATGTGAGTCTTCTTAGTGTTGTAAAAATATGGATTTTGATGCGCTCAAAGTTATGCCCCTAGTTCTCCCGTTCACCGGCCATTGACCACAAAACTAAATCACGGTCAATCTCAAAATCGTCTCGTCTGTCGTAATTATGCTTTTAGATATAAGTTTGTCCCATTTACAGTAAAAAAAAAAAAACAGCCCAAGTTGCATTTTGGCAATAGTTATCCTTTATTAGAGTTATCCTCTTCATTAAAAAACAAACATATGTTCAGTGCCTATGTATAAGACCAGCTTCAGGTGTGTTTGATTAGAGTTGTAGCTGAACTCTTCAGGGTAGTGTGTCCCCAGGAGCAGGGCTGAAGACCTCGGATATAAAGTGAACCTGCACAGAGATGGTGGGTAGTAAAGCTCAGCTGATCAGCGCTACTTCTGTGTTCCTCTCTGTCCTATTTGCTGTTACAATTTTGCAGTATTAGATCAAGTGTGAAATGTTAAATTGCAGGATATGCTTATTTGCAAATCATTATACATTTTGATTGAACATAACCCTATCACTAGCCTACAGCTCACAGAAATCCATTTTGTAATCGAGATTGAGAGTCTGCGTGAGGTAGACTTAAGCCCTGCGTCCACAGGATTAGTTTTCCCAGCACAAAGTAATTGCTACTGCGGACATCTGTAGCGTTTATCATCAGTTCATACTGACAGGACCCTCTAATCCTGAGCCTATAGAGCAGGCGTGCCTAACCCTGTTCCTGGAGATCTACCATCCTACAAAGTTCACCTCCAACCCTGATCAAACACACCTGAATCAGCTGATTCCTCCTTTAGGTAGCACTTGATAATTACAGACAGCTGTGTTGGAGCAGGACTAGTCTGCAGGTAGGTAGATCTCCTGGAACAGGGTTGAGCAGCCCTGCTTTAGACCGTCCCGCAGAGTTCAGCTCCAGCCCCCTCCAACGCACCTGAACCAGATCATCAAGGTGTTCAGAGCTACTACTAATCACAGACAGTGTTCTGGATGTAAAGATGGGTTGGAACTGGAGTCTGCAGGAAGGTAGATCTCTAGGAGCGTGATTAGAGATCATAAGCCATGTCAGAGGACATCAGCGTTTAGGCTGGTGTCAAACTCATTCCTCTGTTGTTCTTGAACTCTGTGCATGGAAGACCTAAAACAGTGCAGAAACCCCACATTTGGCAGAATGGGCCCTAATTCCCTCACTCCCTCATCTGCATTCACATACTGCATCTCACACTAGGTGGCGATGTGGTATTGTGGTGGTGGAGGTCATATCATTCTTTTTTTTAAGTACTTAATTACTTTATTTTGTGAAAATCAGTTTTCACCACTGTCTCCAGAAACATTACAGCTACAATACAAATATCTGTCTGTGATTAAATGGCCATATGCGGTTGCCACCTCACCACTACAAAAAAAGATCCAACTTGTGCTTGTCTGTGTTTAATTGGCATGACTTTTTTTGTGTAATCAAAAAGGATTTTGAAGAATTTGCACTGATTAGTTTCTTTAGTACATGATTTAGTGCATTTATTGAGCATTTAATATTATTTCTGAATGAAAAGTCCAATCTTCATCAAACGAGAACCACATTCCACCAACAGAGGATGAATCAATTACATTTTAACTAAATTGTTTAGTGAGGAAAGCTGAAACAAACCACATTTCCATGATAAATCTATTGTGTTCTGCTAAATGTTGTGCTTGGATGCCGATTACTGCTGCATGCTGGTATACCATTTCATTTATTTTTTTTTTTTACTTTTATAGACTTTGTGCATATAAACATTTATTCATATCAGATACATATAGAGCAGATAGAAAAACATGTTTGGAACCATAATGCTTAATAGTGCACGAAATAATTTTGATACACACACAGAAAAACCAAAGTAAATGTGTCTGTGCTTAGTACAATCAGTAGTGACTGTTCATCAATAGGCACCAAATACACATTTCCCCCCCAATATACAGGTACACAACAGAACAGGCTAATTTCAACACAAATACACACTTACACACAAAACAAATAGCAATGCCCCAAACTGTAAATGACAATTCAGGAAACCACTCCTCCAACTTCAGAGCGAGTGCAGTCTAAAGGGTCTGGGCTTTAAATGAAATGAAACCACATCAAACATTGGGGTAAAAATATATGTCCACACAAAAACATCACTTTCAGGAAATATTTGTGTGTCTCACTCTTGAAATGACTCTGTAACAGTAGGTCTTAAAAAAATAATATTCTGCTTCCACTGAAGAAGAAGAAGCTTCAACATTTTGGTAAAGGTGTTGTAGATCTTGTGCCATATAAGAATATTTAATATAGTTATAGTTTAAAGAGAAAATCAACTGGTTTCAGTAACTTGGCTAATCTGTAATCAGCACGTTTATATGAGAGGTAGTTCCATGTTCATACCCAACTTGTAAAAATACAGTGAGTACAGAAGAAAATTAAAGATCTTTTAATAAATGAGAAGGGAACAGATCCAAGCAATCTAAACGAATGAGTCTTGGACAAAGCGGCTCAGCCATCCATGGGCTCAAATATCTATAAAACTAAAGGTACAGAAGAAACTACTGCATCTAATGGCATCATTCAGCCGTACTGACGCTACATTCAGAGTGTTTGCAGGAGCAACATGAGGGAATTCTTTATTTCCACTCTTTTGTTTGTCTGGACAGAGATTGAGTAATGACAGATGGATTCGTTCATTTGCTCTGACACAACAGACACTGAAATAATCATTTTGGATTATAGAAGACTGTAAATGATGCTCATCAAATCTAAGTGGGTTCCCCAGTAGACTTCAGTGGTGTGTTCCAGTGTGTGCTGAGGGAAATGCTGGCTCCGTTGGACTGTGATCAGACTTTGGACAGCAGGCCTGATTCTGGAGCGCTGGCTTTAATGATGTTTTGGATCTCTTTGAACTTTGGATGTTCTTTATCGGCCACCAGCTGCAGCAGAACAGACTCGCTGGTGGTGACGATGATGCCCGTTCGCGCCAGCCGCTGAGAGAGAGAGAGAGAGAGACACACACACACACACAGACACACACACAGACACACACACAGACACACACACACACACAGACACACACACACACACACACACACACACACACACACACACACAGACACACACACAGACACACACACACAGACACACACACAGACACACACACACAGACACACACACACACACACACACACACACAGACACACACACACACACACACACACACACACACACACACACACACACACACACACACACAGACACACACACACACACACACACACACACACACACACAGACACACACACACACACAGACACACACACACAGACACACACACACACACACACACACACACACACACACACACACACACACACACACACACACAGACACACACACACACACAGACACACACACACACACACAGACACACACACACACACACACACACACACAGACACACACACACACACACAGACACACACACACACACACACACACACACACAGACACACACACACACACACACACACACACAGACACACACACACACACACAGACACACACACACACACACACACACACACAGACACACACACACACACACACACAGACACACAGACACACACACACACACACAGACACACACACACACACACACACACACACAGACACACACAGACACACACACACAGACACACACACACAGACACACACACACACACACAGACACACACACACAGACACACACACACACACACACACACACACAGACACACACACACACACACAGACACACACACACACACACACACACACACAGACACACACACACACACACACACACACACACACACACACACACACACACACACACACACACAGACACACACACACACACACACACACACACACACACACAGACACACACACACACACAGACACACACACACAGACACACACACACACACACACACACACACACACACACACAGACACACACACACAGACACACACACACACACACACACACACACACAGACACACACACACACACACACACACACACACACACACACACACACACACACACACAGACACACACACACAGACACACACAGACACACACACACAGACACACACACACACACACACACAGACACACACACACACACACACACACACACACACACACACACACACACACACACACACACACACACACACACACACACACACACACACACACACACACACACACACACACACACACACACGTTAGCTTTGCCAGCCTTCAAATGTCATTTGTGGAGGACACAGGACACAAGGGAGTTTTTGGACATACCCACACTGTCTTGAATCAGAGTGCACAGAGTACGCATTCGCATCGCAGAGCTAAACAACACCAGCATTCAAGGTTAAAAAAAAATATAATAATTGTAATTTATTTTTTAGAAAATGACCAATCGTTTCACTAGATAGACCATTCTTCCTCGGCTGGGATCGTTTAGAGCTCTTTGAAATTGCATTTAAACTGCATAATTGTATTTATTGTTTGAATTTCTTTATGAATTTGGCAAAAGTTAAAGCTGATACTTTGTTTATTAAAAAGTAACAAAGCAGAAATCTTGTTGCAATTAGTCAACAGCAAAAGCGCTATGAATATATGAAGTTCACGCATTAACAGAACACAGTGTCTACACTAAATATCTTGATTAGAAGAAGCCATACTATTGATGATAAATGAGAATTGCTAACGATATTGTTAATGTCCACACAGCTTCAAGTTGTGCACAGAATAGACAGTTTTTTTTTGCCCTTTCACTTCATGATTTTGATCTCTCTCATGCTGCATTACATTTTTTTTTAATTACATTTTAAAATCATTACATATACATTTGTATAGTGGCCACTGGCGACCTCAGCAAAAACTTCACTCTCAAAATAATATTTTTGTTTGCAAAATGCATTTCAGTCAGAGTCTGGAGCTCAGTGGTGGGTTGGCTGCTGTTAATGTCAAGCTCTGGTTGTATGGCAGTTGTGTTCAGCTGTGTTATGCCGCGTTCCAGGCAACCGTTACTCGTGTTTTTCCAACCTTCTACCCGTGAAAGTGCACCCGAACGGCAGTCAAACCCGGTTTTTCCCACTCGTGAACTCGTACTAGATCGATGTACTCCCAGTTCCGAGTTCTGACGTGACATAACCCGCTAAACCACTCTGTCAGCACCTACTGTAGGAGTGCAGTGTTTATGCAAGTGGTACACCGAGAAAAAATAGACTTTAAGACAATAAAATAATAATGGATAATAATGTAATAATAATAATTGTGCTCAGGCACTTTGGGGTGACTTGTCTGGAACGCTACAAAGTCGTGATTTACCAGCTCTGCCTGGAACGCAGCATTAAGCACAAACTATGCATTAAATGGGTGACTTATTAGACTTAAAAACAAAAACATCTACGATCTCTTTAGGAACAACAGTCTGGCAAGACCTTGAAGAGCCTGTTTTCACAAAAACTGTCCACAGAGTTTTTCACAAAGCCAACATATGTAATATAGTGCATATATTGACTAAAATGTTCCTCTCTAGAGTTGTTTTTGGTCACTGAATGTCCTTCCTGAGGTAAATGCATAAGCTGTATTAATGATGTCTTTCCGTGGATGAAACGCTGATTCAGTGACTACAAGAGACATAACTCATGTGAGTGAGCAGTTTGTGCTAGAACTAATAATGAAGAAGAAGAGGAAATCAATGGGATCTGTCCCGACACATTAAAGAGCATCAAATCCACTTTTAATGTTTGAATTTTGTTATAAGATTGACAGAATTTGAAAGCTAAGACTTTATTTCATATCAAATTGAACAAAGCACACAGCTCTAGGGTTGGGTATCGTTTGAATTTTATGGATTTTATCGATTCCGATTCTTTTCGATTCCAATTTAGTAAAAAAAACAACAACAAACACAAAAGTCAAACATTAATATATTAAACATGTTTATTTTCAGTGCTAGCTTGCAACATATTATTTTATTACGGGGTTCTCAACTTTTTTATATCAGGGCCCCCTTCTTCTCGGGTTAATTTTGCAAGGCCCCCCAATGCCTGACATTTCCTCTAAACGTGTTTATTTTTGAACCTTTTTTATTAACCTAAACATTTGTTTTGCCTTTTTATTTTTCTCCTGCATGTAATAAAAAAATTCAGACAAACTTTAAATTAAAGCTATACTTTTGAATTTAAAAGAAAACCCTAGCTCTAACTTTTGAACATGAATACACATTTACAGATTTAAAGCTCCTAAATTATTTAATTCAGACATTCTTCACAACTTCAGAGTACTCTTTCTTAAGTGACTGAATATCTACTGTTTGTATTTATTATAAAATAAACATATAAATGAAAAATACAGTGAATACATTGTAAATCTGTTGATGCTGGTGCTCATATGTGCATAAATATGACCCTTACAAGATCCACCTCTATGGGCGAGCATTCATTAGAAAACTATGCAAATATTTAGAAATTTCACACAAAAATACTATGGATCAGAGCCCCAAAAGCATGAATAGTTAGTGTGCAGTGGTAGCTTTGTCTTCGGTTTTTACAAAGCGTAGACACTTTTAAACGCTTACCGCGATCCATCTTGTAGACTGATGTTTACATTACCACGCAAGGTCCTGGCAGATCACTAGATGAAAAAATGCATCCAGGAATCGAAATTTTAATTTTATAACAAGTATCCGATTCTTTATCTTAAGTATCCGATTCCAGAATCGGAAACGATTTTCGATTCCCAACCCTACACAGCTCATTGTGATAATTGGATGGCAGGGGCTTTAAATCACGTTCAGTAAAGTTTTGTTCACGCATCAACAGAAAACAGCATCGACTAAAAGACCTCGGCTCATTAAAATATAGCTCGATTAAAAATGAGGAAACAGTGTTGATGTTTAGCTGTTGCAGTTCATTGACAGTGTGTGCACAAAATGTACACGGACACATTCAAAACACGCCACCGCAGAACGGCTGATTATATTTACACAACATAAAGGGAAGTGGTCGAATGCATCCTGACCTGTGGGAGTTCAGAGATTAATAAATGACAAACATCCTTTTCTTCAGACGACCAGCAAACGATGTACAGCCATCAGAACGTGTACAGACTGAGATTTCCATATTTAACTGCTGGCCTTCACTTTCCAGGATCAATCAGTACAACATTAGTTACACGGCCTCATCTTCATTCCTCATGAAGTGAATATCAGTCTTACCTCTAGTGCAAACATCCTGTCCATCATGCTTCTGGAGGACGAGGCATCAGCAACAATGTGCACTTCGAAACCTCTTCCGACCAGATCCAGAGCGGTCTGCTGAATGCACACATGCGTCTGCAAGAGACAAACACTCCTTCAGTGTTTCCTGAATGAACCCAAACTGAATACATCCAGAGCAAAACAGTCCATTACTCAGGGTTCCTACTCTCTTATGAACAAAAGACTCAAGGACTTTCCAATTCCTATCAAGCACCTATTAAAATGACGTTCCAGTATAAGCAGTATTCATGAAGGCCTTTAAAATAATACATCAACCACACACAATATTTAATGTCAATGTTGAGCTTAACAGAAATCTTATTTTCAGGTCAGCTGTACTTGAATGAATATTAATCACGTTGGCTGCATTCCCTCAGACCGACTGGCAGAAATGGTGATAGCTGAGCGCTAGATGATAAGATTGCGTCTGAGCATTAGCTCCATCCACTATCAAACAAACCTGCCAGTGGCTTCAGCTTCCAAATGAACGTTTAAGAAGCGTGAGCGCCCCGAGCAACATCATGACCCCGATCACGATCACAGGTACTGACCTCGACTCCGAACAGCACCACGCTGCGGACTCCTGGAATCTCGGCCAGCGCCGCCTCCACCTCCGGAAGCACCATGGAAAACTTGGTTTTGGGAAAGACTAATTTGGCCCCGGTCAGATCCATTTCCTGCACCGTGCTGCCCAGACCTTTGGGGTACTGCTCCGACACCAGCACAGGAATGCCCAGAATACGAGCCCCCTGCAGCTGAGCCGCACACACACAGACATTTACACTGAACATTAGGCACTATGCGTCTCTTTCAATGACAGGATTGTGAAACACATCCAAACTGACTTCATCTGAAAGATCAGCAATATTACCAGCCTCTGGCCCACACTGATGATGTCCCCGAAGTATTTGATGGCAGGTCTGAACCTCTCCTGCATGTCACAGCAGAAGAACACCGTGGTGGCCGGAGACAGGTTTCCCAGCGTCGTGATCTGCGGTAAAGAATCCAGAAAAGACACGTTTCGGTTTTCATACAACAGCGTAATAAAATCCGGCTGTCAGCACTGAAACATTTCATGATGGTTTCTGCTGTGAACAGCAATGAAATCAGTAACAAAGGAATATTTCATCTAATTTAGGCATGTAAGAAGTTCCCTGATAGCACACGAACATCTTGGAAACATCTGTTTGACGTCTGCCTTTACATCTTCAATACGTCTATTGGACGTTTCCTATCAGATGTCAAATAGACGTCTCTTAGATGTCTTTAAGATGTCTATGATTTAGAATGGATGTAAAACTGACATCTTACAGACGTTTGCTCACAGCAGATGCTTTCCAGATCAAGAGATCTTTAACAGACATCTTGCAGACGTACGGGTGCTATCTGAGTTGATTTTTCAGAAAATGCATATATTTCTCATTACTGTAATGCGAACAACTACAATAAAGCAATAAATGCGTGCATCATTTAATCATATAATTTAAAGAATTCTTTTAATGAATAAAACATATGCATTATTTATTTACAAGAAGCTGTAAATGAGAATACAACACCTTGCTTTTTTGAGAATGTAAATATGGTATCAAAAACAACACTTATAAACAAACATGAACTTCAACAAAGGTCAAATCTCGATGTGTAATAGAGAAGCAGCCCGCACACTTACACATGTAATGTAACATTATATCGCCTGCTGTTTCCTCATCATCACTCGTGTTTCCTGAAGCAGAGCTTACTTTCGTTTTACCGCCCAACCATAGCAGCACTTTAGACGTGGCACATTTACAATAATCGCGGACAAATACATGACATGCATGACTGCAACAGTCTAACAATATCACCAGAGAACCCAAAGTGATTTGCTGAAATGTCAAGCTCCTGTCACACTCATTCATTTCCGCACATAAGAGCGACACCTAAAACATTTGCACATAATGAAAGGGTAAGATGAAGACAGGTCGTGAGTGAAACATGAGCTTACATCCATCTGCAGGGGCACTAATCTCAGCCGACATTTCTCTGAGACCGTGAATCCCTTCGGTAAATCAATGTACTGACCCCACTCCTCCGAGAAATACTGAAGCACCAATTTACGATGAACATCGATCTGATATCCGTAAATAGACAGAAACTTCTGGATGAGCACTTCATATCCAGAGCCCAGGGGCACAGACGAGGGCCGCGAGAACACCGAGAATGAGAATAAGACAGGGACATGGTTATTGCTGCTGTGTGCGTCCGCCATGATGCTCCGCAACTCTATCGAATCATTCCGCTGACCGACTCGAATGAATCGTTCTTAAGAGTCGGTTCACTCCAGTCATCCGAATCCAACTGGCTATGGACTGATCGATTTTATAGTTTTAAATGGTTTCGTTTAAAAAACTAAATCTAAACAAAAACAGACACATTGGGCTACTAAATATACCAAGACAATATCTGCTTGTGTTTGGACAATTTTTCTGCATTTTTCTCAGTTGAATATTAGTTCCTGTGAATTGAAGCCATGAACTTCGGAGGTCTGTGGTGGCACTGTTTGTTATAAAAGACAAATCCAAACCAAGAGCATTTACTTTCAATACGAATCGAATCTTCTTTAATGCTCAATGAAGCGAATCGTTCAAAAGAACCGATTCGCTAAAATGATTCTGACTTTTGAAAGTCGAAGGGTGGTTGCTCTGAGTGGGAAAAGGTATCCTTTGGTTTGTTTGTAACTATTTTTGTTGCAGATTAAATAGACAAACTACAGTAATTCTTGCTTTTGTGATATTTCAGCTATTCCTAAATACACTCTCATTTGTGTTCTGATTTTATTAACATGAGTTAGGCTTGGACCTTTATTTTGAAGACAACCATGAAGTGAAACTATTAGATACAATATGAACATGAATATCTGGCAGTGTGCTCTGGTCTCTCTGAAAGACTGTGCGACTATAAATAAAAACGGAATGGATTATTAATTATTCATTTATTATGAAGTGTTAGCAAACATACAGTCAGTGTTACAGTTGCAGTCCTGATATGGCATTAACCCTCTGGACATCATTATAGAACAGCTCATAGATATAACAGGACTGTAGAGGACAGTATACACACTGATGTTGACAAACGCTCACAGATATAAAGAAGAGGAAATACTGTCCCCAGGATAGAGAGTGTCTGTCTGTTGAGGAGGTAGTGTTCTCTATCCTGCTGAAGGACTCACATTCAGTCTGTTTCTCTGTCATATAAATGTAAGCAAAACGATGGTATAAAATGTTAGTTCTGTGCTTCATGAGCTGCCTTTCTTACTTTTCTAACATGCTTTTCACCATACTGACAACTGATTGTGAACACTTGAATGCATGTAAACAATTTTCATTTATTACATAATTAGGTAAAAAAAAACGGATTCAATAACATTGCATACATTTCTCACTTCAGTAAGTGAAGAAAATGTGAAGTTTTAAATAAAATTCACAGTGAATCTCAAATGTTTCAAGTGCCCTGTTAAAAAAAAAAATAAATAGAACTAAACTAATCAACCAAAGGTAAAAATAATCATGTCTTCACTTTATATGATGTTCAAAACTAAAGCAAAAAATGCAGTTTGAGTCACAGTCAGACTTTTGGCTGTGTATTTGAAATATCCAAAGTGCATTACACAGTTATAATATTACACTTCAACATATACAAGAGATGGACCGTTTTATGACACATTGATTAAAATCATTCAGATACACACAAGCAGACAGGTGTGGCGTCGGAACATTGGCTGCTTCATAAACCAGCAGGAAGACGTAACATGATTTGATGAGTCTGGTCGTTTTCTAGCTGTAACTGAAATCTGATTGGGTTGAGTTGCGTCGCAGGAGGTTAAAGCACTGATGTGCGTGTGCTGCACACTAAAGCCATATGTGAAAGTACACTTTAAAGAAGAACAGCAGCAATCTAGCAAATCTAGCAGTGATTCCTTCATAGCGCTCAAACATTCATCTCAGTGTTAAAATCACTAGTCTGTCTTTCCCAGACGGCACACGTGACAGCAGACTGTTTGCTCATCTCCGCTCGGAGCATATCAGCATCACCCTCTGTTATGTCTACTGATTCTGTATTCACTAAAGGACACGGTCTGTGGCTCTGAAAGACCTTCGTGATCAATAATTCACGGCGGACTCTGGTCAAATATACAGCGCTACAAATGAGTCCCTCTGCGTCTGATGGCCAAATCACTTCTCTAATGTTAGATACGGGGCTGGGCTAGACTTTCCCGTGACCGTTAACTATGCGCTCATAGACGGAGCAGGTCAGGGGAACGTAGCTCTTCTCGGTGTAGTCCAGGAAGTAGAGCGGATCGCTGATGCTGGAAGGATTGAAGCCGCTTTCCACCAGAGCAAACTTCTGCTGCTTGAAGGTGCTGGTCATCTCCATTGACTCCTGCAGACACAAAGCACATGACTAGCCTCAGTCCTCGTGTTGCAGTGCATCTACAGGATGAGACTGATTTAGGCTGATTTAGAGGGCAGCCCTGTGCCACAGCTCTGATTCGGCACACATGTACATGTTACGATCCAACGGGAAAGAAGAAGGTGGACCGTTTGACAGCAGTTCTCCAGTCAGCATGTTGACACTGACAGTTTAGTTGTTAGACACAAAAAACAAGTCAACATTTCCACTGATAATACCCAGAAACAAAAATGAGAGCAGTGTATGGGGTACCCAGCAAACACAGAATGTTCCCCTAATGTTCCCATATGCTTCCCAGTTGGTTATTTTTTGGGAACCAAATGAGAATGTTCTGTGGGTTCTCTTTTTAATAACCTATAAAGAACTTTCCCAGAATGTTCCCTGCAGGTTATTTTTAGTAGTCATAACCATGTAAACTAATTAAAACGAATTCTTCTAATGCTGAAAAAATTATGGTGGTGAACTAATGGTGCTTCAATAAACATAAAATCTGGGTTATTATATAGTATGGTACTTCTAGTCTTACATACTAACAAATAAGACATCTAACATAGTATAGGATAATTCAGTCTCATTTAGCTTCTTCTGATGGTTAAATGTGCTCTGATTATCTGTAATGATTAAACGATGGTGTGTAGTAGTGATTATTGAGGTCTTCCATGCCGCTTACTCTACGGGACACAGGAGTGCTGACGTTCCGAAGCGGGATCGGAGTGAAGGGGTTAGGAGAAAGTTCTGGGAACCTTCAGAGAACTTTAAGGGAACCTTTCAGGAACATAAATAGAATGTTTCCTACTGGTTATCCAGGAAAGTTTTCTTAACGTAAATAGAACTTTCCCATTAGGTTGGGGGAATGTTGTGGTAACCTACAGGGAACGTTCTCAGAACGTTTCGGGAATGTTCCAGGAATGTTTCCCTAACCTGAAGAGAACATTCTGAACGCAGCATATATAGAAAGATCAAACCAATGTTTTGTTCACATCAGACTATTTAATACATAAGACTATTTCCCCTGACCTGTCAGGATTATGGCCTTATTTCGGCCACTAGAGGCCCTAACTGCTTTTATTTATTTTTTTGTCCTCTCCTTTGTTGTTCTCTCTGACTGTCAAAAACTGACAATTCTGTCATCATGTCTTCACCCTCAGTTTCTCTCTTCTGATAAACCCAACAGAAGGCATTTTAAAGAACATGGGTAATCAAATAGTTGATGGACCCTATTGACCCCCTTTTTTCTTTTCTTTTTTTTTTGTCAATGGCAACCAGCGATGGGAGACATTCTGATGATTACTGTGTAAAGAAATGTCCAAACTCAGCAGAACACAGTAGAAGGTTTTAATCCAACATAAGCCAATCTGTGAAAGTGGTGGCTGGTAATAATACATGACTGGTTTTGAACATTTTAGCAGGATGAAGATAATTAGTTAATGCAGAAAATATGATTGTTTTTAATTGCCAGCCCTAAAACATAGTAATAATCTGCGTTCTCATTAAAATCGGTCTGCATGTTGGTGTGCTAAACGCTGAATGGAAACTCCAGAGTTGTAATGAGTAGAACACGGAAGCAGTTGTGCAAATAGTCCATTCACTTCACTGCAAGTTATTATAAGCAGAATTACTTTAAATGCGTTTACAAGACAGGAATAAACAGAATAGATATCTCCTGAGTTTGAGAAGGCCACAGAAAGAAAATATCTGACTATACAAATGAATCAACAGAATTTAATCATTTGTATAGTTTGTATAGTCATTTTAAAAGATGTACCTAATAAAACTTATTTATAGGCTATGTATATATTTAAATTAATTTAAACACAAAGTTCAATATAAATTGCCAATTCATTTAATAATTATATTAGAATTAATATATTACATGACTATAACAAATACAACTCATAAAATATGAATATAATAAAAAAATTAACAGCAAAAGACAATTTTTTCTCACTTTGTTCAGCAGTTTGGTCCAGTTTGTGTCTCTAATCAAGCATAAATCCTGCTCCGGAACATAAAAAACAAACAAAAAAAAAAAACTTAAGCCCCAAAAATCTGGATGCTCTAAACACAAACTTACCTGGGTAAAAACCATAACCATTTTTGTTTTATTTGGTTTTACCTTTCGGATTTACTTTTTGTGACTCTTGTTCCCACTGAGCTCAGCATTTGTTTCGTACCTGCAGTCTGATGAAGAGAGGTCGAGCATATGAAGGGAGTTCTTTGAGGACGTGATCGAACAGTTTCTTCCCATCAAATGTGCATTCGGGCCTCACAATCACCGCAGCCATTCCGCCTCGACCCTCATTTCCTGTGCACAGAAACACACATGCATTTTAACTTCTTGTTTACTCTCATCAGCCAATCACAAAGACATTCATTTACTATTAATTTACTATTAATTTACTCTGGACTCAGGTGCTTGACATCTACACTTTGATTATAATTAAACTGATTGGACAAGACTGGGAAGGTTCAAACTCAAAGTCAACTTTATTGTCAATTCTGCCACATGTACAGGACATACAAAGAATTGAAACTGCGTGACTCTCAGACCCATGGTGCATTCAAGTAACATTAAATACAAAAAGTAACATTAAATGCAAAGGTAGAATTAAAAAATACGAATAAATACAAATAAACATAATATATAAAAATGAAAAATACAATTAAGGGCACATGGTAGAGAGAGCAAACCATGTAAACAATATAGTGCAGCAGAGCTTGTAAGTGTGTAAAAGTGTCAGAGCAGTCTTGTAACTGTCTTATGAGCAATGTGAGGTAGTTGGCAGACCAATGCTGCACAAAGTGACTGGTGCAGATCAGTGTGTGTGTGTGTGTGTGTGTGT